>NW_026057580.1:42420554-42734551 GCF_023721935.1 Panthera uncia | reverse complement strand
AGAAGAAAAAGGACAACTGTGTGACAATGACATATGTGAGAAGGTGATAAGATGATGCTTGTTTCAAAGAAGTTCATATGATTCGTTACTATTACTAGGATGTTGTAGGGAAAAATGAGACAAACCATTATAAAATGAAACACAGTTGGGCTTTTTTAGGGACAGACTATGGCTAGTTCCCATCACATCCTGTCAGCTGTCCCATGAGCCAGCTGAATTAAATGTAACTCAATGAGAAAACGGCAAAGCTCTTTGCCATTAATGTAGACACCTGCTGGTTGCATAATTGTTTTAAACAGATCATCTTTTCCAACTTCTGACACATGAACTTAGTGTGATTCAATTTGAGGTACTCTAAGTGGATAATAAAAATTCTCAGACCTCTGTATCTGCAAAGAATATTTGCGTACAATATTCACAGACCCTGCTGAAACAATATTTCAGTACATTTTTAACTACACCCACCATAGCTGGAGCAACCTAAGGCAATAAATGTCATTTTACTTTGTGATCAGTATATTCAGAGTCACTACACAAAAAAGAAATGTGAATACAGTCTTTAAAGATAGTTAGCTAGAGGGGAGTCAGGCTGGCTCAGTCAGAAGAGCACTTGATTTCAGGGTTGTAAGCTCAAGTCCTATGTTGGGTGTGGATATTACTTAAATGAATAAAATATTTTTTTACTGTTTACTTATTTTTTAGAGAGAGAGAGAGAGCATGAGTGGGTGAAGGCCAGAGAGTGGGAGACAGAGGATTTGAAGAAGGCTCTGTGTTGAGGCCAGAGAGCCTGACACGGAGCTCAAACTCATGAACCATGAGATCATGACCTGAGCTGATGTTGGACGCTTAACTGACTGACAGCCACTCAAGCACCCTAAATAAAATATTTTAAAAAATAAAGATATTGAGCTAGAAAGGGATCTGAAAGTGGAAAGGGCAGAAACTGAGCACAATAAAGAATAGATGCATAGACTATAAAGTAATTATATTGTTATAACTCTCTCCAGATTATTGTAAAGATCTTCATCTTCTCAGAGGACAATTCACAAATCACCTTCTAAATTTTCTTACCTACTTCTATTTTTGTATACTTCTCCTGATAAGTTTTTCCCAGACATATATTTGAAGCAACTTGGTCTATTTATGTTCGAATATTACATCTAGATAAGGTAACCTCATTTTTAAAAAAACTCTAGATGATTTATTATATCATTCCAAAAAAAGACTTTACTTCTATAAAGTTTCACCTATACTCAAATATAACTTCTGAGATTTGTTTCATTTTTTAGACTCGAAAAATTAAGTGGGGTGGGGGGGCACCTGGGTGGTTCAATAGATGAAGCATGTGACTCTTGATCTCAACTCAGGTCTTGATATCAGGATCGTGCATTCAAGTCCTGCATTGGGCTCTGTGCTGGGCATGAAGCCTACTAAATAGATGATAGACAGATGATCAATAGATGATACATGATGGATAATGTGGGGTGAGTCCTTCACAATACCTGATTGGTCAACCTGCTGGGGCTAAATGAATAACAAGAGTACAATGTACATCATTACATTTTAGAAGTGGTTTGTTTCCTATTCTTTGTGTCAATAATGGGATGAGAGAAAAATGGTTTGTAGACAGTATATGTCTAAAAGAAATGAAATAATCTAATCGTGAAAAAGAAGTGTTTTGAAACAATGTATGAAGAAGGCCTTCTTGATGGAGGATATACTTTGTTGATCAGAATGAATCAGGTTCCCAAACGCCACATTGTGTTTCTTTTCTGCATCTTATTTTTAGCTTCTAGAGAAAGGAAAATCTTTACTCCCTCTTAAAATGCAACACTTACACACTCAACACCCGTACTATAAAGACTAACCTTAGAAATGATCAGAATATTTTAGATGTAGTTAGTGACTTTAATGTTTAAGCTACAAATCTCACCAGCATGACAAATGTAGATCAATGCTTCCTAAAATTGTGTGTCAAGTATGAGTTCTAATGGAAGTCATATTATATTTTACATATCCAATTAAATATTTTAAAAGGTAAGGTGTCCCAAATGTCAGCATGTGTAAAAAGCCAACTAAGTGACATAACTTTAACAGTAAGAAAGAGGATTGATTACGGAACAGCTTCTCTGTGTGTCTCTGATGCTTCATTCACACATTCAACAGATAGAACAGTTATCCTGTTTTACAGATAAAGATATGGATGCTCAGAGATGCTAAGATATCAGAAGTCACATAGGCACTGACTGTCAAAGACAGGGTCAGAGCTAGTCTCATTCTTCTATTTCATGAAGTGAAAATTAGAGTGGTTTTTGAAAAATTTTGGAGTTGAATTAAATGCCAAGTCAGAATTTTAACTATTAAGCAGTCTGGTCATCTGAATAGTCATCTGGATCTGAATAAACACTCATCTTCATTATCTGGTTTTCTTTCCATTTTCCCCTATTTGATATACATACCAATAGATTTTAGCAGTTTTTGACTCTGCTGTTGTACATTTGTAAACCATCTTCAAGAGAATAAGACCTAAAACATCAAGGGCTCCTGCAACCTGCAAGATTAAAAGCCTGGTAGCAGCAGCTTTTTATCCCACTCTGCTTGAACCTGTCTATGCTGACTGAGCTAGCAGACTGTTTAAAGTTCCTGTGGCTTGGGCAAAAGCCAGTCTTTGCAGACACAGTTTCATAGAAGAGAGACTTTTTCCGCTTACAACTGGCCAAGTTTTAAATCCTTCAGTGGTTGAGTCTGATTAGGAAGGTAACATGGGGGAAGGTGGAATGGGGTGTGGGAGTTCATTTGTTGAGGAGAAGGTATGCTTTATTAAAAAAAAAAAGAAGAAATTCTTCAGCTGCAGAAAGGCATAAAGGCACAGATATTTTGAGTTTATATCAGAGGCTAAAAAGATGGATTACTCTGTAGTCACAGCTGGTCTTTGGACTTAAAGCTGCCTGGACATAAAAAACTCAGTAACCCCCTTGGCACCTCAGTATCAGTGTGGCGTTGCCATTTTTCTTACCTGGCTCTGAAAGCCTTTTCATTTCATTAATTCACTCACTCATTCACTCATGCATTCCCTCATTCTTCACATGTGCCTACTTCTGTAAACCACATACATCATTGTTCTCAAGTTCTAAGTTGAGCTCTCTAGGTCTGTCATGCTCTACTCTGTAATTATTCACTTTCAAAACTACTGAACTGCCTTTCTAATCCACTGAAGGCTAAAATAGAACAGCTTTTTAAGCATATTTGACATAACTTTTTTTCATTGTATTGTAGAGAAATATGGTATGATACATCTTCACTTCAAAAATACTGATGTAAATTTTTAATATTTTTGTTGCACTAAATAATGTTACAATTACTTTTGTGTTCATAGAAAGATACACAGTCACCAGTAACTATAGAGCAGGGACTCTTAACCAGGGGTAACTGTACTCCTCATTAAATGCACTTTGAGGGGTTTGTCAACAACTAAAATTGTGTAATTTCATATATGTGTGTGTACATATGTGTTATATGTATATAATATCTAGTAAAGACCTCTGATATTTTTATCCAATTCTCAAAACAGTCTAACACACACATACACATAAAACTGTGCATTATTTATACTTACATACTTTTAAAATCCACAATGAAATGAACTTTACTGCTAATTGGCAATGATTATGATCATCAGTTCAGGAAATGTTCTCCCCAAATCACTCTCTAAGCCTTTTTCTCTCTCACAAAACTATCAGTCACAAATCTTCAGATGTGCTATTGCACTCCAGTTTATAGGAGACAAATTTTAAAAACCAACCCCAGACAAACAAACCCTAAAATACTTCACTTGATCCTATTTTCTTAACCAAATCCTGTGCTTTGCTTTCCTTCCAAATTTAAATTCTTCAGCAAAATTCCACAATCATCTTTATACCATTCATGAATTATTTAATCTCAGTCTCTGTGATCTGAGTCCTACCTAAATCCAACAAAAAACTGTTATGGAATTTTGCTTTCATTACTAAGTTAGTTCACCATACAGACTGTGAAAAAGCTATGGAGGTCTAAGAGATGAAGACAGCAGAGAAGAATGAAGGAAATGGCTTGTTGAGATCACATTTGTAAGTCAATTTACATCCTCTGAATCCATGTTGTTTGCTCTATTGCCAACTCTCTCATCCATCCTTTGATAACATCATATTTTTCTGCATTACTGTAACTTCTTATTCATCTTTTTCCAATTCCTGCTTTCATGCTTTAATTCTCCATGATAGGTAATGTCATATATTTCTTTGAATCTGTCAAGTGACAATGTTTATCCACCTTTCATTCATTCACCATCACTCATTTATGCAAGATTTCTCCTCACCACCTTATAATTCATTTAAAGAAAACCATTTAAAGAAAAAGTACTTTTTTCACAAATTAACTGCTCTTTCTCTTCTTCCAAGATTAACTAAAAATTTAGAATGTCAACATTAGGTGTCATTTCTTTAAAACTTCAGTTTTAATTTTAAGTTTTATGCTCCTCTGAGGCAGCGAACTAGAAAGTGATGTCTATGGATATGGAGGAAAAAGAAATTGTAATCATTTTCATGTTTAGATATAACGGCTTATCTTGGGGAGATTCATTGAGTCTATTTTATTCACTATTCCCTAAGCATATCTTAAAATTTTTCCATTCTTGGAGCACCTGGGTGGCACAGTCGGTTAAGCATCTGACTTTGGCCTAGATCGTGATCTCATGGTTCATGAGTTCCAGCCCTGTATGGGGGGCTCTCTGCTGTCAGGCCAGAGCCCTCTTCAGATCTTCTGTCTCCTTTTTTCTCTGCCCCTTCCCCAGCGGATCAGCACTTGCTCGATCTTGATAGTTAAAATGTTTGTTGTTATTTTTCCTTTCATATTTTTAATTATTTAATGGACTACTTCTTAGTTTTCCATTTTAATTTCTCTATTGATTCCTTTGATATGCCTGCCTATGTTTATTATTATATTACTTCGGGTAATATAAAGAAACCTATAACCGTATAATTCAATTGTCCTGTCCCCATCAGTTGGGTTATATTTGCATATATTATATATGAACATATATTATGATCTCGATAATACAATTTTGTTTTTAATTTTTTTGCTTAAAGAGACAATTTTACTTATTTAATAAAAATTAATATAAGAAAAGTTATAACCTTTTATATTTATTAATGTATTTGCCACTTGCTGGGCTATTTATGTCTTTCCATTGATTTCAATTGTCATCTACTGACCATTCCCTTCAGCCCAAAGAATTCCTTTAGCATTACTTATTGTGAAGGTGTGTGCTGGTGTCATTCTCTCATCTTTTATTTTTCTAAATATACCTTTATTTCACTCTTAGTTTTGGAAGATCTTGTTTGCTGGATATAGAATTCTAGTTGACAGGTTAGTTTGGTTATTTATTTGTGTTTGGCACTTAAAAATATGTTTCTATTTTCATTTGGACTCCACTATTTTTATTGAAAAATTTACCATAATTAGTGTTTTTGTTCCCTACATAGCTTTGTATCCTTAGCTGCTTTTTAATTTTTTAAATTAAGTTTTTTTTATTTACCTTGAGAGAGCGAGAGAGAGAGAGAACACAACTGGGGGAAGGGCAGAGAAGAAGGAGAGACAGAATACCAAGCAGACTCAGCGCCATCAGTGCAGGGCCTAATGCGGTGCTTGAACTCACGAACCCTGCGATTGTGACCTGAGATCAAGAGTCGCTTAGCTGACTGTGCCACCCAGGCGCCCCTATCCCTAGCTGCTTTTTAAACTTTGTTTTTATGTTTGGTTTTTAGCCACTGACTTTTATAATACTTTTTCTTTTCTTCAGGTAAAATTCTCATAATAAAAAATTAGACATTTTGAAGTGAACAGTTCAGTGGCATTTAGTACAGTCTGTGCACCCATCACCTTCATCTAGTTCTAAAACTGTCATCACCCCAGAAGGAAACTCCATACCAATTAAGCAGTTATTCTCCCTTTCCTCCCTCCCTCAGTGCCTACCAATCACCAATCTGCATTTTATCTCTATGGATTTACCTATTCTGGACATTTCATGTAAATGAAATTATACCTTAAGTGACCTAGCATCTTTCACTTAGCAAAATGTGCATGTATATTGTAGCAAGTATCAGCTCTTCATTCCTCTTTATAGCTGTATATACCAGTTTATGTATCTGTTCATCTAATGATGGACATTTAAACTGTTTCCACATTTGGCTACTGTGAATAGTGCTGCTATGAACATACTTGTGCATGTATTTGTTGAGTATCTGGTTTAATTTTGGGGATATACATCTAGAAGTGGAATTTTAGGCCATATGGTAACTCTGTGTTTAACTTTTTTGAGGAACTGAAAAATTATTTTCCACAGTGTCTGAACCATGTTATATTCCCACCAGCAATATACATGGGTTCAATTTCTCTCCAACAGTTATTTTCTTATTATTATTATACCCATAATAGGAGGTATGGAGTGATACCTCACTGTGGCATTTGATTTGCATTTTCCTAACAATTAATGGTCTTAAGCAAAATATTACTTTTGCTGCCTTATATCTACATTTTCCCTCTGTTATTCTAATAAAGCATATGTTACATGTTTTGAAATTGTCCATGCAGTTTTTTTGTGTGTTTTCATTCTTTTTTTTCTCTTTGCATTTCAGTTTTGGAAGTTTATACTGACGTATCTTCAAGCTCATTGATTCTTTCTTCACCAGTGTCCAGTCTATTGATGAATCCATCAAAGGCATGTTTTAATTTATGTTACAGTCTTTTTGATTACTAGCATTTCCTTTGATTCTTTCTTAGTTTTCTATATTTTTCCATTGGAGCCCTTAACATATTAATCGCAGCTATTTTAAATTCCTAGTTTGATAATTGCAACATCTCTGCCATATTTGAATCTGATTATAATATTTGTTTTGTCTTTTCAGCCTGTGTTTTTCTTGTCTTTTATTATGGCTTATATTGAAAGCCATACACAATATATTGAAAAATAGGTCTAGAGTTAAATAGGCTTTTAGTGTAAGGTTTTATGTGATTCTGACTAGGAGTCCAGCTGTGTTTAATGTTTGTTGTGGCTATAGTTGCCAGAGGCTCAAATGCTAGTGTTCTTGATTTTGTCTCATTTGTTGCCTTTGGGTTTTCCTATTAATCCCTCCTTAAGTAAACATTGATCCTTGCAATTCTTTCAGCTATAATCCACTGTTATCACATTAAGCCCTGTTCATGTGGGGGGAAGCTGTGTGAGTGGGAAGTATTCTGTATTTCTGTGATTAAGTCTCAGTCTTTAGTGGACCTATGTCCCTGGGCTGCAATCATCAGAATTGTTTCTTAGCTTCTGTTATCCTTGCCTGCCCCCAGGTGAGACAAGAAGTCTGGAAGGAGTTAGAGATGGGTAACTTCCTTTCCCCCATAATAAATAAGGCTATTGTAAAGCTACTTCTCTTAGAATATTGGTTTTCCTTATGGTGAATTCTTTGGGAATATCTCAGAAAGGTTAGTTTTCTCCTCCCTCTGACAGAAACACAAGGAATTTTTTTCTTATTTCTTCACTATGAAAAGTGGGTGAGGTTTCCACAGGCACAACTCATGAAAGTCTTAGGACCCTTTAAGACTGAAGCCCCAAGAGTTTCCCACTCTTATACTAGTGTACATTCTGCTTCTAGCAATTTGACAAAATAATCACTTAAGTTTATCTAACAGCAATGGTTCCAGCGGCTTCTGTTTCTGATAGACTGATCTCGACTATGATTTTCTATATTCATCTTCAGATTTGGAGTGGTAGTTTGATCTAAGAACGTCAATCTTCTAATGGGTCCAAAAAAAGGAATTGACTTTCAGTTTGTTCAGCATTTTTTCTTGTTGTAACATGGAAGTAATGACTTCCAAGCTCTCTACATGCCAGAACTGAAACTAGGAATCCTCAAAACTTATTTATGACAAAACTTTTGGAAAAATAAAGACAGAACGATTTCCTTAATTTGATAATCAGCACTACAAAAAAATCTACAATTTACATTACACTTAATAGTGAAAGACTGCGTATTACCTGAGATAGAAATACAATAAGAAATATCTTCCCTCACCACCCTTATACAACATAATTATAGAAGCAACAGTCAGTGTAATAACATAATAAAAGAAAATTGAAAGCATACATATCTGAAGGGAAGAAATAAAACTGTCCCTATATGCAGATTTCACGATTGTCTACGTAGATAAACCCAAAGAATCTATAAAGAAAAATTCTTAAAACTAATAAATGAGTACATCAAAGCCACAGGATACATGACAGACATAAAAAAGTTGTATTTCTATGGAGTACCTGGGTGGTTCAGTCAGTTAAGTGTCCAATTTTGGTTCAGGTCATGATCTCTCAGTTCACGAGTTTGAGCCTCACATGGGGATCTGTGCTAACAGCTCAGAGCCTCAATCCTGCTACAGATTCTATGTCTTCCTCTCTCTCTGCCCCTCCTCCATTTGCTCTGTTCTCTCTTTCTCTCAAAAATAAATAAACATTTAAAAAAAAGAGTTGTATTTCAATAGACTAACAATAGAGCACACAGATACTAAAATCAAATGTGCAATACCATTTACAATTGCTCAAAAATAAAAACACCCGACTGTGAATGTAGTAAACCATATACAAGACTTGTATGCTGACAACAATACAATACTGATGAAAAAAAATCAAAGATTTAAATTAATGGAGAGATCTACCATGTACATGAATTAGAAGACTCACTATAGTAAAAAATGTCAAGAGAACTATCTAGAACAAAAGCAAAAGAACTTTCAAGACTCAATAGTAAGTAAAACAAACAAACATTCCAAATAGAAAATGGGAAAATACATGACCAGACTTCACCAAAGAAGATATACAGATGGAAAATGAACACATTAAAATATGTTTAATATCATTAGTCTTTGGGAAAATGTAAGGTAAACCACAATGATATATCACTAGATGTCTATCAGAATATCTAAAATAAAAATAAAGACAACACCAAATGCTGGCAAGGATGCAGAAAAATTGGATCATTCATATACTGCTAATGGGAAGGTAAAATGGTACAGACACTCTGGAAAACCACTTCACAGTTACTCAGAAAACTAAACATGCATGACCTTAAACCCATAAATTACATTGCTGAGTTATGTTCACATAAAAACCTGTACACAAATGTTTATAGCAGCTTTATTAACATTTGTAATAGCCCAAACCTGTAAACACATGTTTTCAAATAGTGAATGATTACACAAAATGTAGTTCATACATACCATTGAGTACTAATCAGCAATAAAAAAAAAGAATGAATTATTGACATATGTACAACCTGGATTAATCTCTAGATAATTATGCAGAGTGAAAAAGCCAAACCCAAAGGTACTTTTCCATTTACAAATCATTTTTTCAGTGACAAAATTATAGAAATGGATACCAGGTCTGTGGTCACCAGGGGAAGGTATGTGTGATTATAAAGGAGAACAAGAGGAATCCTAGTGGTTATTGAAATGTTATGTATCTTCCCCATATCAATGTCAATATCCTGATTGTGATATTGTGCTATAGATTTTTGAAATGTGATCAGTGGAGAAAACTGCGTAAAGATACCCAGGATTTTTCTGTAGTATTTCTTACAACTGTATGTGAATATACAATTATCTCAAGATAAAAGATTTAATTTAAAAATTAATTTAAAAAGAATTCAGACTGCTGCATGGAGAAATGACTGCAGGATGGGAGGGGGAGACAACAAGAAGGCAGTTCTATCAGAAGGTAAGTATAGTAATTCAGGAAGGAGATGATGGCAACATGACTATGGGTCATAACAGAAGAAATGAAGAGTGCTACATAGATTCAAGATATAGTTTGTTGTTGAGCCAGCAGACCTGCTGTGTGTATGGATACGGAAGGTGACAAAAAATAAGGATTAAAGCATGACCCAGAATTGCAGAATGAGAATCAGTGAGATGCTAGATGGGAAATATAAGCTGAGTGAAAAGGAATTAAAAGAGGAATGCAGTCAGGTGATAATGGAGAGGTCACCATACATGTCCTGGAAGTCTACTCAAAATATAGAGTGGAAATAATTAGCTAATAAAGATTGGAGTTATTTCAATGGTGTTTCGGAATTAATAATATAATAGATGGAGCATTTCGGGACCATCAGGAGTGGGTGGCTAAGATGGCACGGGAATGAAAGTTATTGAGGATGAGAAGATCACAGACAAAACCCAGAAACCACCCTCAGCAGAGGAAGAATAGAGCTCTGAATACTGAGCTTGCTCAAAATCTTTTGGAAGTAGTCTGAGTATGAACCCTATAAATAAATTAATTGACCAAATAGTGGATAGCTTGTAATTTCATTGCTCTTATTTTCATTCCCTAGTTTTAGAAAAAGGTCTGTCTCAAAAAGAAATTAAGATGCATTATGTTATCCGATCCAGATCCTATATCAACCAGGTCCAGGTTGGAACTTTTGTTAATAAACCTTAAGTGGGGAGGGGATAGGCACTTCAGCCAGAGTCTAACTGTGGAGTGGATAGAATCCATTTATCACACAACAACACAGCTGGGTTTTATCTTAGAACAAAACAGTTCCTTTGAGATCAGTTTCCAAAGGCTTGTGTTTGGCAACCTGAAAACTTTAATTTAGGACAGAATCTTACATTCTTAGAGAAAACAAAAACAAAAACAAGGCCAGACGCCTTAATCTGAGGTTCAACTCTGTAGAAGGAGCATGTGGTCTAGTAAGTTAAATAGTCTGTTCCTGACTACAGTATTTACCCCACAATATGGTTTTTTTCTCCCCTAAGACAGAATAAAAGCTGTTCTGCGTCCAATTGTTCAGAATACAGGAGCATGGAAACTAGGTGTGGTGACCTACAGAGGGAGGACAGGCCATGGTCAAATAACAAGACAGTAGCAAATACTCGGTTGAAACTATGTGAAATTAAATCTAACTTGTATATGAGGCATAATATAGTTTTAGTCATCTAATAATTAAGCTGAGGTTTCATGTATGAGATATCAGATTCAGGCTGATTCCTTCATTTATAATTGAAATATTCCAAATGATCATCTAGCTACCTTGTAATTTTGTGTGACTATGATTTGACTCTGGCTAATGGTGTACATATTTGGTATATTTAATTTCTAATAAGTATCCTTAAAAAATCTTTTTTCTGTTTTTCTTCTGCTGTATGACCCCTACTATCTCTACATAGACCTATAAGGATTAAAAGCAGCTGTCTTGGACAAGTTGCCTTGAGACCATGCCTAGTGGAACAAAAAGATGGAGCCTGGCTTGTTGACACTATAGAGTGCTATTTCTGCCCTGGGCAACTTATTTGCCAAATAAATACAGTCAGGCTACATTGTTTAAGCTACTGTTATCTTGAGTTTTCTCTTAGTCAAAGGTGACATTAACCTTAAGAGATACTCTAGCAGGAAGTTCTATTTGTAGAGTTCTCTGCCTTCTGTGGTACCCATTTAATTCCAAGGCAAACTTGATACCATTATCTTGTCAATTCTAAAATTCAGGCTCTTCCAATGAAACATAGAATGCAGAAATGGACCCACAAATGTATGGCCAATTAATCTTCAACAGCAAGAAAGAATATCCAATGGGAAAAAGATAGTCTCTTCAGTAAATGGTATTGGGAAAACTTGACAGCCACATGCAGAAAAATAAACACTTTCTTACACCACAAACTCAAAATGGTTGAAAGACCTACATGTAAGACAGGAAACCATAAAAATCCTAGAGGAGAAAACAGGCAACAACCTCTTTGACCTTGGCCGCAACAACTTCTTGACATGTCTCTGGAGGCAAGGGAAACAAAAGCCAAAATGAACTATTGGGACCTCATCAAGATCAAAACCTTCTGCACAGTAAAGGAAACAATCAGCGAAACTAAAAGGCAACTGATGGGAGGGGAGAAGATATTTGCAAATGACATATCAGATAAATGGTTAGTATACAAAATCTGTAAGGAACTCATCAAACTCAACACCCAATAAAACAAATAATCCAGTGAAAAAATGGGCAGAAGACATGAATAGACACTTTTCCAGAGAAGACATCCAGATGGTTAACAGACACATGAAAAAATTCTCAACATCACCCATCATCAGGTAAATAAAAATCAAAACCATAATGACATATCACCTCAGACCTGTTTGATGGTAAAATTAACAACACAGGAAATAGTAGATGTTGGCAAGGATATGGAGAAAGTAGAACACTTTTGCACTGCTGGTGGGAATGCAAACTGGCACAGCCACTCTAGAAAACAGGATGGATTTTCCTCAAAAAATTAAAAATAGAACAGTCTATAATCCAGCAATTACACTACTAGGTAATTATCCAAGAGACACAAAAATGCTGACTTGAAGGGATACATGCGCCCCAATGTTAATAACAGTACTATCAATAATACCCAAATTATGGAAAGAGCCCAAATGTCCATCAATTGATAAATGGATAAAGAAGATGTGGTATATATATATATATATATATATATATACAATGGACTATTATTCAGCAATAAAAAGTAATGAAATCTTACCATTTGCAATGATGTGGATGATACTAGAATGTATTATGCTAAGTGAAATAGTCAGAGAACGATAAATACTATATGATTTCACTCACATGTGGAATTTAAGAAACAAAACAGATGGGCATAGGGAGAAGGAAAGAAAAAAATAAAACCAGAGAGGGAGACAAACCATAAGAGATTCTTAAATACAGAGAACAATCTGAGGGTTGCTGGTGGGGTTTTGGGTGGGGAAATGGGCTAAATGGGGGATGGGCATTAAGGAGGGCATTTGTTGGGATGAGAACTGGGTATTATATGTAAGTGATGAATTACTAAATTCTACTCCTGAAACCATTATTACACTATATGTTAACTAACTTGGATTTAAATAAAATTTAAAAAGGATTTAATAAAGAGAAAAAAAATAGAAACTTCCATATCAAGAAAACAAAAACACTCCCAACACTTTTTATCAGTCACAGTTACATTCATTCTACCTCATAGAATCTTCCAGTAGAGTCAAGCATCAATCTTTGTGAGGCTCAAATTCCAGGAGACACTGTCTGCAGGTCCATGATGAACCCATGGATGCCCATATGATGGCTTGAAGGAGTGGGGAGACTCCTGCTATTTCCTCTCTGATGAGGAAGCAACTAGTTATATTTAGCACTCTTTTTTTGACTGAATACCCAACAAAGAAAGCTCACACTTTCATCTTCATCAATTTCTAGAAATTCATCAATTTCTAGGCTTATTTGGTCAGAAGCTGGGTAAGAGACTAAGGGTAGCAGAACTGGTGTTCTTTTCTCTTAGCAAGTGATGCATGAGTAATCAATCACCTCTGTTCAGGTTTGGATACCTGTTGCCTGTTGTTCTCATCTCCAGGGTCTCAGCTTATACCCTGAGGTTATGTAGATAGTCTCTGAATATTCTAAGAAAAATAGGACCAAAATCAAGACCTTTTGATGCCAGATTTAGACCACTTTCCACAATGTTTCTGATATCAGATGACTGTCACTGAGAAATAACATTAACAGAATGATCTACAGAATGGCCTTCAAACTCCATGTAGTGAGAAACTGAGATCATGAAATTTCACTTGGATTTCCAAGATCAAGTGGAAGAATACAAGCAACTTTTTCTTGCTTAATAAATGTACCAAGACTGGTTTTGCTGTTCTCATCATATTTTAGGAACTTAGTGATGAAACATCCCAGAAGTTTGTGAAGAAATGTGATCTAGGTAGAGATATCATTATGGGAGGCACTGTTTGGTCTGTTTCCTGGATTTCTTCTGAGTAGCATTCTGCTGAAGTTCCCATCAGGCCTGCCATATAAGGGATCTGGCATTTTATAACAAATATATCCAGACTAGTCCTTCCATATTTTCAGGACTTCTATGATACCCAAAGGTAGTTTCTCCAACTTTATATTTGCGTCATACGATTTATGTTTTTTCTTCTATATAAACTGCTATAAATTATTTAGTAATAACATTTCATGTATCTTAGGAAAAACTTCAGAGTAACAAAAACATCAGAAGTAGTTACTCAGTCATTTTTGAATCACGAAAATTTGACTTTGACAGATTTTAATAAGAATATATTCAACTATTCTCATTTTATTTTACTTGATTAAGAAAAACTACTTAAAATTTTATGTGTTGTGTTTATTAGATAACTTATGCAAATTTAAACAAAACAAATTTTTCTAATCTTAGTCCATTTCTACACTGAAGTATTATGGACCAATTTCATAACCATATTATGATTTAAATGTGAAGTTGATGTCACTAAACTTTTAGAATATTCTGGAGGTGAATGTGAGGTGTCTAGCAAGAAAGAGAAAACAAAAAACAGAAATGGATTTAAATACTGAAATGCACAAGAAGGGACGAAATTCGTCCATATGAACAGCATTTCCTACTATTGTCAGCTTTGTATATGAATTCTGTAATGAGAGTTATGTGAAATAAAATAGGTCAGTAATCAAATAATACAGACATTATGAATAGATTAGATATTATACATACTTAAAGGATGAAAGCAGTGTGTGTCATCCTAAGGTTTAGCAATAGTAGAACACCATTCACAAGATGCTGTCTTAGTCTTTGGAGCCTTGCATTTCAATAGATAAGTGATGGGAGGGGAAGGGGACACTCAGGTGGTCTCTTGGCAACATAAAAAGGGCCCAAATGCCCTTTGTAGCAGAGACACATCTGGATTTCAGTAGCCCTATCCCAAAGCTACACTATTATAGTACAACTTGTATGTATTTACACTTCAAGCCATTCCAAACCAATAAACAGCCTTGCAGCCACCAACCGAAATTGCAAAGTTGTTATTAAGAAGGGTTGCTCAAAATCTTTCATGTTTGTTCCTGATCAGTTCTGTTCTCATCCCCAGTTCTCAGCCATAACATCAAACTATTGAACTTCTGGATTTTCCCAAAGACCCTGATTTGAATTGCCTCATGCCATGCCCTTTGCTGCCCCATGATGTTTCAAATAGGAACTTTCATTGTACTTCTGATCACAGGAAACTTAAACAAGGATATTAACCATTTGACAGTGCCCTGGCCAGGGCAAATTAATCCTACCTCCACCTCCTACCCTCCCATACTTTAACCTGTTGGAAAATGACTGCTTAGGATTTACTTGAGGATACTCATTATTGGGGTTCAATATACATATTTGTATATTGTTTTCTAATGCAAATTTTATCAAGAGACACATGTTGATGTTTCTGGCACTGTGTTGAAAACACACACAAACATTTGGAAATATTTCATGTCCTATAAATTCAACGGGAAACAAATTAACTTGCCATAATTATAGATAAATAATTCTTTGGATAGTTTGTTATGCTATAATATGGGATAATTATGCATTAGTGCATCAGCCCTAAATGATAGTCATAACAGCCTGCCTTAACACATGACAAGCTGACAAATTTGTACTTAAAAAATGTTAAATTATTAAAATATTAAAATTATATGTATATTAAATTATATATAAATTATAAAAATATTAAAATATTAAACATTAGAGTTATCCTTTTATGAAACTTATAATGTCATTCTTTAAAAAAAATTTTTTAATGTTTATTTATTTTTGAGAGAGAGAAAGAGAGGAAGAGCGTGAGTAGGGGAGGGGCAGAGAGAAAGGGAGACACAGCAGCTGAAGCAGGCTCCAGGTTCTGAGCTGTCAGCACAGAACCCCACACAGGGCTTGAACTCACAAACCACAAGATCATGCCTGAGCCAAAGTCAGCCGCTTAACCAACTGAGCCACCCAGATGCCCCAAAACTTATAATGTTATCTTGATGGTAAGTTTAGCATTCTTAAATAGGAGAAATATTGCTAATTTTCCAATTTAGTTTTCTTTATACAAACACTAGAAAGAGTCATGGTAGGCATGGGTGTGGAAAGAAAGGATAAACTAGCTACTACTCTCTTCCCAAAGGTTGGGAGTATGATAGAATTTTTGGTAAATATATATAATTGAAATAACATTTTCTTTCTAATGTACATAATATATTAACATATTAACATTTGACTCATATCCCAAATGGACAGACTACACCAAAGAAATATCCAATCACTGTTCTAAAGTAGGTTACTCTCAAGTGAGGGAAGTGGAATGGTATATATAAAATCAAGAAACAGGGTAACTAGTCACTTTTACAAGTAAGTAACTTAACCAAATGCTGCAACAACTTTGAGCTAAGTTATAATGGGAGATTCTCTGGTATTGCAAGCCCACAGTTAGGGGTTTGGATTTAGTTTGAAAGACATATATTTTCACTTGCAAAGTGACTCCATCTCCAAAGAAAGACATAAGTTAAAAAAAATCACTTATGTAAGAAAGTGGTCCAGGTTCATTCTTCTGCATGTCTCTGTCCAGTTTTCCCAGCACCACTTGCTAAAGAGACTCTCTTTATTCCATTGGATGTTCTTTCCTGCTTTGTCAAAGATGAGTTGCCCATACGTTTGTGGGTCCATTTCTGGGTTCTCTATTCTGTTCCATTGATCTGAGTGTCTGTTCTTGTGCCAGTACCATACTGTCTTGATGATTACAGCTTTGTAGTATAGCTTGAAGTCTGGGATTGTGATGCCTCCTGCTTTGGTTTTCTTTTTCAAGATTGCTTTGGCTCTTCAGGGTCTTTTCTGGTTCCATCCAATTTTTGGATTATTTGTTCTAGCTCTGTGAAGAATGCTGGTGTTACTTTGATAGGGATTGAATTGAATATGTAGATTGCTTTGGGTAGTATCGACATTTTAACAATATTTCTTCTTCCTATCCAGGAACATGGAATCTTTATCCATTTCTTCATGTCTTCTTAAATTTCTTGCATCAGCTTTCTATAGTTTTCAGTGTATAGATTTTTCACCTGTTTGGTTAGATTTATTCCTAGGTATTTTATGGTTTTTGGTGCAACTGTAAATGGGATCGATTCCTTGATTTCTCTTTCTGTCACTTCATTGTTGGGGTATAGTAATGCAACCAATTTCTGTGTGTTGATTTTATATCCTGCAACTTTGCTGAATTCATGAATCAGTTATAGCAGTTTTTGGTGGAATCTTTTGGGTTTTCCATACAGAGTATCATGTCATCTGCAAAGAGTGAAAGTTTGACCTCCTCCTGGCCAATTTGGATACCTTTTATTTCTTTGTGTGGTCTGATTGCAGAAGCTAAGACTTCCAATACTATGTTGAATAACAGTGGTGAGAGTGGACATCCCTGTCTTGCTCCTGACCTTAGGGGGAAAGATGTCAGTTTTTTCCCATTGAGGATGATATTAGCATTGGGTCATTCATATATGACTTTTATGATCTCGAGGTATGCTCCTTCTATCCCTACTTTCTTGACGGTTTTTATCAAGAAAGGATGCTGTATTTTGTCAAATGCTTTCTCTGCATCTATTGAGAGGATCATATCGTTCTTGTCCTTTCTTTTATTGATGTGGTGAATCACGTTAATTGTTTTGCGGATATTGAACCAGCCCTGCATCCCAGGTATAAATCCCACTTGGTCGTGGTGAATAATTTTTTTAATGTATTGTTGGATCCGGTTGGCTAATATCTTGTTGAGGATCTTTACATCCATGTTCATCAGGGAAATTGGTCTATAGTTCTCCTTTTTAGTGGGGTCTCTGTCTGGTTTTGGAATAAAGGTAATGCTGGCTTCATAGAAAGAGTTTGGAAGTTTTCCTTCCATTTCTATTTTTTGGAACAGCTTCAAGAGAATAGGTGTTAACTCTTCCTTGAATGTTTGGTAGATTTTCCCTGGAAAGCCATCTGGCCCTGGACTCTTGTTTTTTGCAGATTTTTTATAACTAATTCGATTTCCTCACTGGTTATGGGTCTGTTCAAATTTTCTATTTCTTCCTGTTTCAGTTTTGGTAGTATATATGTTTCTAGGATTTGTTCATTTCTTCCAGATTTCCCATTTAATTGGCATATAATTGCTCATAATATTCTCTTATTATTGTCTTTATATCTGTTGTGTTGGTTGTGATTTCTCCTCTTTCATTCTTGATTTTACTTATTTGGGTCCTTTCCTTTTTCTTCTTGATCAAACTGGCTAGTGGTTTATCAATTTTGTTAATTCTTTCAAAGAACCAGCTTCTGGTTTCTCGACCACTTTCTTACACCATACACAAAAATAAACTCAAAATGGATGAAAGACCTCAATGTAAGACAGGAAGCCATCAAAATTCTCTAGAAGAAAGCAGGCAAAAACCTCTTTGATCTTGCCCGCAGCAATTTCTTACTCAACATGTCTCCCGAGGCAAGGGAAACAAAAGCAAAATTGAGCTACTGGGACCTCATCAAAATAAAAAGCTTCTGCACAGCAAAGGAAATAATGAGCAAATCTAAAAGGCAGCCTACAGAATGGAAGAAGAGATTGGCAAATGACATATCAGATAAAGGATTAGTATCCAAAATCTACAAAGAACTTATCAAACTCAACACCCAAAAAACAAATAATCCAGTGAAGAAATGGGCAAAAGACATGAATAGACACTTCTTCAAAGAAGACATCCAGATGGCCAACTGACACATGAAAAAATGCTCCACATTAGTCATCATCAGGAAAATACAAATCAAAACCACAATGAGATACCACCTGACACCTGTCAGAATGGGTAACATTAACAACTCAGGCAACAACAGATGTTGGTGAGGATGTGGAGAAAGAGGATCTCTTTTGCATTGTTGGTAGGAATGCAAGCTGGTGCAGCCACTCTGGAAAACAGTATGGAAGTTCCTTAAAAAACTAAAAATAGAACTACCCTACGACCCAGCAATTGCACTACTAGGCATTTATCCAAGGGATACAGGTGTGCTGTTTCAAAGGGACACATGCAACCCCATGTTTATAGCAGCACTATCAACGATAGCCAAAGTATGCAAAGAGCCCAAATGTCCATCGATGGATGAATGGATAAAGAAGATGTGGTATATATATATATATATATATACACACACAATGGAGTATTACTCGGCAATCAAAAAGAATGAAATCTTGCCATTTGCAACTACGTGGATGGAACTGGAGGGTATTATGCTAAGTGAAATTAGTCAGTCAGAGAAAAACAAAAATCATATGACTTCACTCATATGAAGACTTTAGAGAAAAAACAGATGAACATAAGGGAAGGGAAACAAAAATAATATGAAAACAGGGAGGAGGACAAAACAAAAGAGACTCATAAATATGGAGAACAAACTGAGGGTTGGTGGAGGGGTTGTGGGAGGGGGGAAGGGCTAAATGGGTAAGGGGCATTTAAGGAATCTACTCCTGAAATCACTGCTTCACTATATAGTAACTAATTTGGATGTAAATTTTAAAAAATAAAAAATAAAGTTAAATTACAAAAAAATCACTTATAAGTATAAAAAATAAGAGGAAAAGAATCAATTGTTGGCTTATTCTTCTTATAGATACTCCCTCTTAAGAAACTGAATAAAAATGAAAATACACTGGCAAGAGCTGAACCAATGTGAGTATGTGTTCTTGAATGACTTTGACCTTGGTCAAGTGGAATGACTTCTTTGATACTTAGGCTTCTTATCTGTTAAAAGAGAAAATGGCTCTGATTTAATGAACTGATATTTAATAAAATGTCCTACAGTAGCTAAGAAATACCAGATATTTCTCTTCCCTCTCCGCATACCTCCATTGTATCAATACTTGTTTATATGTTGGTCTTCTCTGCTAGACAACACACGTGCCTGGAGATCAGAAGTGTTGCATTGTATAAACATCTGAAGAGACTGTGTAATTTCTGGCACATAAGAAGAACTTAATAAATACTAGTTTGTTAAGTTAGTGATTCATATAGCACAGAAGTTAAAATTTCACAAAAGGCAATATGTAAAATTTCACGAAAGACAATACAAAAGAGTCATATTTCACATTTGTTAAAAGTAGTAAAGCAAAATACCTATTCAACTGCATATATGCCAATTTTATGAAATTAAATCTTTTTTTTTAAGTTAGTTAATATAAAACTATAGTTGAACTCTATATTTTTTTTTCATGGTATTTCTAAGAATTTGTTCAAGAGGGGTGTTTTCAGTGGTGGGCACATAAAGATAACAACCTTTTGGATCTTCTAGTAGTTTTTATACTGTTAATCTTACTCAATGATATACATATAAAAAGGCAAATGACAATAGCATAAGCAGCATTATTTTAGACATCTCTGTGCCTTGCAACTGGCCCAAGTAAGAAGATATCACTGTGAGAATAAGAATGATTCACATATTTAGACAAATAAATAATTCTCAGTTACATATATATTGTTTATATAGATTTTAAAATACAACAAAGGGATTCCTGGGTGACTCAGTTGGTTGAGTGTCTGATTCTTGATTTCAGATCAAGTGATGATCTCAGGGTTATGAGATCCCATAACCATATATTGAGCCCCACATCGGGCTCCGCACCTAGTGTTAAGATTTTCTCTCTCCCTCTGCCACTCTCCACTGCTTATGCTCTATCTCTCTAAAATTAAAAAAAATAAATAAATATCATGAAGAAAAATACATGAACATCCTTATGATGGGAACAATTTGAGCAGAAAGTAAACAGGAATGTGTACAAGCAGACCTCTGTCATCTCAGCTCCTAGGATTTGAGTTGAAGTCACACCTGCCTGTGATATAATCCAGTTCGTGTACAAATCTAAGAAATCATACACATACTTATAAAAATAATTTGAAAGAAGATAACTATGAAGCATCTTAAAAGAGTATTAGCTCAAGAGAAGAGAATTTAACATTCAAGAAATATTTTTATTGTTTAGTGATATCTATGTGAAGTTCTAATTCCTAGGAATACAATAGTAAATAACATAGCTAGGTTCTCTGCCATAATTTGTCTCAGATTGTAGGACCCAAAATCTCTAGATCATTGAAAGATTCTTTTGTCTATGGGTTACGTGTTATGAAAGAAAAACAAGCACAGGTTTAAAAGAATGAGAGGGAGAATAAAAAAAAAAAGGAATGCTTGGGATAAAAAGCAGACAGCTGGGTTCAAAACTTTGATGGTAAATGTGATAATTGGAAATCTAGGGGAATCCAATAAATATCACCCTTCTCTTCCTGACTTCAAAGCCAACTGAAGGCTAACACAAACAAGCAAACAGATGAGGAGCCATTATATTAGCTTCATTAAAGATAAAAGAGAGCACTACTTGTATCTGCAATTTAGTAAACTTACTAACAATGAAAGACACTAATAATCCAACTAAAATGATCCAACCAGGGTTTTGCCTGGAACTAAAGGAGTTCTTGGGATATGGGACATTGAATACCACGACTAGCATTCAACTGAGCTGAGCTGTACTTTCAGGTGCATGGTGCATGGATGCTCCTGTGACCACCTTAGGGTGGGGGTTTGAAAGTATCACTGTTCTTCATAACATAGCTTCCCTTTGAAGAATCTCAGCTGAGTATAATCCTCTGAGGCAGGATGTTCTGGGAAAGAGTTTAGTCTCTGATCAAGTTTTCTTATCAGGTAGCATATAATACATCCACTCTTTATGACAACTTATTGTGTATGTGTGGGTTTTTTGTTTTTTTTTTTGTAGAATAACTTTTTGTTCATATAATATAAACTTTCATTTAGAATAAGATATTTACTCTTTTTAACCTGATTCTTGTCTGTTTCTCCCCTCCTCTCCACTAGGCTGAAGGTCCCGCAGAGAGGGATCATAACTGGTCACCATTGATTACCATGGTATCCGGCATGGAACAGGCACCTAATAAATATGTGTTAATAACACGTGAATGAAATAATATATAGAACTGAATCATACAGGGAAGGACTGTGGATGAAAATTCATTACTTCATCAAGTCAATTTTGACCAGGACTTAGACTCTGGGTCAGCTGGTATGTTCTAGTTATTCCCCAGACTCAACTAAAACCTGGGATTACAAGAAATGCTCCAATTTTACTGTTATTTTTGTTCCACTATTCAGGAAGGGGCAGAATCTAAATCTCTACTAGTTTTGTTCACCAAGCTATACAAAAAAGAAGAAATGAAATATTTGGCACACTAATTGTCCTCTGTAAGAGATATTTTTTGGTTATAAAATGGAAATAAAATCAGTAGGATAGTATGTTAAATAATACAATTAAAGTGATTAGCCCAATGCTGGGCAAGATAAATGCCTAATAAGCAATTCGTGTTATTAATAAAAGCAGCAAACAATTTGACTTGAATGACTTTTTTTTTAAGTTTCTACTGCAAAATGTGAGAGTCTCCAAGTTTATAGAGGTTGTATTATACTTTTTCAGAGATTTTTGATGCATTCATCCATACATTCAAAAATCTTTATTGAATATTTATACATGATAATCCCTTTTATTTTTCTTGGCACTGGAGAGAACAATGATCAAAGAAGACAGAATTGCTGCCCTCAAGGACCTATTAACCTAATGACTCCTGACTTAATATAAATTTTGCATCTTAAATAGTAAAGAGAAGATCGCAGGAAAAGCTATAATAACTACAAATGTAACAATTTAAACAAGGAGGATGAACTAAAGAAAATAGCCAACAAATTTTAATAAACTGATTGATAGCATGATGGAAGTTTGAGGTTCACAACAGTAGAAACTACATAAAGGTGAGGACAGTGCATGTACAATATGTACAATATGTAATATGCATGTACAATAAAGTCCTTTTATAAAGTGTTCATACTCTCTCTATACCATTAACATTTGTGCATTTACTTTTAAGTGTTCTGTTCAAGTAAGGGATGTGAGCTAGAAAAATATCAGCATGGTAGAACCTAGGTCTCAACCAAACCCTTCTGTAAATCAAAGTGTACTGTTAGCTAAGCTATACATTTTGCCTGAACATCGATGCCTGAACATCAATTTTCTCTTAAATAAAAAGAGGAAATTCATTTAAGCTATAAAATTTAGTTTCCAAATCAGGGACATAATGTATAATTCAACATTGTTTTAATCACCCCACAGAGGAGGAATGGACCCTCATTCCCAAACTTGGTTCAGCTTTTCAGCCCGATGAAGCCACTCTTGAGCCAAGAGGGTACTGAAAGGTTTATTATTCACAAAGTGGGCATTTCTGGGGACAGTGTGCTTGTCTCTCAGGCTTGAAAATGGCGGAGAGGGCAGAAAGGAGAAACTTGTTTGGGGTTTTATGGTAGTTACAGGGTGGGGCTAGAAGGACAATTCCCTTGTGGACCAACATTTCAAAGTTTGAATTTCTCACGTGTGCCAATACTTGAAAGCTGTTAGCAGTCAGACATCAAAAAATGGAGTCGGATTCTTTATTACAAGCCTACAGACCACAGACTTCTCTTCATCAACGCCAAACCTAGCCACCTTCTAGACTTCTTCCTGAGGTTATTGAAATTTATTCATAGAGTGTTGCTGAACCCTCAGGCCCTTTAACAACCTAATGATTTATTCACTTCATGCTTTTTATTTAAAAAAATGGCGGTACAGCTGATTCATTAAGGTATATGTTTAGGTGTCCTGTTCTTGAATTTATGTGTTACACTTGAAGGTCCAAAAATATAAAACATATACACAACTACTTAAAAATGGGTTAGCTCAGCTGAAAAGTCAGCAACTTTTGACAGTGGTTAGCATTGCAAAAGCTCTCTCTGCCTGATAAGACATGGTTAAAAATATTTTTTATTTTTTAAAAATAATTTTTTTATTTTTTTAAAAATTGTAATTTTCTTAAATTTAAAAATATTTCTAATATTTTGAAAATAAAACTCCTTGTATAGACATAGAAATCAGGCCACTTTGTATGCTGAGACTCTCCCTTGCACGTGGCATACTCAGAGGCACATGTTCTCTAGAAACAGATAATCATAAACATCTGTCTTTTCAGTGGTATTTTTTTCACGATAATACATGAAGAGACTATTCCATGGAGTTCTATGGATAAAGAAATGAATTTTTACATGCATTGTTGGAATCCTTGGTTTAATAAAAGCTTAGCGAAGTGTGGAAAATATGTAAAATATGTTGATTTACTATCTCTTAGAGAATTTCTAAGAAAGTATTCATAAACTTGACTGCCTTTAAAAACAAAATGAAATCCTTCTATAAGTCTATAGTTTGATATATTCCCACTTAACTTTTTTCTTCTTTTTTTAGGCACATCATGGCTGTGAGCCTAATTCACTTATTAAGAGGCCTATTGAAAACAAACTGTGGGTATTCTGATACTTACGTCAGAAGTTCTAAAGTCTTCTTGTATGGAGACTAAAAATTTGACTGTTAGCCCACAGGGATGTGCTAAGAACAATTCTACTCAGATAGAAACAACCAGAGATTTGCCCAGTCTGTGGGTATGAGCCACACAACAAAAGTTTCTCAGAGCTATAGTTCCAGGCTCAGGAGCATTCAGGTCAACAGGCCACACAGTTTTCCACAATCTGGAGATTACGTTTTTTTTTCTCATAGAAACCCAGAAATTGAGTTCTCATAAGTCCTGTCATCTATATTGTCAAATGTATTCAGACAATTGACACAATGTGCTGACTACAGGTTTTAACTAAACACAAAGAACGCATCCACATTTGTGTCTGAAAAATTATTTCCAGCTGTCTTTTTAAAAACTGGCCAGTACTTGATATTCCTGTTCTTAGAATTTCTTAAACCAGTGTATTACATTCATTACCTCAGGATAATCGAATGTCTTAAATGGGATTTCAATTACTTTGAAGGTTAATATTTTTACAGTATTTCTCATCTTGTTATATTCATTAAGAGTTTAAGGTGATATAACAAAGGATACATTCAATAAAATTGCTAATATAAAAATACTATGAGGGGGAAAATATCAAACACTTAGGTCAACATAGTTATTGTAATTGACACTAAGTGTGTCTCTGAGTTCTCTGGCAGTTAGAGCTAAAGTGAAATATTTTAAATTTAATTGTTTGAATAAGCAAATTTGTTTCAGTAATCAGTATAGAAGATACTTTACTTAGAAATGAATTTTATCCTTATAAAGTATAGTTTCTATAGTTACAACTCTCTATATAATATATGTATAAATATATATTTGTATATATAAAGTGAAATATATTATAATACATTATATTGGTTTTATAAATAGAACTACTGAACAATTATTATTGTTACTGAACTATTATTTTAACCCTTAAGAATATTATGCCAAACATAGCCTGAAGGTATATTTTCATGAAGGCATTTCTGTGAAGATATGGGAAAAGAGCAGACAGGTCATTGGTTAGGGTACTGACATATACACATATACATATACATATACATATACACATACATATACATATACATACAAATACATATACACATATATACAGACTCTGTGTTCTACAGTGATGGAGGACTATAGATCATACTACTCATATTAGAGATTGGTCCTCTGGATTAGGGTCTCCTGGATGCTTTAAAAATGTAGTTTGCTACATTTTGATTTAGAATCTCTCAGGACAGAACCCTCCACTTGACATTTTGGGGTCATTTTTAGATTAAATTATATGTTACAACAGTAAAATTAACTTTTTTAGTGGAAAGTTCTGGGAGTATTGACAAATAAAATCCACGTATTGAGCAAGTACTTCAGGTGATTCTTTTATCCATTAAATTTGATCACCATTGATTCCATCATTGGTTCTCAAACTTCACTGTGCATCGGAATCACAGGGAGGCTTATTAATACACAACCCTGGGATGCCTGGGTGGCTCAGTCGATTAAGGGTCTAACTCTTGGTTTCGGCTCAGGTCATGATCTCGCGGTTCGTAGACTGACAGCTGCAGGAGCCTTCTTGGGATTTTCTCCCTCTTACTCGCCCCCCACTCGCCCTCTATCTCTGTCTCTCAAAATAAATAAATAAATAAACATTAAAAAAAAAAAAGACACAACCCTGCTGTTGTCCACCCCCATTACTTTTTTTTTTTTTTTTTTTTTTTTAAGGTTATTTACTTTGAGAGAGAATCCCGAGCAGACTCTGCACTGTCAGTGAAGAGCTCTATGCAGGGCTCAAACTCATGAACCATGAGATCACGACCTGAGCCAAAATTGAGTCAGACGCTTAACTGACTAAGCCACCCAGGCACTCTCTCCACCCCCATCATTTCTGATTAAGCAGCTCTGGGAAAGGGGCTGCAAATTTGCATTTTGGACAGGTTCCAGGTGCTGCAACTGCTGCTGCTGCTTCTTGAGGAGCCACACTGAGAACCACTGGCTGAGAGCAATAGTTCTGAACCTTCGCTGTACATCACAGTCACCCAGGGAATTTTGCCAAAAAACGTGGATACCTAAGCTGAAAGAAACTCTTTAGAGATCCTGACTTCATTGGTCTGTAGTAGATCTCAGACATACAGCTTTACATGAACTCCTCTGGCGATTTTAATACGCAGCCAAGGCCAAGAACCACTGTCATAGTGGAAAAAAATGGATATCATTCCTTTTAGTCAGTTTGTCCAGAGTATACATTGGCTGGACTTTTGAGAAGAACCAAAGAGTACTGATACACCTGTTACAAGGTATTGCATTGAAAGTGTTCATTTTAGTATATTTATTTTAAAAAATCTTACTGCCTCCATTATATTGAGAAGGTAATTAAAACATAATGCTATTAATTGAAACTCCAAAGAATATAAAATTAATAAGCGGAGGCATTTCTCTCTGTTTCTATAACCCATAGTTCATGATTCATACTTTGAATATCAGGCAGTCCTGGGGGAAAATTATATTTTCTTGTAAAAACCAAGGATTTGACTTGTCTTATTCCCCATATGCCAGTTTTACAATGTCGTGGACTGCTAACGTACCTCTGAGGAAAACTTTGGATCTATTCAAGCACTGATAAAATACTAGTTTTCACTCCACAGTTATTCACCATTAATCTTGAGAGAAATTATTCGAGCTGGAAAATATGGAAGAGGAGATGTTATAATTCAACCATCTGGGCCATAGTATTGCTCCAGTGGGATAACTGATTTTGAATAATATTGCATTCAGATGAGCAGGCCAAGGAGTAACGACTCCCTAATAGCTAGGAGCAAAGTCTGAGCTGTTCTCTGGGGTAGCTTCTTCAGTGGAAGAACAAGCTCTTAGGATCTGTTCTTTCCAACATTACTTTTTTGGTGACAAGATAAAAACATTAACATGTGAAAAATTCACAGCCTCTTTCCCTTTTCCCAAACATTACGCATTTTATTTATTTCCCCTCCACTTACTCTTAATTCACATGCCCACACCGATGTTAGTTCTACCTTAACTACTTTATTTTAATTATACAAACCAAAGTAAATTTAGAGGGCAAATGGAGGTAATCTATTGGGAGAGGAGAGATTGCAGCAGGGTAGACACAAACACACACACACACACACACACACACACACACGAGAAATAAAACTGCCTTGGGCCTATTGTTTGCATTAATGGCCTTGATTCTTCTCTACTATCTACATTACAAGGAGGCTCATTGCATTTAACTCTTCCACTCTGAATTTTCATTCTTCCAGGTGACATGTTCTGGCCAAAAAGATGTTACAATATGTAATGAAAACAGAGACTTGAAAAGTGCAATTAGCTTAATATTTCTTGCCTTCTCTCATCACCATGCAAAGAACATGTCTGAGTGAAACTGTTAAAGGATGAGACACATGTAACAAACCCAAATGCCCTCAGCCATACCAATCCAGATCATTCTAGATCAATCAATAGCCAGCTAATTCCAGCATGTGAATAAGCTTGGCCAAGCTCAGCAGAGCTGCCTCATTGACCTATAAGGGAGACAGATGCATAGGTGAACCCAGCACAAATCAAATGAAGCCTTCAGTTTTGTGAGCTAAAAAGGGTTTATTGTTTATATGCCTGGGGTTTGCTGTGTTGCTTTGCAACATTATCATAACAATAGATATCTGATACACAGCTTGAGCATCTAAATTTAAGGCAATTTAAGGGGAGATAGACCAGAGTTGGGGAAAGGTTTTGGGCTAACTGTTATTAGAGAGAGAACAGGCAAAAGAAAGTGATTTTCAAAAAAATTTGATGTGTGTTTTAAATGAAATACCCCTGAGCATTAAAACTTTAATTAAATTTTACATTTCTTTCCAGTTAATTTTGATTGTCCTATTTGAATTGTATTGAATATAACTTACACTGAGCCTGGCCTCACTATTACAAGAAGCAGACCAAAACTTATGGGTTATATTTCATACAAGTTTATGGAACAAGAAAAATATTCAGGAAACTTCAGTCCAGGTTAAGGCTATAGTCAAGATACTTGGAATACCTAGGAACTAGGCATATCATCATCATCTATTGGCTTCAAATCCTGTTATAGATTACTCCAGAAAGAGAAGCAGAATGATATGAGAATGCACGTTAGAAAAATCTATTTGTGCTTAATGAATTGGAATAATAGAACTCTAAATTACTCATAGAATATTTAATGAAATAATCTAAAATGAGAATAAATCTGCTGGATTCTCAGGTCTTTAAGTCAAAACAATATTTGTAAAGTATTTGTAAGTAGGTTGCTGCTAATGAAGAAAGCATACCAGTTGATATTCTATAAGTATCATAATTAGCTCTCATTTGAACTGAGATATTTAATAAGTATTTGGAAAAATTATGCAAAATGATCCCAATGATTTTGACAAATAGAAACAGTTTTCTAGGGAGAAAGTTTTCTAAAAGTTTTTTTTTTTAAAGAAATAAAGGGAAGGTGTGCCTGGGTAACTCAGTCAGTTAAGCATCCAACTCTTGATTTCAGCTCAGGTCATAATCTCACGGTTCAGAGGATCATGCTCCGCAGTGGGCTCTGTGCTGACAGCGTGGAGCCTGCTTGGGATTCTCTCTCTTTCACTTGGCCCCTCTCCCCAACTCGTTCTCTCTCTCTTTCTCTCAAAATAAGTAAACATTTTTCAAAAAAAAGAAATAAAGGGAAAATCATTGCCATTTTCACCTTTCAAGCTGAAACAAGATGAACTCAGGTCTGAGAGATGTAATTGGCACCGTAGCCAAGCACTGATGAATGGGAGAATAAGTTATATACTATTTCTTAAAGATAATTTGACAATTATTAAAAATTAATCAGCAATGATTAAATAAATATGGTACATCCATATTATGAAATATGCTTTAGAATTCAGATCATGACTTTAAATAAATTTAATGAATAGCAAAAACTAACAATATAGAATTAAGGACAAAGAGAAATTTAAAAAAACACCTACAAAAAAATAAATTAAAAAATTTAAAAAAAATAAAAAACACCTACAATATGAATTGTATGACATAAATATATATAAATTTGACAGTTTTACATTTACTTTTATTATTTTTATTTTTTATTAATTAAATCAATCTAATTCTAATCCTCACTTCCTGTGACGGCAATAAATTCTAGATCTCCTGTTTTGCATGGCTCCTTCCTCCTTCCTTGGTTCAGATTCCAATGCCAATCACCTTAAAACTTGTGGGAAAATAAGAAGAGTCGCTTGCAATCAAAACATAATGACCATTATCAGTATTCTTATTAAATAATGATACTGTCAATTACTGTATCTGACAATGTGGTCTAGACAGGCTGTGTAGATGATTTTCTCTCATCTGACCACAGGTTAACCTTTCAACCCTCACCATTTCTGTTAAGTCCATAGCCTTAGTAGCAAATTTGTACAGTCATTTATGTAACCATCTTTTTACAAGGTCTTGTCAGCTCTGTGTTGTAGAGACACTGAGATACAAAACTATAGGGGACATTTTCGCTCTCTGTGCTATGTATATAGAAACTCCTGGAATGATACAATATAGCAGATCTGTCCATGCTACTCTGTGTGAATAGGGCAGAGTCTCTACCTTTCCAAGAAACCAGAAACTCTAGTCTATCTCTCCCAATACTGGGGAAGTGATTCTCCAGCGATGTGTCAATTCCTCTGCCCTCTTAAAACAATAGCATCAAATCACCTCTTCTTTGAGGAAATCTGACCAAATCCTTTGGTAGACAAAAAGCTTTCAGAACAAAGCCATGCTCTGGGTCTATCTGCATGTGTGTGCAGAAGGTTGTCTCTAGAACAATCTTCCCCTACTTGGCCAGAACACACATTTAGAAAGAAGTGCTATCAGTACATCTAAGTAAATGTAGCCTCACAACTCAAGACTACAAGGTCTAATCTTTCTTCCTTTTAGGGAGTTGGGGAAAATACCTTGGTATGTATGTGTATATATATGTGTATATATATACTTATACGTATATATATATGTGTGTGTGTATATATATATATATATATCACAGCTTTTTAAACAATTTAAAACAATTTTTAAACATTTGACATTAAGTAAATGACATGGCACTATGGTCATCTACATATTTTATATTTAGGGGAAAAAATCCCTCAAATATTCAGAGAAAAATGCTAATTAACATGAAGAAGTTTAAAGTTTTTTTTTAATCTTTAAAAAAAATTTATTTTATCTTTTTTTTTTTTTGTTTTATTTTTTGAGAGACAGAGACAGAGTGCTAGTTGGGGAGGGGCAGATAGAGAGGGATACACAGAATCTGAAACAGGCTCCAGACTCTGAGCTGTCAGCACAGAGCCTGACACAGGGCTTGAACCCATGAACCATGAGATCATGACCTAAGCTGAAGTCAGACACTTAACCGACTCAGCCACCCAGGTGCCCCTAAAGTTTTTTTTTAGACAGATAATAACAATACAGGACAAAGTAGACATTTTAGGTGTAAATAGAGAAAAAAAGTTCTGGGAGTTAGAATTATCTGTAAAGTGAGGACCGATGATTCCAAATTTACTGTGATTCGAAAATATCTAGAATATCCAGTCCAGAAATATATCTACATGTATGCCATCAATGAATTTTACTGACAAAGACCCAAAATCTATTGAATGAGGAAAGTCTTATCAACAAACAGCATTGTGAAAAATTGATAAATGAATGGAAAATTAACCTCAACTTCAAACTTCTCGCTACGCACAGAAATTAAGTTGAAATGGATCATAGACTTAAACATAAAAGTTAAACCTATAAAACTTATTGAATGCATCATAAAAAAATTTGTCCTAATAGAAAAAGCAAACAATTCTTGAAACATAAAAGGCATTAGTCGTGAACAAAATTAATCATTTGGTAGGCATAATAATGGTTTCCAAATATGTCCATGCCTTAAGCTCCAGAATCTGTGAATATTACCTTACATGTGAAAAGGTACTTTGCAGATGTGATAAAGAATAGAGACCTTGAGTAGGGAAATTATCTGGTAGGCCCAATCGAACAAGAGTGCTTAAAAGCAACTGGGTCAAAAAAGAGTGAGACAGAAGGAGGAAAGAGACATTCACAGTGTTAGAGGGACTCAATCCATCATTTCTGGCTCTGAAGATGGAGGAAGGAGTCATGAGCCAAAGAATGAAGGAAATCTTTGGAATCTGGGAACCACCTTTGGTGAGCAGCCAACAAGAAAATAGGATCCCAGTCCTTACAATTGCAAGGAACTGAATCCTGCCAACAATGCTAATGAACAAGGATCAGATCTCTCCCCTGGAGCCCCCAGCAAGGAATGTAGCCTGCTGACCTTTTGGTTTTAGCTCTTTGAGACCCATGTTAGATTTATAGAACTTTAAAATTGTATATTTGTGTTGTTGAAACTGCTAAGTTTGTTATAGCAGCAATTGAATGTAAATGTAGATGAATTAGACTTCATCAACATGGCAGAGGATGGGCTAAATGGGGGATGGGAACTAAGGAGGGCACTTGTGATGAGCACTGAATGTTGTATGTAAGTGATGGACCACTAAATTCTACTCCTGAAACTACATTACACTACATGTTAACTAACTATAATTTAAGTAAAAACTTGAAACAAACAAAAGTGTTAAACTTCTGCTAATCAGAAGTCACCATTAAGAAGATGAGAAGGCAAATCACAGTCTAGGAGAAAATATTTACAATACATATATCTAACAAAAAACTTTGATCTGAAATATAGAAAAACTCCAACAAATCAATATCAAAAAAGAAAAACAACTACATTTTAAAATTTATATTCAGGGGCGCCTGTTGGGCCCAGTAGGTTAAGTGTCTGAATTCGGTTCAGGTCAGGACCTCATGGTTTGTGAGTTTGAGCCCTACATCAGACTCTGTGCTGACAGCTCAGAACCTGGAGCCTGCTTCAGATTCTGTGTGTCCCTCTCTCTCTCTGCCCCTCCCCCGTTCACACTCTGTCTCTCTCTGACTCAAAAATAAACATTAAAAAAATTAAATTTATTTTCATTATTTTATTTTATTTTTTATCTTTAGTTTCAAGTGTAAAATACAATGATTCAACAACTCTATACATTACTTAGTGCTCATCATGATAATGTACTCTTTTTTTTAAGTTTATTTATTTTGAGAGAGAGACCCTACACCAGGGAGGGGTTAGGGGGCAGGCAGAGAAAGAGAGACAGGGAGAGAATACCAAACAGGAATTCTTTGTCAGCACAGAGCCTGAAGCAGGGCTTGATCCCATGAACTGTGGTATCATGGCCTGAGCCAAAATCAAGAGTTGGACACCTAATGGACTGAACCACCCAGGTGCGTCATGATACTTAATCCCATTCACTTATTTCACTCATGTTCCCACCTACCACCCCTCTGGTAACCACCATCTTGTTCTCTATATTTGAGTCTAAATTTCTTAATTTGTCTCTTTTTTCTTTGTTTTGTTTTTTAAATTCCACATGAGTGAAATCATGTGATATGTGTCTTTCTCTGGCTTATTTCATTATACCCTCTAGACCCATCCACATTGTTGCAAATGGCAAGATTTCATGCTTTTTTATGGCTGAGTAATATCCCTTTATATATATACCACATCTTCTTTATCCATTCATCTACTGATGGACACTTCCATATCTTGACTATTGTAAATAATGCTCTAATAAACATAGGGGTGCATGTATCTTTTTGAATTAGTACAACCACAGTTTTTTCACTGGGCAAAGAACTTGAACAGACATTTATTAAAATAACAGATGCAAAGACCAATAAGACAAAGTTGACCTTTATTCATCAAGGAAATTAACACAACATATAATACTATTTCATACCAACAAAATGACTAAAATTAAGAAGACTGACACTGACAAGTATTGTCAAGAATGCAGAGAAACTAGAACTCTTGCACATTACAGATACCAGAATAAAAATGTACAACCACTTTTGAAAGAAGTTTGTCATTTTCTTAAAAAATTAAACATATGCCTCCCCAGAAAACCCTTGACTATATAGTTACCCAAGAAAAATGAAAATATATATTAAAAAAGAAAAACTTGTTCATGAATGTTCATATCAGCTTTATTTGTAAGTGCCTACTACTTGAAACAACTCAAATGTTCATCAGCAAAAGAACAGATAAACAGGGGTGCCTGGGTAGCTCAGATGGTTGAATGTCTGACATTGGTTCAGGTCATGATCTCACGATTCACGAGTTCGAGCCTCTGTGCTGACAGCTCAGAGCCTGGAGCCTGCTTTAGATTCTGGGTCTCCCTCTCTCCCTATGCCCCTCCCCAACTTGTGTGCTCTCTCTCTCTCTCTGTCTGTCTCTCAAAAATAAATAAAAACATTTAAAAAAATTAACAGATAAACAAAGTATGGTCACATAATAAAATATTATTTAGCAATAAAAAAGAATGAATAGTAGTTCAACAAGAGTTAAATGGGTAAATTTCAAAGTATTATGTCATACACACATTATGTCATATATATTATGTCAAGACACAAAAGAGTACAAAATGATTCCATTTATAATATATGGAATATATATTATTCCATTTATTATATATATATATATATATATACACATACATATATAGTCAGATAATAGAAATCAGAAGAGGGATTGCCCATGTGAGTGACTGGAAAGATCAACAAGGAAGCTTTCTGGGATGATAAAAATGTTGTATATCTTGTTTGGAGTTGTGGTTACATGATTTTATGTATTTATCATAACTTGAATCATAGTTTTAAAATGTGTGCATTTCACTGTATATAATTTTACCCAAATTCTGGAAACTTTGACAAGGAGTATGTATATATTAGAAGTGGAATAGGTCAGACATTTTGAACTTATGAAGTACTTAGGAGAAAATTTGTTGAAAATTATTCATTCAACAAACCTTTGTATTAAGAAAATATTATTAGATTCAACAAAAGTAATGACAGGTCATCATGGACACTTCAAATTATATAGTTCAAGAAACAGAACAAAACAAAAAAGGTTATGGCACAATTATTTTGAGATATACTTTAAGGGTAATAGTTATAAAATTCAACAAGATGAACATAGAGACAACTTCCCCTGTCCACTGTTTTATTACCAATCTCTTTAGAAAACATACAACAAATCAAGACCACATTGAGATACAACTTCATACTGCTCAGAGTGGCTAAAATTAACAACTCAGGAAACAACAGATGTTGGCAAGGATGTGGAGAAAGGAGAACTCTCTTGCATTGTTGGTGGGAATGCAAACTGGTGCAGCCACTCTGGAAAACAGTATGGTGGTTCCTCAAAAAATAAAAAATAGAGCTATCCTACGACCTAGCAATTGCACTACTGGGAATTTATCCAAAGGATACAGGAGTGTTGATTCATAGGGGTACATGTACCCCAATGTTTATAGCAGTGCTATCAACAGTAGCTAAATTATGGAAACAGCCCAAATGTCCATCAACTGATGAATGGATAAAGAAGATGTGGTTTATATGTACAATGGAATGCTACTTGGCAAAGAAAAAGAATGAAATCATGCCATTTGCAACAACATGGATGGAACTGGAGAGTATTACGTTAAGTGAAATAAGTCAGAGAAAGACAGATGATCACTCATATGCAGAATTTGAGAAACCTAATAAAAGACCATAGGGGAAAGGAAGGAAAAACAAGTTATAAACAGAAAGGGAGGGAAACCATAAGAGACTTTTAAATACAGAGAACAAACAGGGTTGATGGGGGTGGGAGGTTGAGGGGGTAGGGGAGGTGGGTGATGGGCATTGAGGAGGGTACTTGTTGGGATGAGCACTGGGTGTTGTACGTAAGTAATGAATCACAGAAATCTACTCCTGAAGCCAAGATTACACAGTATGTTAGCTAACTTGACAATAAATAAAATCCATCCATCCATCCATACATACATACAACAAAAAAGAGAGACTAATTTGTCTTATTTACAGTGTATTGTCACCACCTATTAAATTCTTTTCACATATGGGGTGCCTGGGTGGCTCAGTTGGTTAAGTGTCCAACTTCGGCTCAGGTCATGATCTCACAGTACGTGGGTTCAAGCCCTGTGTTGGGCTCTGTGCTGATGGCTCAGAGCCTGGAGCCTGCTTTGGATTCTGGGTCTCCCTCTCTCTCTCTGCCCCTCCCCTGCTTGCACACTCTCTCTCTCTCTCTCTCAAAAATAAATAAACATTAAAAAAAATTGTGTTTTAAGAAGAAAATTCTTTTCACATGATATGCTTCAAATTGTCTAATAAATAAATATAAATAAATAAAATATTCTGTTTCAGAAATGTATGTTGGTGAGGCAACAATAAGGCTTTCAGTGTCCTAAGAGCTGGAATATATTTTGTCCTATATTTTGCTTATGCAGGTCTCATTGTGGAGTTATATGTCACATTTCATTTAAAAACAGAGAGGGAGGCAAACCATAAGAGACTCTTAAATACAGAATACAAACTGAGGATTGATGAGGGGCTGAGGGAGAGGGAAAAATGGGTGATGGGCACTGAGGAGGGCACTTGTTGGGATGAGCATTGAGCATTGTATGCAAGCAATGAATCATGGGAAACTACCCTCGAAGCCAAGAGCACACTGTATACACTGTATGTTAGCTAACTTGACAATAAATTATATTTAAAAAGTAAAATAAAAAAATAAAATATTTTAATGTTAACATTTAAAAAATAGTTTTCTTTGTATCATAAAAGTAATATTGCACAAAATTCAGGCATATTGGAAAGTCTAAAAGGGAAAGAAAAAAATTTATCTAGTAGTCAGTCCAGAAATAACCACTGTAAATACTTTTGTTACATATTTACCAAGGCTTTATCTATGCATAGAAATATATTTATATACAATCACAGTAAATGACCATATGTATTTATACTGTTTATAACTTTCAGCATACTGGGAAATTCCATGTTAAAAATGATAGATAAGGAATGGCAATTGAAGCATTTAAAAATATTTAATGGCTACATAGCATTCTTTGTAAGGAAATGTCACAATTTATAAACAATTCTTTGATTATATATTACATTCTCCTTTTATTGTTATATTGCTATTCTATATAATACTGTGATGCATAATACTTTATAGACTACTATGTTACTAAAGACTGAGAATAATCAAGAAACATTTTTGTGAAGAGTTCAGAAAAATTGAAGAACATGATAAAATGATCTCAATTATTGAAGCATCTTGGGGGATAACTATACACATGTGAATGTGTGTGTGAGAGGGGAGGACTCAGAACTTACAGTGAGTGCATTAAGAATCTTCTCTTCCTGTAGTTTTACTTTTTTGTGTGTAGGGGGGAGGACAAGGGAGAAGTATTAAAAATGAACATTACAGAGTTCCCCAGTGGAGAAAAAGAAGGTTCCAAAAATACTGTATCCAACTTCAGAAGTTTGTTCATGAGGCAAAATATTGGTTTGGCCTTGCTGAAAGCATGAAGCTATGTAAACGGCATCCATGCTAAGCCCTTCAGCTTCATTAAGCACTAGTTGGTAGAGTTGGTTACCTCCCAGTCAAAGACAGCCTTCTTTGGTCACTATCCAGCATCCACTTCTTGAGCCCTTTCAAAGAGCAGAATCAGTGGGGATAATTATGCTGGTCAGAAGAGAAGACTTATTAATGTTGCCAAGTATATGGAATAACATTCTGTGGTGAGTGATTAAGGAAAATAAAACATAAGAATCTTGAGACATTTCTCTTTGAGATCTTATACAGATTAGAGGCATCACTTCCTGTCCCTTTGATTCTCAAATGCCCTGATAAAGGAGCTATGGCAGTGTAGCTCTATATTCCACAGTATGCCATTTCCCTAAAATAGTCACTGGTATATTTATGGCATGTTGTTTTCTTCATAATTAGCATATATTTCATATTGATGTGCTTCTCCAGAGATTTAATAATTTAAAAGAGCACCATATCCACATTTCTACTTAGCCATTCATAGTCATATTATCTGATTTCCCCATTTTACATTAACCCAAGAAACTTCTAATTAAACAAGAAGAAAAGTCAAAATATTTGTATCATATAGACAGTTCTGATTTTTCTTAGAACCACAGTTAATAAACTTAAACCAATGTTATCAAGCCAAAGCCTACTTGTTTTATAATTCAATGTTTTCAATCAGTTAGTGTGCAGTTTTCCCCAAATTCACTTAGCATATAAATATTTTTCTAGTTACTTTTTTATTTATCATAACACTTTTTGAACTATAATCCCAATTTTTAAAAAAATCCCTCATATCTCTTTAGACAATTTCTAAGAATAAATTATGGACTGATACAAACCTAAATTTGTCTAAGTGGACAGGCAAAGAAAATAACTATCAAATATGGTAATAAGTATAATATTTTATGTTATAAAATAACATTAAAAATTTTTTTATTGTTTATTATTTTTGAGAGAGAGAGACAGAGATAAAGAGCAAGCAGGGAAGGGGCAGAGAGAGAGGGAGACACAGAATTGGAAGCAGGCTCCAGGCTCTGAGCACTCAGGACAGAGCCCAATGCAGGGCTCGAACTCGTAGCAAGATCATGACCTAAGCTGTAGTCAGCCACCCAACGAACTGAGCCACCCCGGTGCCCCTAAACCAACATTTTTAAAGACAAAGATAAGACAACTTGTGTCACAGAAAACGATGCAGTTTTTTGGTCACTTAAAATTAATTTTATTAAAAAAATTTTTTTTTTCATTTCTTATTCTATTTTTTTAATATAATTTATTATAAAGTTGGCTAATATACAGTGTATACAGTGTGCTGTTGGTTTTGGGTGTGACACAGTTTAACAATATAACTTTGAATAATCATTACATCAAAATATTTCTTGGGGCGCCTGGGTGGCTCAGTCGGCTGAGCGTCCGACTTTGGCTCAGGTCACGATCTCACAGTCCTGAGTTCGAGCCCCACATCAGGCTCTGGGCTGATGGCTCAGAGCCTGGAGCCTGCTTCCAATTCTGTGTCTCCCTCTTTCTCTGCCCCTCCCCCGTTCATGCTCTGTCTCTCTCTGTCTCAAAAATAAATAAATGTTAAAAAAAATTAAAAAAAATATTTCTTATTGCTGTACTGTAACTCTAGGATCTTCTCTGTGTCATCTTGTTTACATTTTCCCACTCCTCTACACCTATGTAAACATAAATGATTAAGTGTGCCCCTCAATATCTAGAATAAATAGTATAATTTGAATTGATAGAAATTCTCATGTTGCAGTTAGTGAGTTTATCTTTTATAAGGTATTTTCAGGTATTTATTGCTTCAAATTAAAAAAGGATTGTGAATTAAACATCTATATTTCTGATATATATACTCTCATTTTGTTTAAATAGTTGCCTTTTGTTGAGGACTTTCTTAGAATAATGACTTGTTGGCAGAACTGTAGAAGATAGGAGCTGTGATGCACTACTGTTGGGAATAAAGGCTTGTGTGACCATTCTAGAGAGCACTCTTTGGGAACTTAATTGAATATGTATATACCACTTAACTCAGAAATTCTGCTCCTGGGTACAGACTCAAACAAATTCTCAAATAGGTACCTAAGTAGACACATGGTGGAATGTTCACTGCCACATCGTATTTGATGTCAAGGATTTGGAGGCAACCAATCTTCTCCCTGTCATCAGAAGGCTGTATAAGTAAGGTATCATGGATACAATGTGGAGAATTATGAAGAAGCTCATGTCAATGAACTAAATGTAATCATAAAAATAAAAAATATGGATGTATCTTTTTTTTTTTAATTTTTTTTTCAACGTTTTTTATTTATTTTTGGGACAGAGAGAGACAGAGCATGAACGGGGGAGGGGCAGAGAGAGAGGGAGACACAGAATCGGAAACAGGCTCCAGGCTCCGAGCCATCAGCCCAGAGCCTGACGCGGGGCTCGAACTCACGGACCGCGAGATCGTGACCTGGCTGAAGTCGGATGCTTAACCGACTGCGCCATCCAGGCGCCCCTGGATGTATCATTTTTAAATGTAATGTCAATTAATAAAAGAAAATGAAGAATGAGATATAAAACATGACTTAATTTCTATAAATTAAAAATATATCTATACAAAATAAACATACCAAATTTTCAAGAACACAAATAAAAATCCTATCTATTAAGTATATTAGAATAACTGACTCTAAGTGGAAAATTTTTATATGCATATTCTATTTAATATCTACATGTATGTAAGCATATACACACAAATGCATATGTTTTTCAACCTCAGAAGGAAGAATAAAGTTAAAGATGAAAAGTTCTATACTTGAAATCCCAATTCAATAATAACAAAATGAACTAAATGAATCAATGATTAATAGAAATGATTAAAACTAAGAAAGGATGTAGTATAATTTAGTCATTTTTGAGAACCATTCTATCTCAGCTGGGTTTTATGCAGTTGCTGACCCAAATCCCTCAAAATTCCAAACAAACCAATGAAAAGTGAAAGGTTAAAACCTTAAAAAACTTTCTTTAATACACATATGCCAATCTAAAGATAATCATATTTTGACATGTGTGGTTTCTAAAAGAAATTTTCCACACTATAGCTTTTTTCCCAATGTCTTTTTCTTTCTTCAGAGACATAGATGGTTAAAGCAAAATATGAAAAAATAAAGTTTTCTGAGGGAGAGACACCAGTAGGTTCTCTATGAACCAGTAATTATGGATAAAAGGTGCTAGTGTTACCTCATCGCTCCCTCTGTTAGCCGTGAGTGATGTAGAGATGGATGCCAGAGAAAAGTCCAATAAATTTGGGAATGTGAATAACATAGCTCATTGTTTCTCTTAGCAGTGAAGACATCCTCTTTGAATTAGTGGAATAATCTGAAGCCAAGTTTCCCTCCACTGTAATAAGATATAATTATGTTGACATGGAATTAACTCTATTACAGGACATTTACTAATAGTAAAAAAAATAGGGTAGATTATGGGACTATTAACCCCCACTGACCTAAGTCCCCACCAAACTGCCCCTTAGGATCTGTAGTAGGCAATTATTCAATGGCCCCCTTCCAAAGATGTCCAAGTCCAAATCTCTCGAATTTGTGGTTATTATAGGCTACATGGGAAAGAGGAAATTAAATTGCAATTGAGATTAAGGTTGCTAACTAGCTGACCTTATGATAAGGAGTGATCCGGGATTATCAGAGTAGGCCCAATGTAATTACCCGGTTCGTTCAAATTGAAAGAAGGAGGAAGAAGAGAATCAGAGAAAGATATGTGACTGTGGAAGCCAGGTCAGAGAGATGCTATGTTGCTGGTTTTGAAGATAGAAAAGCATTAAGAATTAAGAAATATAGACAACCTCTAGACACTAGAAAAGGCAAGTTAAATGGATTCTCCTTTAAAGACTCCCCATGGGAACACAACCCTACCAACAATTTTAGCCAGTGAGATCCATGAAGGACTTCTAACTACAGAACTAGAAGATAACAAATTGCATTCAATATTGAGGCAGTATGCTCCAATTAAAAGTCAGAGATAATCACAATAGATAAAATAAGCAAGACCCAACTATATTTCACCTACAAGGGAAGTATTTTAAATATAAACACACAGATGGATAAAAGTAAAAGAATGGGAAAATATGTTCCATTTAAGCAATAAGCATACGAAAGCCAGAGATGGTATATGAATCACATAAAAAAGACTTCAATATGAGGAGTATTACCAAAGATAATGAGACATTTCATAATGCTAAAGGGAAAACTTTATAAGTAAGACATAAAGATCATAAATAAGTACACATCTGATTATAGAGCATTGAAATGCTTGAAACAATATTTGAAGAATTAAAAGAGAAAACAGGTAATTCCATAATCATGGGGGTAGATATTGATACTTTTCACTCACCAGTTTATAAAGCTAGAACCAGAGTAGTAAGACAGAAGAATTGAATATCATTTTCTACTAACCGTAAGTGAGATATTTATAAAACATACTGCTAGCAACTGCAAAATAGATATCCATTCAAATGCACATAGTACATTTAACACGATAGACCATACACAGGGCGATTAAAAAAAAAACAGTCTTGATGAATTTAGAAGGATTACATTCATACAGAACATGTTCAATAACTACAAAAATTAGAAATTAAAATTGCTTTAGAAGTTAATAACAATAAGATATTTAGAACTACACAGATTTGCAAATTAAAAATAAAAACACACATACCTAAATAATGCACGTGTAGGAGGAGGAAGTTAGAAAATATTGTTAGTGAATGAAAATTACAGCACAACACATCACCATTTGTGAGAGGCTGCTAAGCTGCATGCAGAGGAAAACCTATAGCTTTAAATGTTTTTATAGAAAATAGTAGAAATCTAAAATCAATGATCATGAGTCCTCCACAAGAAGCTAGAAAAGAAAAAGAACAAATGAAAGGCAAGAAGAAGGAAAATTAAGTCAAGAGCCCAAATCAACAAAATAAAAACACAGACAGATAATAGAGAAAATAAACCAAAATTGAATTCGTTGGAAAGATCAACAAACTCAGTAAATCTTCCTCTAGGACAGATCAAGATAAAGAAGGGAGGGCATAAATCACATTACCACAAATCAAAGAGTTCATCACTATAGATCCTACAGAGAGAAAAGGAAGTAAGAGAATGTTATTAACAACCTTATGCCAACAAATTCAACAGCATACAATACATGGAATTCCTGAAGTGACATGCAATGCTAAAGCACACTTGAGAAGAAGAAATATATGTTTCATCAATAATTTCAACTGCTCAGTGACATTCTCCTGCAGTGAGCGAGAATGCAAAGGGCTGATCCTGTGAAGGGTCTGTATGAAGCTGTCAAGGGTTCAGAAGGTAAGTACCAGGAGTTGTGAAGTCCTGGTTGGGGTGTTGGCAGCATCCAGACTGGATTGCTGGATACAGTGTGGGAAAGTCTGTTCTGCAGGGACAGGTTCCAAGGCATCCTCTCTGAGCTGCCCTCTCTGGGGGGAAAGTATCTTGACAGGTCCTCAGGTGATTCACTAAGGTGTGTTGGGTGTCCAGCACCCAAAAACGTAGAAGACAGTGTTTCACCTGTTAGGGAATTGTCTATTTTCCAAGGAGAAAGTAGCAAAAAGTAGGACCATAGAATATTGTATACTGTAGCAGTGCTGGGACAATTGATGCTCAATGAATCCCACACAAAACAGTGTCATCTCTCTTAGTTCTACATTTTAATATCTAAGATACACTAAGAGTTCAATACCAGACCTCTTCCCATATAACAAAATGACTTAAATTGCAAGAGAAATGACTGTTTCTAGAGTTTATATCATGTACTCAAGTATTGTGCCAGGAACATCATTTATTGTCTATTCCTTATAAAAAGCCAGTAAGGGGTATATTTCATTATTTTCAATTTCTAGAGAGGAAAAAAAGGCTCAAAGAATTATAAACTTGCAAAGTCCAATGTAGCTGGTGTTGGGGTCAGTTGAGAGGGCTGTCTGATCCGGAGCTCACACATTGTACCACTCTGCAGTGTGTGAAATGTATCCAAACTTTAGAGGAAACAAAGGTTTCTTCACAAAGGTGAGCATTTCTGGCATCTGGTTAAGCCCAGAAACAATTACTAACCTGGACTTTCTTATGATGAAGTCATGTGATCCAAGCAACCATTCTTTTTAATAGCTTATTATGTACAAATTCTGTACTTAGTAAATATTTTTCTCTTTAAGAAATAAAGAAAAAGAAGAAATATATAACCTTAAGAACTGTATATTATATATATTAAGAATCTTCCCGCAAATAAAGCTCTGGGCTAAAATGACTTTACTGGTAAACTCTACCAAATATTTAAGGAAGACATGAAGGTATTGCACACTTTCTTCTATAAAACAGGAGAAGTAGGGGGGCTTGACTGACACAGTTGGTGGAATGTGTGACTCTTGATCTTGGGGTTGTGAGTTTGAGCTCCACACTGGGTATAGAGATTACTTAAAAATAAAATCTTTAAAAAAAGAAGAAAGAAAACAAGAGAAGTAAAAATCCTCTCAACTCATTCTATGAGGCCATTATTCTGATACCTTAACCATACCGAGGTATTATAAGAAAATAAAATTACAGACCAATATATTTCATAAACATAGAAACGAAAATCCTTCAAAAACATTAGCAGATTAAATTCAGTATACAAAAACAGTAATTCATAATGACAAACAGGAATTATTCCAGGAATGCAAGATTAGTTTGTCATTTAAAACTAATTGATACATTGGGGTGCCTGAGTGGCTCAGTCAGTTAAGTATCTGACTTCGGCTCAGGTCACAATCCCACCATCTGTTGAGTTCAAGACCCTAACTGGGCTCTGTGCTGACAGCTCAGAGCCTGGAGCCGGCTTCAAATTCTGTGTCTCCCTCTCTCTCTGCCCCTCCCCTGCCCCTCTCAAAAGTAAATACCAATTAAAAAAGTTTTTTAAACTCACTGATACAATTCACTGAATTAACAGAATAAAGGAAGAAAAACTGTATGACCATCTAAATAGATGTAGAAAAAGCATCTGACAAAACTCAACATCCATTTATAATAAATGTCTCAACAAACCAGGAATAGAAGTGAACTTTTTCAACCTAAAAAGTGGACCTTTATGAAAAAAAGTATGGCAAATAGCATACATAAATGTGAAATGATGTACCCTTCCTTCCTAAGGTTGGGAAGAAGGCAAGGGTGTCTACACACTCACTTCTTTGCTATTATACATCATTCTAGTGGTTTCTAGATATTATAATAAGACAAGAAAAAACAACTGACATACTGCTCAGGAAAGAGGTGGCAAAACTGAACTTAGTGAGGTCATGGGAAATAAATTTAAATTTCAAAAGGGCAATTTAATTTTTTATATACTAGCAGTAAATATTTAGAAATTAAACATCCCATGTGTAATAGAGCCAAAAATAAAATACTTAAAAATATATGGGGCAAGTGTCTAAAATACATGCAAAACTTTCACACTGAAAATATTGCTGGGAAAAACTAAAGATGCAAACACAGAGAGAAATATACAATGTTATATACTGGAGAATAATATTAAGTTTTTATTTGAATTCCAGGGGTTTTTTAGTTAAATTCCAGTTAGTTAACATATAGTGTAATATTTAGTTTCAGGTGTGCAATAGATGTGATTCAACACTTCCGTACAACACCCAGTGCTCATCACAACAAATACCTTCCTTAGTCTCCATCACCTTAGTCCCCATTACCATCCTCCTGTCCACCTCCCCTCTGGTAACTATCAGTTTGTTCTCTGTAGGTAAGAATCTGTTTCTTCATTTACCTCTCTTTCTATCACTTTCTTTTTTGAGGGGGAAACAATATTTTTAGAATTTCACTTTTTCCAAATGTATTTTAAATTTTTTTTTTAACGTTTATTTATTTTTGAGACAGAGAGAGACAGAGCATGAACGGGGGAGAGTCAGAAAGAGGGAGACACAGAATCTGAAACAGGCTCCAGGCTCCGAGATGTTAGCACAGAGCCCGACGCAGGGCTCGAACTCACGGACCGCGAGATCATGACCTGAGCCGAAGTCGGCCGCTCAACCGACTGAGCCACCCAGGCGCCCCTCCAAATGTATTTTAAAATTAAATTAATTCCATAAAAATTCTAGCATTTTATATAAATTGACAATGGACCTAAAATTTATATGGAAATGGCTTAAATGCAAATGGCTTAAAATAGACAAAGCAATTTTAAAACACAGTAGAATTCTTACGCTACTTGAATTGACATCTCCTATGAAACTTCAGCAATGTATACAGTGATATAGGTGAAATGATAGATCAGTGGAATAGAATAGAGTATAAAAAAAGATACCGACACATATGGCCAATTGATTTTTCACAAAAGGGCCCAGGCACTTCAATGGCAAAAGGAGCCTTCAAAAAATTGCAGGAATACCTGGATATCCATAGACTTTTAATTGTACCACACACAAACACAATACTTGAAATGGGTCAAAAATTTAAATGTAAACCCTAAAAAATATTAAAATCTGAAAAAAAGGTAAAATTGAACCTTATCAAAATGTCAAGGTTTTTTTCTTACAGCCACCAATAAGGAAACAATAAAGTGTTTCATAGGAGAGAAAATATTTGTAAATTATATCTGACAGAAGATTTGTATCCAAAACATATAAAGCAAAACTTGTAATGCAATACTAAGACAAATCACCTTATCAAAAAATAGGTAAAATATCTCAAAGACGTCCCACAAAGAGAAGGTGTAAGAATAGACAGTAAAGATGTTTTAAAAATGTTCAACATCATTGGACAACCCTATGATATGGCTAAATTTAGAAAGACTGACAAAACAAGCATTTGTGAAGATGTGGAGTAACTGGAAATCTTTTATACTCTGGCTGGATGTCAAGTTATCAGTTCCTTAGAAAAGTTAAACATATGACTGACCCATCCATTCCACTTCTAGGTATTCATCCAAGAAAAATGAAAACATGTTATCTATGAAGGTTTGCAGAAACATACACAGTATCTTTATTTATTATAGGCTAACCTTGGAAACAACCCAAATGTCTATCAATAGATGAATGTATAAACACAATTTGGCATACCCATATAAGGGGAATCCTGTTCAGCAATAAAAAGGAATGAAGTAAATCCAATAACATAGATAACATAGATAAATATTAAAATAAATGTGCTGAGTAAGAGAAGCCAGACAAAAAACAGCACATTCTGTATGATTTCACTTTTAAAAAATGAAAATCAATTTATATCAACAAAAGGCAGATCAGCTCTATTGAGTCAGGATGAAAGAAGGAAAGGATTGCAAATGGAGTAAATAGAATATTTTCAGGGAGATGGAAATATTCTGTATTATGATTTTAGTGTTGGTCTCACGGGTGTATATGACTCAAAATTATGAATTATAGATTTTAAATAGATGCAATTTATTAGTCCTCAATAAAGTTGATAAGAGGGAAAAAAAATAAAAAAAATTAACAGTTGCAGCAAATATAATCCAAGAAACTGAAGACAAATCTGTAAGAATATATTAATTGAAACAATGAAAATGGTCTCACTTCCCAGGATACTGTTTATTCAGAGAAAGGCCTCTGATCCCCCTGGAAAGGGGTACATAACAAGTTAGATGAAAACTGAGCCATAGGTGTGCTGCAATCCACAGCACCCTCCACCTTTTTCCAGTATGAATCTTTTTTACCGTTCCTATAATAGTCATCCAAGAACTCAGCATTCTCTTCAAGGAACTTGCTCCCTATTCAGCAAATGAGTTTGTTTCTTAACTCACTCAGAAAATTAAGACCATCAAGTATGAACCTCCTTTAAAATTCTTCAAATGGAATTAAAAGGTCTCCATTATTTGGTATGGCTTACCTCTCCAGCATTATTTGAGTCTCACTCTAGCCTCCTATTACTGTTCTCTCAACAACAATATCTCCATGCCTCGGTTACCCTCTTCTCTTCCTTCTTCTCGTTATCTCTGGTGAATAACTGCACATATTTCAAAACTCCCATTTCAGAGGTTTTTCTATGCAGTCTTTCTAATTTCTGAGCTGGAATTCATCACTCTCTATAAGGTGATCCCATTGCAATATAGACAGATTCTATCATTGAATCTATATTCAATTATATTATTCTCTTTTTATTTTTCCTGATGTATCATGAGAGCACAGGACAGATTATTTCATGCTTATCCTGTAACTTGAACAGTGCCTGGTATATTTTAAGAGTTCAATATACATTTGTAAAAGAAATTAATGACTTTAGTAACTTGAAGTTTACTATATATATATATATATATATATGTATGTATAATCTAATTTAAGTCTCACACAACCATTTGAGCTCTTCTCAGTCACCAGGGAATCCAGGGACCTGAACCCAAGCCAGATTCCAGAAGATCTAGGTATACAATGAGATGGGATTAGTCCATGGGCCATTGAGTGTGCTGGGGAGTGTCATCAAATAAGCATGACTGCCTACTGACCTGTGAGCTGGACCCAGGCACTGAGAGGCTCCTCATGCCATCCCCTGTCCTTGGACTGTGAATTCCACTTGCCTTTCTTACTCAGAGGCTGCTTCAAAGACATAGCCTGGAGATAGTGATGTGATATTGAGAACACATGAATAGTAAAGTGATTGAATCCAGTTAAGGCTTCTTTATAAATTTTTAAGATTTGGCAAGCAGGTGCAGGTATCCATTCCTCTTACTGCTACCCAAGGCAAGTCTCATCTGTAAGTTTCCTTTGTTTATTAAAACTTCCACTTAAAAATCTTGAGTGGTCTGCCTCTTCCTTTGGTCTCTCCCTGCCCATATGGGGGCCAGTTACACTTGGGAAGTTCTGGAGGAGATTACAGACCAACAGAGAATCTATGAAAGCATGCAGGAACAGACATGCCATTATGAACCAGGCAGAGCATCCATATGTAACATAACTAGTAGAACAGAGACATCAGAACAACAGCAGTGATTTCAGAAGGGCAACTTATGAGCCAGACCTAAGCTGGTAGGCTATGCCCCACGTGCCTTTGACAGAACAAAGTGGCCTTGAAAACAGGTGGTATTGAAGTAGTTATATATTCTTTAAAATCTTGGGTGGCAATCTTATGGGACAGCGATTACACATGAAAAACTTATAAAACTGAATTACCCAAGGTTCCACAAGTGAAAAGAGGCAGAGCCGGAACTTGAAGCAATGCTTATGATATCAAGTTTATGATTTTCCTCCTACTAATTAATAATGCCTTGCTTCAAGGAAAGAGACTTGTGTACACCTTGCACTGAAGACAAAAGGAGAAACAAAGCAATAGATGCAGATCCAGGAGAGCATGCTTTTATATAACTAAAGGGATAAGAACATTTCAATTACGATTGAACAAGTGTCAAGTGCTATAAAGAAGACTAAGAATGTGTCACTGAGTTACAATTTCAACAGTGACAAATGATAGGACATCTATTTTTTACATCCATCTGTAAGCATGGTACTTCCCCAGGTGCACATATACATAACTCAAGTCAAAAATGTACTTTTATCCCTAATTGATACGTAAAACTAAAGGACCCTTGCAGACAAGCATCCTTCTTTATCAAGATCGCATTAACATTCTTTACATTCCCTGTACACCTACACTGGGACTCACATTTCCACCCCCAGAGGGTTTTCCTCTCAGGAACACTGCTTCCAGTGGCTTTATAGGTTATTATTGTGGTGATGCCTTTGGTTAAAGTATGTTGTCCTCATGAGATCCCTAGCTACAGAATTTGGGCCTTTTCCAGGCAAATAAATTTTGCCTGTGAGAATTGCGGACCACCTCATAGAATTTACTTCTCTTCTCTTGCTGGAAGAAAAACACTGAGTTATCAGGACTCTCTTCTGATTATTCTTGGATTCTTGAAATCTTGTTATGTCTAGGATACTACCTATACCACACTGAAGGTATTATAAGGCTATGGGATATCTTCAAAGAGTGGCACATTCTTTGCTTTAGGTGACTATTCCCTGTTGACTGGGGGAAGGGGATGCATGAAAATATTAACATATTTCATATTTATATCAGATGGCTATGTCAGATTCTTTTAGATGTTATGGAACGAAGACTCTCAAATGGAGAGTTAGAGTGCCATCTTTTACTCTGTGTTGGATAAAAATACCAGATACGACCCAGTATCGGGAATTCTGGTGGTACCTTGGCAACTCTAGAAGCAATCTTGCCAGTACTTTCAACCACTACACTGATCCAACTACTTCCTAATTAAAAGTCATTTTTCATGATTAAATCATATTAAACTGTTGATATTTTACTGTATTAAACCCATAAAAGCAGGTATTTCATATATTTTGGCAGAATACCACTGCTACTGCTAGCAGCTTTCTGCTTTCTCCTCTTTGCTTCATGCTTTCTCCTTGTTTATTATTCTGATTGTCTTCCAACTTCTCATTTGTTGTAACTTCTGCTTATTGATTTCTCTGTGTCTTGTAGCTCATGGGACAGTAAGTCATTTGTCTCTGTTTATTAATGACATATCTTGCAATAAATGATTTTTGGCATACTTGATCATACTTTTTTAAAAAAATTTTTTAATGGTTATTTATTTCTGAGACAGAGAGAGACAGAGCATGAGCGGGGGAGGGGCAGAGAGAGAGGGAGACACAGAATCCGATGCAGGCTCCAGTCTCTGAGCCGTCAGCACAGAGGCGGGTGCAGGGCTCGAACTCACAAACCCTGAGATCATGACCTGAGCTGAAGTCGGCCGCTAAACTGACTGAGCCACGCAGGTGCCCCTAATTGATCATACTTGAGGTAGAGCACACTCTTTGGGTAGAGCTCTCATAGCAGGCCATTCCGTATTCCCTATCCAGCCTATAGGTGCATTGCCTCTCGGACTGGTGCCATTCCTGTTTACTAGTACAACATTTGATTGCCTATGAAACATAAGCAGGTATGAAGGGGAGCATTGAAAGTAGCAGGCATTAGAGTTGGTTACTCTTTTTTTTTAAGCTCTTTTTATAGTTGGAGAAAAATATATCCTCATTTCTCAAGGTCTCAAACCACATTTCTCCAGAGGTAGTCATATTACTTTGATTCCTTTTTTCCCCTTCTCTACGAATCAATGGGGCACGTAGTCAAATGACCCCATTAAAAACACATGAAATAAAGAACCCTTGACAATCTGCTAGGCCATAGACTCAATTATGATTTATCTCTTCACAAACATATATTTTAAAGATGACTTACACATTTCCCTTTCATTTTCTTCTTCCCCAAATGGGGTTTTCCTACATTGAAGTTTTATCCCAATCAGTCCTCAGATATTTAAGATCAATAATATATATTTAAATAATCTTTGAAAACTTTATCCAGACTGAAGCAGTTTAGAATGGCCATCAGCTTTTCTTTGCTTTAACACAAATGATAGGTCAAGCAGTCTCCAACTGAACCATGTCTAAATAAGTCTGGCTCTCTCCCCTCATTGTTACTGCTTGGCAGGCTGAAGGCCCCAAGGTCAGGTCATGGCCCCATCTTTCCAGAGTATGATGGAGCCTGAAGTCCGGCTTTTCCTTCACTCCCTTCCAGACTGTTTAGTTGCTTTTTCTTCCTCAATGTGGCCAGATGGACTTTTTTATATCCTCTACTCAGCACTGTTTGGATTCGGGTTTTCAAGATGAATCCAAGTTTAACCTCTCAATGTTACAGAATCTTTCCAAGGAAAAATTTTTCCAACCACTTTTGTGCATTTAAAATGTCTAAATAATTGTATTTAAAAAAAATAATTGCTTCATCCAAACTTCCTCCTAGCTTCATATCTGTATCTAGTGGACATGACATAGCACACACAGAGGCAGAATTCTCCATGGATTCAACTCATGCTTAGTTAAAATGAAAGAAAAGTCAATTAGAAGAATATATTTTATATAAGAAACACACAGAGGCAATTGGGGGAAAACAGAACAAAGAATTATTTTCTCATGATTTACTTTTATCAATTATGGTACAAAATCTTGGCACTCTTTTTTTTTTTTTCAATTCTAAGCAAAATGAGTAGACTTCATCCTTTTTCTGCTTCATACCTAGAGATAGGGTATCTGATCTATGTGACATGCTACATCTATAAAGTAGTTCACTAGGATTATCCTACAGATTTAACAGACTGCAAGTTATATGCAATTTCAAATGTTAACTGCAAGTTGACCCTGTTTTGTTCCACTGTTTGCATGCCTAACGGTTAGAATTGAGACTCTTTTTATAGGTGAAGAACATTAAAATCTTAAGTGACTATTAAGGGTATTAGGGTAAGGACAGGGGGACACCGAGTCTGCAGTACACAATTTGTGGTTCCCTGTCTAATTTTTTTTTCATGGAACTTCATCAACATGGACCTTGGATGGGACCCTATGGATTGCCTTTATTTAGAGTATACGAGAAGTGAAAATTTACTTCTTTCTTGCCCAAACAACTAGATTTGAACAAATCTCAAACTACCTCTAAGAGGGAAGCATTGTGTTTTTTTTAGCATCCTGAAGGTATCTGTTAAATTTTGAGTGCCTTTATCCTACTCTTTTGAAATCTGAGCTGAAGGAAAGCATCAACTTTGTTTATTTTGGTTACTTATGTTTATTATTTAAACTTAGCATGTTGATAGTTCCAGGGAGATTTGGATTTTAGATATTATTTCCAATGGTGGATTGAAAGACATTATTCCTTAATAAAATAATTTAATAAATCAGAAACTAGGTAGTAGAAATGTCTGAAGACAGAGGTCTCCTGCCAAAACACTAAGCCTGTTAGGATATATGCTCTCCAGAATGGCAGAACCCCTTCATTTTTGGATTGACACACATTCATTAAAAATAAATTAATGTTCCCATCTGGTCTGACTCATTTGATGAGAACAAGAAGTTCCTCTAAAAGTACAAATAGGCATGGGGTTGGATTTGTACAATCTTCCTAGGTCTAAAGACCGCAGATATAATTCTGATGTGTAACTAAAATATTCTGAGCAGAACATCAGCACTCCCACTTATGTGTGAAGATATTTATTGCCCTGGATTATGCCAAAGATCAATTGAATTTTTTTTCTTTAACAGCTTTCTCTTAATCAATTTTCAAAACTAACTTCTGTTCCAAGATCAAGTGTTATATTATTAAGGGATGGATAAAGGTGTTCTGTGTTCATTCTGACTCATTTTTACAAAAGTAGTGGTGGAATTCATAAATAACTTAATTAAAATGTAAATTCCTTCATCAGGGTTCTTGAAACAAGTAGCTCTGAACTTCCTCCATTCTCTAAGCCCTCTGGGGGTTGCATGTTACAATCTATAGTCAGAAAAGGGAGAAGGCAATGAAGAAAGAAACAAAAAGAAAAAGAAAAAAATATATATACATACATATATATATATATATGTATGTATATATATATATCTCTAAAGTTCCCAATAACCATAGTAGACTTGAAATACTGTAAATCAAGTTTATTTATTATTCTCTTTTAGGCGAGGAAAAGATTATCTTGATTTTTATGTCAGGCAATCAAAATTCTCTTTCACTTCTCAAGTTCTTAAATTACTTTCTATTCCCATTTTAATCTCTTTGGCCTTCATAAAATACAGTTGTCTTGGCAGAATTAATATAAAGTTATTTTTGGTTTTTTTAAGCACTTAATTCAGGAGTCACGTTTTCAAAAACGTATATAACATAATGCATTAACTTGACACTCTATGCATAAATTCAACCTTACACATAAAAGTATCTTGATTATTGTTATGAACAATCTCAAATTGGCATGTAAAGTGAGATTTCCATTGAGTCAATGTTTTTAATTCTCTCTGTCAGCATATTTCAAGGGAAAAAGTTCATGAATGATAAGCCAAAGAGATTTGCCAATTCTGACAATGTATTTTTCTTCTTTCATAGAAGAACTAGGAAAAGAATTGTATACTTGTATGAGTTATTTTTTTGAAACCTGATAATATCTTTTTCTGAGAAAGACCATATGCAGCAACCACAAAGACATGTGTGAAAGGAAGTGAGTGTGTGTTATCAAGAAAAAAAATGTAGACAATATAGACAAATTACCTTTCAAATGTAATTTTATCCAAGTACATAAAAGACATTTTTTACCCTGTTATGAATTTGAAAAATAGATTTAAACTTGGTTTCAATTAGTACTGATTCTTGGGGGGTGGGATAGTAAGTTCAAGATTTCTAATAATCTCTCATTCTGAGGATCAAGAATTTTATCATAAGAAATCAGAGCCAAGTTATAATCTATAAAGAAAATAGTCTTATTTAGTTTTGGCTCCAGGTTTTCTTCACTAAAGAGAGCCAACATTTCCTTCCAAGGGACTTCTAGGATACAACAGACCTAATGTTTTATAATGTGGCTACATGTCTATATGTACAGTTTAAAATCCATGAAAATGTTGCTTTTAAGTCAGGGTCCCTGAAATGGACTTAAGGAAAGAATGTGATTACAGATGTTTGGCTGGCTGCTTAGTCGGGGTCTTCTAGGGGTAATACTTTAATTGAATAACACCAACTAAGGTCTAGTCTTCCACTTAAGACATTTAGAAACTCAATTTGGTAAGTACATTCTGAGATAATCAGTCTCTCTTGGACTGGTTCATGTGAATCTAATTCATAAGAGACTTAGGAGTTATATTTAGTCTCCTTCTCTGTGCTCTAGGCACTCTGGACTTTGTCCTGCCAAATATAATCCCACCTCACAGCTTTTAAACTATATCTTCCCTATGTCTGAAATTCTCAATCTTTGTATCTCTGTTTCGTTTGGTCTCAGTTGAAACATTACTGCCACAGATGGCAGAGAAATGCCATCTGACTACCCTATCCAGCATAACCTCTCCCTGGATTCTTTGTTCTTCTAACTTACTTTACTTTTCTACATAGCACTTAGTCGTACGAGAAATATTACTTATTTAAATTTTCTTCCAAATTAACCTCCCTTCCCATTAGGATATACATCTCATAAGGATACTTTTGTCTTTTTCCCCTGCCTGGCCCAACACTAAGAAAAACAGAAAGCTGATGCTCAATATATTTACAGGCAGGAAGAGGAACTAGGCATAACCTTTGATTTTTCCCTGTTTCTGTCCATAAAAACAACACAGTAACTAAGATAGCAAAACATAAGCTCACACACAGCATATGTAAGTTAAAAAGTGACCTTACCACAAATTTCAAAATATGAGTAGTCATATGCAGGCACAAATCCTATGTGATATGAGCAGCTATTGAAAGAAACCAAGGGAAGGCAAAGGGACTTCTGCAGTCCTTAAAGCTGGAGAACCTAGAAACTGCCAACAGATACCTGTTCATTATTTATTGACTCTGTGTGCAAAGTCCAGTAAGCCAATAGAACCCAAAACTGGGAGGGGATACCGGAGGCTCCGATGTAAGGGTACAAGGAGACCTCTGGAAAGCTAGATTGTTCTAAGCTAAAAGAACATTAGAAAATAATCAAAGAATTTATGCTGGCTAAATTTATGTGCTAATCTGACTAGGCCATGATGTGTCCAAATATTTGGTCAGATATTATTCGGAGTGTTTCTGTGACGGTGTTTTTGGATGCAATTAACATTTAAATCAGTAGACTGAATAAACCACACTGCCCTCCCTAAGGTGAGTGGGCCTCATCCAAATATTTGAGGGCCTGAAAAAGAGAATATTCCTCCTGCCTAACTGCCTTCAAACAGTGGGTCTGAAGGGAAACAGTGGGTCTTCCTGAATCTCCAGTTTACCAGCTGCAGACTGGGAACTACATCATCAGTTCTCCTGGGTTTCCAGTTTGCACTTCATCCTGAAGTTCTTGGGACTTGTCAGCCTCCATAATAATGTAAACCAATTCCTTACAATATCTCTCTTTAGCTAGATGATAGATAGATGACAGATAACACAAATCTCCTATTCTGTTTTTCTAGAGAATTCTGACAAATATAATCCTCTTCAGAACAGAGTCTAACTGAAGAATAAAATTTAAATTGAGACCGAAGACATTCTAGAGACAAGAGAAAGAGAAGCTCCACATGGAATTGCTATAAGAGGGTAAATTATAAAGATAAGTTCAAAGAGGCAAATGTAACAACTGAAAAACCAACCCTAGAACCCTATAGCTACAAAAGATATTTTGGTCTACTATCTTTTTTTTAGTGTTTATTTATTTATTTATTTACTTATTTATTTTTGCATTAGGCAATGGTATCTTTTTTTTTAAAATATAATTTATTGTCAAGTTGGCTCACATACAACGTATACAGTGTACTCTTGGTTTGGGGGGTAGATTCCCATGATTCATCACTTACATACAATACCCAGTGCTCATCCCAACAAATGCCCTCCTCAATGCCATCAGCTATGTTCCCCTCTCCCTTGCCCCTCCCCCATCAGCCTTCAGTTTGTTCTCTGTATTTAAGAGGCTCTTATAGTTTGCCTCCCTCCCTGTCTGTTTGTAACTATTTTTTCCCCTTCCCTTTCCCCATGGTCCTCTGTTAAGTTTCTCAAGTTCTACATATGAGTGAAAATATATGATATCTGTCTTTCTCTAACTGACTTATTTCACTTAGCATAATATCCTCCAGTTCCATCCATGTTGCTGCAAATGTCAGGATTTCATTCTTTCTCATTGCCAAGTAGTATTCCATTATATATATAAACCACATCTTCTTTACCCATTCATCAGTTGATGGACATTTAGGCTCTTTCCATAATTTGGCTATTGTTGAAAGCGCTGCTATGAACATGGAAAACCAGAAGGACTCCACCAAAAAGCTGCTAGAACTGATACATGAATTCAGCAAAGTGGTAGGGTACAAAACCAATGTACAGAAATTGGTTGTATTTCTATACACCAATAATGAAGAAAGAAAGAGAAATCAAGAAATCAATCCCATTTACAATTTCACCAAGAACCATAAAATACCTAGGAATAAATTTAATCAAAGATGTAAAAGATCTGTATGATGAAAACTATAGAAAACTTATGAAGGAAATTGAAAAACACACAGAGAAATGGAAAAACATTCCATGCTCATGGATTGGAAGAACAAATATTGCTAAAATGTCAATACTACACAAAGAAGTCTACACATTCAATGCAAATCAATCAAAATTGCACCAGCAATCTTCTCAAAGCTAGAACAAACAATCCTAAAATTTGTATGGAACCACAAAAGACCCTGAATAGCCAAAGTAATGTTGAAAAAGAAAACCAAAGCGGGAGGCATCACAATTCCAGACTTTAGACTCTACTACAAAGCTGTAACCCTCAAGACAGTATGGTATTGGCACAAAAATACATAGACCAATGGAATAGAATAGAGAACCCAGAATTGGACCAACAACTGTATGGCCAACTAGTCTTTGACAAAGCAGGAAAGAGTATCCAATGGAAAAAGGACAGTCTCTAGCAAATGGTGCTGGGAGAACTGGACAGCAACATGCAGAAGAATTAAACTAGACTACTTTCTTACACCATACACAAAAATAGCTCAAAATGGATGAAAGAACTAAATGTGAGGCAGGAAAACATCAAAATCCTAGAGGAGAAAGCCGGCAACAACCTCTTTGACTTCAGCTGCAGCAATTTCTTGCTCAACACATTTCCAAAGGCAAGGGAATTAAAAGCAAAAATGAGGTCTTGGGACCTCATCAAGATAAAAAGCTTCTGCACTGCAAAGAAAACAATCCATAAAACTAAAAGGCAACCAACGGAATGGGAAAAGATATTTGCATATGACATATCAGATAAAGGGTTAGTATCCAAAATCTATAAAGAACTTATCAAACTCAACACCCAAAAACCAAATAATCCAGTGAAGAAATGGGCAGAAAGCATGAATAGACACTTTTCCAAAGAAGACATCCAGATGGCCAACAGACACATGAAACAATGCTCAACATCACTCATCATCAGGTAAATACAAATCAAAACCACACTGAGATACCACCTCACACCGGTCAGAGTGGCTAAAATTAACAACTCAGGAAACAACAGATGCTGGCATGGATGTGGAGAAACGGGAACCCTCTTGCACTGTTGGTGGGAATGCAAACTAGTGCAGCTGCTCTGGAAAATAGTGTGGAGATTCCTCAAAAAATTAAAAATAGAACTACCCTACAACCCAGCAATAGCACTACTAGGAATTTATCTAAAGGATACAGGAGTGCTGATTCATAGGAGCACATGTACCCCAATGTTTATAATGTGTATTTATTTTTGAGAGAGAGAGAGAGAGAAACAGACTGCAAGCAGGGGAGGGGCAGAGAGAGAGAGGGAGACACAGAATCTGAAGCAGGCTCCAGGCTCTGAGCTATCAGCACAGAGCCAAACATGGGGCTCAAACTCATGAACAGTGAGATCATGACCTGAGCTGAGGTCAGACAGTTAACCAACTGAGCCACCCAGGCCCCCCCATTATCTTTTTTTAAGATCACAGGAAGACACATTTTAAATATAAGCAACACAAGATGGTAACAAATCATATATGAAGCTATTATAATAAAAAGTGCTATTATAATTTTAAAAAACTATCTCTACACAAAACAAAGATAGAAAGATATGCCCACAAAAGGAAAAAAAAAAGCCTATAATCTTGTATTTTAGGAAAAAATAAGAGATAATTAAGAAAGGCTAAAATAAATTAAGACAGTTATATAAGAGGTAAAATAAAAGCATAAATCAGAAGCAGAAAATTTTAGGAATGAGACAACTATACTAAAAGTAGATTTGAAAAAGGAGCTCACAAATCTTAGGAGAAAATTTTTTTAAAAAAGAAAAATATTCTGTCAGAAATGAAAACCAAATTAGAGGAAATGTAAGAGTAAAAACATACCATGAATAATATTATAGGAGAAGGATGAATATTCTTTAAAACAAACAAAGAAAGGGGCACCTGGGTGGCTCTGTTGGTTAAGCATCCGACTTCAGCTCAGGTCATGATCTCTGGGTCTGTGAGTTTGAACCCCACATCGGGATCTGTGCTGACAGCTCAGAGCCTGGAGCCTGCCTCGGATTCTGTGTCTCCCTCTCTCTCTGCCCTTCCCCCTCCACTTTGTACTCTGCCTGTCTCTCTCAAAAATAAACATTAAAAAATTTTTTTGAAAAAACATATTCTCACAAAATAGCAATTCCCAAAGAGAAAATGTAATGTTAAGAACAAATACAAAATTTTATATTTAAAAAAAAATGAATGACCTGAAATGCACAAATTCCTTGATATGCCAATTACAAAAGGAAATTCAAGAAGAAATAGATGTCCATGGCTCTCCACCTATTAAAGACATTGAACTTGTGGTTAAAAGTCTTCTCACAAAGAAAACTTAATGAATGGTAGCAAACATTTAAGGAATAAATATTACCAATTCCATAGGAAATCTTTCAAAAATTTCAAAAGGAGAGAATACTTCTTTTTTTTTTTTTTTTTTTTCAACGTTTATTTATTTTTGGGACAGAGAGAGACAGAGCATGAACGGGGGAGGGGCAGAGAGAGAGGGAGACACAGAATCGGAAACAGGCTCCAGGCTCCGAGCCATCAGCCCAGAGCCTGACGCGGGGCTCGAACTCACGGACCGTGAGATCGTGACCTGGCTGAAGTCGGACGCTTAACCGACTGCGCCACCCAGGCGCCCCAGAATACTTCTTAACTTATTCACTGAGGTCAAGATTACTCTGAAGCCAAAACCATACAAAGACATTACAAAAAAAGAAAACTACAGCTCAACATTCCTCATGAACAAAGACACAAAAATTCTAAACAAAATGTTAGCCAAACTGAATCCAACAGTACATGAAAAGGACAGGGGTTTATTCCAGGCATGCAAAGTGTCTTAACACTTAAAAATCAATCAGTATAACTCAACATATTCATAAATTAAGAAAGAAAACCATATAAAAATTTCAGTAGATGCAGAAGAAGCATTTGACAAACCTAACATACATTCTTGATACAATTCTCAGCAAACTATGGGTAAAAGGGAGTGTCCTCAACCTGATAAACCTGATAAAGGGCATATAAAAAACCCAGTGGTGGGGCGCCTGGGTGGCGCAGTCGGTTAAGCATCCGACTTCAGCCAGGTCACGATCTCGAGGTCCGTGAGTTCGAGCCCTGCGTTGGGCTCTGGGCTGATGGCTCGGACCCTGGAGCCTGTTCCTGGAGCCTGTTTCCGATTCTGTGTCTCCCTCTCTCTGCCCCTCCCCCGTTCATGCTCTGTCTGTCTCTCTCTGTCCCAGAAATAAATAAAAAACGTTGAAAAAAAAAATTAAAAAAAAAAAACAAAACAAAAAAAACCCCAGTGGCACTTAATGATGAGAAAATGAATACTGTTTCCTCCTAAGATCAATATGGCAAGTATGCCTGCTGTGACCATTTATATATAACATATGTATATGTATATATATGTTAAAGAAGTTAAAAAAAAAAGAGAGAGAGAAGTAAGAGGTGTCTCTATTAGAAAAAGAGGTAAATTGCTTATATTCACAGAAAATAGGCTCATCTATATAAGACAACTGATGCAATCTACTAATAAAAGCTACTAGAATTACTTAGAAAGTTTATCTGGATTGTAAAGTATATACATTATGTATATGTACATACATATACACATATACACACACACACAAATATCAAGTGTATTTCTATATAACAACTAACAACTGGGAATTGAAATAAATAAAACAGTGTCATTTTCAGTTGCCTCAAAATATGAAGTATTTAGGGATAAATCTGGCAAAAGTACAGGACATTTGCATTGAAAACTATAAAACACTGAGAAAAAATAAAGAGCTAAATACATGGAGACAGATACTCATATTTATGAGTTGGAAAGCTCAAATATTGTTAAAATGTCAATTTTTCTTAAATTGGTCTATAGATTCAACACAATTGTGATAAAATTTAAATAGATTTTCTTACAGAAATTGAACACTGTGTCTAAAAATCCTTTGGAAATGCAAAGGGCCTAGAGTAGCTAAACTAACTTTGAAAAAGAACAAAACTGGAAGGCTAATGTATCGGCATAAATAGATCAACAGAATGAAGGACATAGAAATATATCATGAGATAATGGACAACTGACTTTTGACAATGGTGCAAAGGCAATTCATTGAAAAAATTATAGCATTTTCAACAATGATGCTGGAAAAACTGGAAATCCATGCAGAACAATGAACTCTGACACATACTTTGTACCATGTACAGAAACTTAATCAAAATAATCATAGATCTAAATATAAAACTAAAAACACTGAGATGCCTGACAGTCAGCTGAGCATCTGACTTTGGCTTCTGTCAGGATCTCATGGTTTGTGGGTTCAAGCCCCACATTGGGCTTTGCACTGACAGTGCAGAGCCTGCTTCGGATTCTCTCTCCCTCACTCTCTGCTCCTCCCCTGCTCACGCTTGCTCTCTCTCATTCTCTTTCTCTCTTTCTCAAGAATAAATAAACATTAAAAAAAGTATTTTTTAAAAAACTAAAAATATAAAAGTTCTGGAAAAAAAACAGAAGATAAAATCTTCATGATCCTGGGTTAGGAAAAATGTCTTAATTATAGTAAAAATGCAATCCATAAAATAATTTGATCAGTTAACTTCATCAACATAATAAAACATGTTCCTATTTAAGTTGCACTGTCATGTCACAAAAATGAAAATATGAACCATAGAATACAAGAACAATTTTGTGAATCATGTATCTGCTAAAGGATATGTATCCAGAATATTTGGGAACTCTCAAACTGTAATGGAAAAAAAACAAACAACCCAATCAAAAATGGCTAAAGATTTGAATACGTCAACAAATAAGATACACAGATGGCAAATAAGTTCATGAAAAGATATTCAGCAACAGCCAAAAACCAGAAACAACCTCAATGCCTATTGAGAGATAAATGGATAAACATACTGGGGCATCGCCATAGAATGGATAATATATGACAATAAATAACAATAAACTATTGGTGCATGCAACAATGAAGATAAATCTCAAAATAATTATGCTGGAAAAAAAGTATGCTGCCATGGTTGTCTAGATATGGGAATAAGGAAGGATTGGCAGGAGGGATAACAGACACAAACTTTTGGGATTAATGAATGTATTCACTATTCACTACACTCTTACTAACTCTTCCTTTATCTTTTTGTATAGTTGCAGAGATTGAAATGTTGTTTGATTCTATATTATTTAATAGTGACTATATTCAACAATGAGCTTATATAATTCCTGAACGTTTAACAATCTACTTTTGACACTAGTTTGAGCAAGCTCTAGCATACCACTGTAACTGATCCTCCAAAAAGAGGTAGATCCAGATGGTTTCACAGTAGAATTCTAACAAAACATCAAAGGTCCAATATTGCATAAAATTTTCCAAAGTATAAAAACGAAGGAAAACTTTCAAATTCTTTTTAGAACAAGTGAAACATTGATATATAATTCTGATAGAGATAGTATAAAAATTAAATTAAAAACTAATGCCACTTATGAATATCAATGAAAAAGTACTAAATGAAATAATTATGAACATAACCCAATAGCATATTAACAAAATGATAAATCAGACATTTCAAGGATGTACAACTGGTTCAATATTAGGAAATCCATTAATACATAATAATAATAAATCTACAAAGACAAATTATATATATATCCCCAGGGATGCTGAAAAAAACTTGGCCCAAATTCAACACCCATTCCTAATAAAAACACTCCAGTAAATAAAAATTGTTAAATGTCCTGGAAAGACAGATAAAGCACAACCATCAAAAAATGAGAGATGAATGGGGAGAGTACATAGAAAACAGAATAAACTTGCATGTCTTTAGGATCTAAGACTTCAGTGTAAAAGAAGAGAAATATACATATAGCATCAAAAACATAAAAATTCTAATCCTCATTTTGAATTGGAAATATCAGTATAAATTAGATATGTTTTCCCTTAAAAAATACCTATTTATTATTTCTGAACACTGAGCATATCTAGACTAATCTTAAAGCAATAAGCATCCCAAGAACCTATATTTGGGGATCTCAAAATCATCCTCTAATAAAGATAAAATGTTCTTTTCAGAAATGGTGGATTCTAGACTTAATGGAGGAAATACAGAAGGTTAAACATGGAATATCTCATCAGAGTAGAAAATAAGGACTCAGAAACCACGATAAGACCCAAAGTCACTGAAGTTGGGACAATTAGATCACTAATAAGGATAAATGAAACACAGTGAACATATCAAATATATTTATTTCCATGAGTTCACAGGGATGTCCCCCCAAAAGACATTTTGATGGGTACTAGCAAGTGAAAATTATTATTTTGAAAATGACAGAAAGCATGATTTGAAAAGTTGATCAAGGGGAAAGAAAACATCACATATAGTTATGCATTTATTGTATCTTTTATTTATCATCTGTATCTCAGAGTAACCAAATAGTGATGAAGGGATGCTTCTATTTTATAGAAGTTTTCCAGTTACTCATTAGAAAAAGGAATGATAAAATTAGAATATGTTGATGACACTGTATTGTATAATTAAAATTTGCTGAGAGTAAAGAGTAAGAACTTCAATGTTCTCACACACAACACAAAAAAGGCAAATATGTGAAATGATGGATGTCAGTTAATTCAATAATGGGAATCCTTTCAGAATGTACACATATATTAAATCATTATGTTGTACACTTTTAATATCTTACAATTTTATTTTTAAATTATATCTCAATAAAGATAGAAAAAATATCAATTTTCAAGCCTTTGCAAACCCTAATGAATTAATGAAATGCATAATCATCAATGACTGCTGATATCACAGACAGAAATCCAGACATCATACATTTACTGATGAATATACACATACCTATAAAGTAGCCTTGCAAAAGTTGAACAAAAACAAAACTGAATTTGGGTCTGATCAGGCCTTGTTAATCAGTCTGAGTCTAAACAAGATACAGAAACCATATAGTAATTTGGACAGGAAAAGTGTTTTTTTTTTTAAATGTTTATTTATTTTGAGAGGGAGAGAACATGCACACAAGTGAGGGAGGGGCAGAGAGATGGAGAGAGAACATTAAGCACCCTCCATGCTGTCAGCGATGAGCTGGATGGGGGGCTTAATCTCACAGAGAGACCATGACCTGAGCCGAAATCAACTTAACTGACTGAACCATCCAGGTACCTCAGGAAAAGTTTAATATAAAGAAACATTAACTACTTCAGGATTGGTACAATAAGGGATTCCATAGTGTGGAGTAAAGAGAATTCTAAATAATATAGGAGTGGCAGTAGGGAGTTGCCACTGGCCCAAGGGCTGAAACAGAACACTCAAGAATCTTGAAATCAGGGAAAGACTACCAACCAGTAATGAGATCTAAATCTCATGGGAGAGGGTGTGGTCAAGAAACACTGAATAGCAGATTCACTGAAGTGCCACATGGAGGGATTTGCTGAGAAGCTCAGAAGAAATTGCCCAAGAGGAGACTCACCCTGGAGAAATTCACTGGAAAAACTTTCTTCGAGGTAGTTGAGAAATTCCTCCCACAAGAAGGTGCTTATCCTGGAACTTCCTGCAAAAGTACCCAAAGGGGTGCCAGGGAAGTTGTCCACAGAAGGTGCCTTGTGTTGCTGGCCACCTCGCACTACACAAGAGCCAAAAGAGCATACCAGAGCCAGGAGGCAGAATTCCTTTCTTCCTCTAGAATCCCTACTGATAGAGCTGAATATCATGCCCACTTGTAAGAGAAAATATTTTCCAATATCATAAGCAAGGTAATGACAGGTGGATTTGGAACTGAGGAGCAATATAGATTGATAACTGGAAAACTTTTTTTTATTAGTTTTTTTGTTTTTTTGGTTTTTTTGAGAGAGAGAGAGAGAAAGAAAGTGAGCAGGGGAGGGGCAGAGAGAGAGGGAGAGAGAAAGAATCCCAAGCAGGCTCCATACCCAGGCTGGAGCCAGACACAGGGCTCAATCTCACAATCCTGAGATCATGACCTGAGCTGAAACCAAGCGTTGGACACTTAACTGATTGAGCCACTAGGTTCCCCCAAAGGGGTGTTTTAGTTAACTTAGACAGCGATAACAAAATACTGTAGACAAGGTAGCTTAAACAACAGGTAACTATTTTCTCACAGTTCTGGGGGCTGGAAGTTCAAGATCAAGGTGCCATCAGGGTTAGTGTCTAGTGAAGGTCTTCCTGGCTTGCAGACAGCTGACTTCTCCCTGTGTCCTTATGTGACTTTTCTTCTGTGTGTAGATGGAGAGACAAAGAGAGAGAGAGAAAGAGAAAGATATCTATGGGGTCTCTTCCTCTTCTTATAAGGACAGCAGTTCTATCAGATTAAGGCCCTACCCTCATTGCCTTATTTAATCTTTATGATTTCTTTATAGGCCCTATCCCCAAATATAGTCATATTGGGAGTTAGAGCTCCAAAATATGATTTTGGGGAGTGCACAGTACAGTCCTCAACAAGATGCAAAGCAACATGTTTATCTCATGGGTATATAATCAGAAAATTTTAAACAAAGAGCGAAGGGAAGTCTATTGATTAAAAATAAATCAACATATGCAACTAAAAAAAGCTATTTTCGCAAATGTGAACACTTACTAGATATTTGATGACAATAGTTAATGTTTTCAGAAGTGATAATGCTAATGGATAGTGGCTTTTTACAGTTCTCCTGTTTTGATGTTTTATGTGTTGAAATATTTACATATAAACTGATAAAATGTCTTGGATTTACTTCAGCATAAATCAATGGAGAAAGGAAACAGATGAGGGTAGAGATTAATTAAGATTGACATAAGTTAATAACTGCTGATGCTGGGTGACAGGAGAGCTCATTAACTAATCTCTCCACTTTTGTGTAAGTTTAACATTTTCCAAAATAAAAAGTAAAAATAACAGCAAGTATGCCTATAAATAGAAAGACTAAAAATTGTAAAAGAATACTATATTCAACTCTGTCAATTTGTTTATAAATATGTGTATATCTTAGAAGAATATAAATTAAGAATATAAATTATTGATTGTCTTCAGAATTGGAAAATTGAAATAAACCAACTGAAATATTAATTATTAAAACAAATTGCTAAACTCCCTTCCAAAAATATGCCACAACTACATGGCTTTGCAGGAAATTTCTTCCAAGCTACCAAAGGCCAGAACATTTCACAGTGTACAAATATTAGAACTTCTATATCATGCTGGCCAATAAAGTCCACAACTTGGTATCACCTTGCACTGAAAGTTATTCGAAAGGACAGACCATATTTGAACGTTAAAAAACAAAATCAATAATAGCATTAAGGAGAGAAAGTAGTGGTGCTATCAACAGTTTGAATTTTTGAGAACTTTCTTGTGATACAGACAAGATGACATTGGAAAGACAAAGGAACATAAGAGTGGAGGAACCTCCTAACTATCACAAATTAAGAAGGGGCTTTTGGATAATACAGAGCTCCTGAATAGTAGCATGTGCATTAGTCCAGAAAGGCAGGAAATTAATTTAAGGAGTTCAAGAGCCCTGGGTCTGACTTTGCCTTTGGACTCTATTGTTTATGGTGACTATCTATCGACTATAGCTACGGCCTAGGTAACAGTAGATAGAAATCTGCAGTGATCATTGACGGAAGCAAAGCAATGATGATACTGATTTCCATTGGTTATTCCTAAAAATCATTTTGAAAAACTAAATTAGGCTGAGAATAACTGTGAGTGAAAATAGGCACTTAAAAGGAGGCTTCCAATTTTCGCTACCAGAATGACCAAGGGCAACCACCAATTCTTTGAAGAGAGAGAACTGTCATGTAATATCCAAATTCCACTTTATAGTAATTAAAAATTCATGAATATATTTATACCTAAATTATTCATATAAACAAAATGTATTAATCATATCATGGGCTCTTTTCTGTTAACTCTTTTGCCATGTTCATAAATCCTAGCTTCAATAAATGTTCTAGGCAGGTCCTGAGAACAGATACTTTACACTCATATATGTTTAGACTTTTATGTTGTTTCAAATCAATTCCAAACATCTGATCTCAACCTTTTAGGGCTCACCTTGCTTTTCTATACTTTGTGACCCTCTATCTCCATTCTCTCCTAGTTTCCTGCTACCAGTCACTCTGTGCCTGCCTGAATTTGTGTCACATTTCCACTTATTTTTCTAACTTAAATGCAGAAGTCATTTCCAATATATGCACCATGGTTGTAAGTAAAGTTACTACTAGTCTCTAGCCTCTGTCCTGTGAGAGTCTGTTCCTTGCAAAATCACCACAGCATGGGGGATTGTGGAGGAAATGCAATAAATACTTTATAGTTGTGATGATGGAATGTAATGTGAAAAGCCTTAGCACTATCATTTCTAGGATATTTATTTATTTATTTATTTTAATGTTTATTTTTGAGAGAGAAAGAGTGTTGAATGGGGAAGGGGCGGAGGGGGTGGAGGGGGGACAGAGGATCTGAAGCAGGCTCCACGCTGACAGCTAAGAGCCTAATGCCAGTCCTGTACTCAACCTGAGATCATGACCTGAGCCGAATTGGGTGCTCAACCGACTGAGCATCCCATGTACCCCTAGAATCTTTAGGTGCATGTGCTGCATCTTATGAATGTATCTTACCATTTGAAAAAGACAAGTCTTCCTTAAAGATCAGCTGTTGCAGGATTCACTTGTCCTTTAAACCACATTCGAAGAAGTGAATGAATCCTATGAGATTCTCTCTGATCTCGACACCTGGTGAAGAATACTGACAGCGCTTAAGATCTCTATTATCAAGACCAAAGAATGGACGAAAGTGTACACCTCTTATATCATTGCTTTAACTTTTACCTTAAAAAGAGAATTGAAAAACCTTACACAGGAGTTTGTAGTTTGCATTTCTCTAAACTGACATCTGCTTAATAAGGCCAAGCCTGGCACACTCCTCACCGAGTGGTCAGTGTCTCCTCCCTAATGGTGCAGACTGTGTGGCGCTATGAAGCATAAAATTATCAACAAGGGGATTTCTGGTGCTTTTACTTGACTAAGAAAACAGTTTATAAAATAATATTAAGAATATTATGAACTTACTTAAAACTAGAAGGACCATATATCTCAGTTCTCCCAAGGAAATAACAATTTTGATTTATTGTTCAGAGTGATTTACTTCTAGTGTCTTCTTTCAGTGTCAAAAATATTCCTATGTGGGAGATAAATTATATGGTTCCACCATCTGAAACCCCTGGCCTCCCAGAGTAGCATCCATTTCATCCTCAAACCAGATAAAAGAGAAATGTAACCAGAGACGCAGCTCTTTGCAAAAGCAACTGTGGGCTGCCAGCTACAAAAACATCAGGTTTTGCTCTTGATCTACTTATACAGTAAACAACAAATTTTTAAAAAATGTATGAAGAAAATAACTGGACATGATATCAACAAATTAAGTTAAATTAAATTATTAAAATATAACCACTTGCTATTAACCAGAATAATCTTTCATACATAATAAGTGATAAGGAAGGATGACAAATAGAACATACATAATATTTTCAAAAATTTAAACACAAATAAAACTGTGGAATATAGTTCAGAAAAAGAGAAATAGTATTAATGCAGTAGAATTAGAGGTTTACATAATATTACTTTATATCTTGTATAATTCTATTGCATTAGTCATTGGGAAAACAAGAGAAGAAAAGTACAGAAAAAAATAGAATATAATCTATCTACATAGAGATAAAGTTACGACAGTATTGGAGAACAACTTCCAGTCAGTTATAAGGTGACAATCTTTTTTATTTTAACCACCATTAAAGTTTTTATACTATCAGTTATTGGCTAAGATTCACATTGTTTTTTCTCATTTTTGGGATTTCCATTTACCTCATCCTACCTGAAAATATATTCCCTTTACATGGGTTGATATGTATCTATTTACAATTAATTTTGATAATCAATGGCTTCATGACTAAGAAGAACAGAAAAGTTTGTTCTTTGTGGGAAAACGTGCCTCTGGGTAGGATATTTTGGATCTCTTTCCAGCTGACATATAATAGTAATATGCATGACCTTTTTAAAGATGGAAAATATATACATGAAAAGTAATACTTTTTTTTTATATACAAAAGAAAGTTGTGGAAAGGAAAGGGAGACTTTAAAATCAGCAGTCCTGACACTGGGTCTCCATTGTTACATGAGTAGTGTTACCTTAGGTAAGTCCTTCACTACTTCGAGGGGTAATGAGGAACAAATGTGATAATACATCAGAAAGCATTTGTAAAGTGTAAAGTTTACACATGTTGATATCGTGCACATCATTATTACAGAAACATTGAAAAAATTGAGTATAGAGTAAGATGGATGTAATAGTATTGACATGTGTTTAAATACAAACTAAAACGAAACAAAACAAGAACTACACGCAATGATAACAGAAAGAGGAAAAGGGAAGTAACTGGGATTATTTCAGAACATACCAAAGTTTTCTTTGGAATTATAGAGTAAAGTGATGTACACTGGCTCCAAATAATAGATTATAGAAAACTTTAAGTCATTCTTTGTGAATAAAAATGATATCCTTTTTTTTCACAGTAATGCATAATAAGTCAGTACTTTTAAACTATTTTGAATTTCCTCAAAAATAAGGTGCTAAAGGTATTTGCTACCTCATAAATCTAACACAGAAAATTTCTGAGATTCCACCATGGTTGAAATTGTGGTTAGCTATAAATTGAGAGAAAAAATATTTTCAAGTGACAAAAAGAATCAAATAGCACGATAAGCACTGAATTCAAAAAGAACTAGGGGCGCCTGAGTGGCTCAGTCACTTAAGCGTCTGACTCTTGATTTCAGCTTAGGTCATGATCTCACGGTTTGTGAGTTTGAGCCCTGTATTGGGTTTAGTACTAACAGTGTGGAACCTGCTTGTGATTCTCTCCCTCTCTCTCTGCCCCTCCCCCACTCTCTCTTTCTGTCTCTAAATAAATAAATTTTAAAGAAAGAATTAACAAAAAAGAAAGAACTAAAAAGACAGGTTATCTAGCCATTGGAATTGGACTCTTATGTAAGACCAAATGTGACAGTTTAGATCACTCAACTTCAGTGCTAAAGTTGGCAGAATAATTCTTGTGTGAAGTAGAGGTGGAAAAGAATTCAATTTGGTACATAAAGTATAAATACCAAAGATTTTTTTCAAACAAAATATTTTCATATACTAGTAAAGTCACTTTTAATGTATAAAGCTTATAGAACTTCCAAGTGCCTCATTTTGGAAAAAGTCCTGAAGAAACCAACATCAAGCATAAAATATTAGTAACTATTGCTGTTTCTGTCGATTAAACAGCTCAAGACTCAGTGAAAAGAATAAGGCAATGAGAGCACTCAATGCATTTCTAGAAATTGTCAGTGTTCCCACTATTCCAATGATCACTTTGAACCTTAAGAGTTGAGTTCCATTAAAAAAAAAAAATCGATAAACTGAATGGTCCTTTACCAAAACCCACTGCACAACATCAAGCTCCTTTGCTGAAGGATTTCACCTTAATGTGTGAAATTAATCCTTGTTCTGGAGCAACAGGTTGGGTGCCTTAAAAGCCTACTTGTTTCCTTGAGTCGTGCCTTGCAACCCAGATGAGTTTAGTATTTCAGAAGCAGACACTAGGGGAAGCGCTGAACCTGCCAATTCTGTAACAGATACCGGCGTGTCGTCACGTCTCACAAAGACCACCTTTGTGGACTGCATTCTTTTCCCATCAGGCCGTGCAGCGCTGACCTGTGGTGTGTTTTTAGTTTCCAAAGAATGCTGATCCTCTCTAAAAGATCTACTGAAAACTGAGTGTTGAAGCACAAATGAAAAGTGAAAAGTGCCATTTAGCACACAACATAATTATTTCATGGCCTACTGCAAGTTAGCAAAGGCACGTTTCAGCTTTTAAGATGTGAAAGCCAGACCATGCTGTATCATAATATTTTGTCTGTTTTCTGGAAACAGCTTTAAATCCCCCTTTTCCTGGGTTGGTGGCTGCTGAGAAGGAAGGGAGAAGGGAATGATATTTTCATGTGGAATAGCTTTTTAAAGACTGAGTAATAAAGCCTTGATTAAGTGAACAAACATTGAATTCAATATCTGCAATAGCCAGATCCTTTCAAAAGAAACTAGCTTAACCTCAGGAAATAGCATAAGCAATCATAGCTATTAAATTCACTTTGTACTAAAATTTAATCCATCCAAGTGCACCAGTAAAGTCAATACCATGAATAGCCATACAGTGTGGAAATGTATACACATACTAATTTTTAATACCACATAGGTTTAATTTTATACACATTCTATATAGTGCATGCTAAGTGGAAGAGAAAGTAAGTTTATATGACTTCCAATTCTCACCAAGATTCCTTCAATAAATTAATCTTGATGGTGGCATAAAAGATGCCATTTTTCTAGAAACATTCTAAGGATCTATAAACTAGTGTCCTTGGTCCTAATAATTGAGAATAACTTCTTTTTAAAAAATTTTTTAATGTTTAGTTTTGAGAGCGAGAGAGATTGTGCGGGGGGGGGGGGCAGAGAGAGAGAGGGAGGCACAGAATCCGAAGCAGGCTCCAGGCTCTGAGCGGTCAGCACAGAGCCAGACGCAGGGCTCGAACTCATGAACCATGAGATCATGACCTGAGCCAAAGTCGGACGCTCAACTGACTGAGCCACCCAGGTGCCCTGAGAATAACTTCTAATTAGAGAAAAGAGAAAAGATAAAAAGGAATTACATCTTTTCCCAGGAAAATTCTAAATGTTTGCAATAGGAGCTCTTACGGGAAAGGATTTTCCCTTTGACTCACCACCACACACCACTATACCACAAATAAATTTTGAGATAAGGTAATTTGCTTCTCTGCCCAGATATCAGGTAACAGAAGAAAAAATAAACAGCTCCTTTCCTACTTTCAGTGGATTAAATTTTTTTTTATTTTTCCAGAACTATTAACAAATGACACTCTTGTGATTACATGTTTTCCCACCTGTGTCTGCAACAGCTGAACTGGAACAGTATGTTTACTGACCACAGTATAATGACTGCTGTCTAGAACCTTCTTGATACATGTTATTTGAATGAACCAAGACTTTACTGAATTTCAGAATAGCTTGTTAGCTTTTATCAGTGTGAAATGTAGAGATCACAATATCATAGAGAGGCGGGAATATTTGCAACATTTATGTTATATATCTCAACTCAGACTTTTGCCCTACTCCCAGCACCAGCCATTTCCCAGTGCTGTTTTTTCTTTACAGTCAATCCTCGTAGCTTGTTGAGAAAGACTTTCATTGAGAAAGTGATAAAAAGCATCCCCAAATATTTTTATTCTGTAATTCTTTACTAAGTGCCCACTATATACCAAGCACTGTGTCTGGCAATATGAATAAAAACTCAAGGATAATATTTGATGCTATTTGACAAATTAGCTCTTGTTTACTATAACACCATGAAATCATTTAAGGAATAATTTTTTGTTGATTTTTCTACCATATGTTAGATGTCAATTCTCACAGTAACTATGAATTAAGTGTTATTATCATTTCCCACTTTCAGATGAGGATACTAATGCACAGAGGAATTAAGAAATTTGCCCAAAGTCATACAGATAGTTCCACAGACAACATTTGGACCACGGTAGCCTGGCTCTGAAGAAGGGCTCTTAACCACTAAATTATGCAGCAAAGTCTTGCTGGGTATGATGAGAAAGGAAAGCCTTGCAATATTATATGATTTGTGTTAGAAGTATCTTTTTAGACTGTAATATAGCTCTTTCTGTGGGTTAGCCAAAAGTTTTATGTAAAACAATCACATATTTGCTGAACCACTCCAAAGAAATATATCCATTTGATAAAGACTTTTTCTCTGAATTATCAGTTGAACATTATTCATTTACAGACCTTCAACAAATCGTACCACTTACACAAACAGTAATTAGTTTTAATTTCCCTTTGTCCACCTAAAATAAAAGTGGAGTAATTGATATCTTGGTACTGAGAATTTCATTCTACCTAACAGCAAGTTCAGCACTTTACATGAAAGGGTATTTGATAATTGTCAAGAATCTTAAAATTCTGATGACCTGTGCCTGAAAACGTTGTTTTATGAATTGAATTTCCTGTAACATGTTTTACAAATAAATTCTGGGTCTTAGATTTTGATGATGCTTATTACTGTTTGGCCTTAGTCTTCTTGCCCTAAGAAGAAGATTTTAAGATTATAAATACAAAGAGCTCCACAGCTCTTTTTACTGTAAGTGAAATGACATCTGGTTAAGTGGATTCAGTGTTTTAAGAAATGCCTCTCAGTCATAGACTTTCTTTTATGTCCTAACTTGGGCTTTGTTCTCTATCAAAATGCTTCATTGTTCTACACTCTGTTGCCCTCCTTCTTTTCGTATGTATTTTGAAGGCTTTCTCCTTCCACTGTAAATATTTAAAATGTGTTTTTAATGGTTCATGCTTTGGTTTATCAAATATGTATGAAGGATCTATTATGTGCTGGTACTGTTTATGTGTTGGAAATACGAAGGTGAATTGCATTTGGCATTAGTTTTAGATTGTTTACATTGCATAATAATGCTCAATTTATACCAAGGAAAGTGTGCGCAGTATATATGTCTAAACTATAATGTTCACAACAAAAGGAAAACCTCTGAACCTAGCATCCAACCCAAGAACCAGAATACCATCAGAATTACAAAAATCTACAGGTTCATTCCCAATTCCATTCCCTCTGCTTCCGTTCAAGAGGCAACTACCACTTGAACTTGTTGTTTTCATTCCCTTTCTTTTCTCCTGACCCTTACCGTTTTTTCTCCTCTTTTAAGAGTTTTAATATGGGTGCATATATCTACTTTCACTGTTCTGTAATATTTTATTCTTTAAAAAGATACAATTTTATTTATGTATCTACAATTAAGGAAACTTTGGTTTATTTTCAAATTTTGCTATTATGAACAATAATGCAATAGACATTCTTGTATATGTTCTTTAATTCAGGCTTTAGAATCTCTTGTACACACTCTGTAGTGAAATTGCTAGGGATGATAATAGGAAGATCCATGTTTTCAACATGCTATCAATATATATACCAAATTAAACTCCCATCAGAATTTCATAAGAGTCTCCATTGATCCTATGTTGGAAATTACCATGCTTCTTAAGTTTTACCCAACTAGTCTGTGCTAAATAATGTTACAATGTTAAAACATGATTTCTAATGAAATTTAATATATTATGTGTCTGGATCATTTCTATTGACTCTTCTATGAAATACTGCTTCATATAATTTGTTCCCTTTAAAATTTTTTTCCACTTTAACATAAGCATTAAAGATTTTGGTCCATTAAAAAATAATTTTGATGTATGGCATGAGGTAGAAAGCCCATTTCATTTATTTTTAAAATAATATACCATAAATAAGCTTCATTTATTTACAGATCTATTTATTTCCAAGTGCCCTTCAAAGTCACCTCTCTTATATGTCCAACTTAGGTCTGTTTCTGATACATCTTTTTCATTCTGTCGGTACTTGTCTGTTCCTGTGCCAATGCCACATGGCCTCAATGAGCTTTATAACATATTCTTACTTTTCTTTTTTCAGGAGTAGCTATATTATTATTAGTCCTCAAAAATCCCATTGGAAGTAGATTAAATCTATTGATCATTGGAGAAAATGACATCTTTATGATATGGAATTTTCTTTCTTATGAAAACATTATCTATAATGTCTTTTAATAAAATGTTACACTTTTTCATATATACATGCTTTGCTGTGTTCATGCTTAGGCGTCATATTATTTCTTTTTAAATTGGTTTTGGTAAGTGATATTTTTATAAGAATATAACCTCGAATAAATCAAGCTTTTTACATATTTCAAATCTTTTAAAAAGTTCTCTAATTTTAATTGAACTATCAAAAATTGTAAGATGTGTGTGTTATCATCTCCCACTTCCATGGATATTTGCAAATTCTTCCCTAGAATTTATGTAAACTTTTGCCTTCTACATTTTGAAGCTTTATTATTTAGTGCATTCTAGTAATCTTTCTGTAAACTGAAAGTTTCCATTCTTGATAATGATTGTAATTAATATTAGAAGTTATTTAGCAAGAGTCAGTTAATATTTACATCAGAGCTGTATTTATTACTCAGTCAATGAAACCTGACTAAGCATTGTTACATGGAAGCACTAGTATTTGGCTGGGTATAGTTTTTATTCGGTTCGGTTGTACTGAATCTTTACATTTAGTTTTCCCCAAATGTAATCATTTGCTTTACTTCCTACTGGAAACATTCAGTAAATAATAAGAATGAAAATAAATTCCCAGTATATAGCCTAAAATTAAAAAAAAGAAAGGTTTTCTTTCTATTTAATATTCATTTAATTAAGATCCTAAGTACACAGGACACACCCATCATGTTCTTCAGCCCATTGCTATGTCCTTATCAGTGATTCCTACATAAACCTGTATGTTCACTTGTATCTCTTGATTCTAATTTCTTGTCTTTATCCCCAAAGGCACCAACTTTAGTAAATTTAATACACATCTTACAATTTATCTGCCTGTCATTTATTTTCATAGTTGTTATTCTGGAACAAATAATGTATGTTTTGTGTCAATGGAATTCTCATAACTGGTATAGCACTACAAATAACATTCTCTTTCACATTTTTCCTTAACATTCTTCTTTATGTTTAGTCATGTTGCTCTTATTTACATGATTCTTTTGACTGCTTTGTATTAGTGCATATTGTAAATTTACAATATATTTACTATAATGATCCTTAGTGGCACTTAGGCTATCTCTAATTCTTTGCTTTCAAAACCCACTGAGTTTAGAACAATCTCATTCTTGTCTCTTTGGAGACCAGTGTGAATACTTCTCTGGGCTATGTATCCAACAGAGAATTGCTGGATGGTACACATATTATACATACTGTAATATATACTAAATATATACTAATATATGCTAAAATATATATGTGCATATGCATATTATATATATTTCATATTTATATATTTTGTATTTTGCATGTATTTTACATATATATACATATATCATACATTTTATATATATATTTCACATAGGTATATATTCCCATATCCTTACAACTCTTAATGTTATCTGGTTTTCTAACTTTTGTCAACATTAAGGATATAAAGTGGTATTTCACTGAATTACCTTGTGCTCTTGTGACTACTAGTTAAGATGTGTATCTTTCAAAAAACAAAAAGATATATATCTTTCCCATGTGCATATTTACCATTTAGGTTTCCCCTCTTGTAAATTGATGTTCATATTCTTTGCTAGTATTTTTATTAATTTGATTTTTTTCCACTTTTAACAGATTAGCAGTTTTTTCCTATGTTTCAGCTATTAATCTTTTGCAATTGTTGATGTTGTAAATACCCCCTGCCAACCTGACAATTTACTTTCCTTTTGTTCCTACTGAATGGCCTTTTGGAGTATTTAAAAACCATGATGATATTCCCCTCTGTTTTGTTCCATTAGATTTTTTGGTTTTAACCTTTTATAGTTGGATGTTAAATAAGTTGGAGATTTTAATTTTAATGTATGCATATGTGATATAGAAATTCTGAAATTTTTCCCATATGGTGAATCAACTTTCTCAATGCAATAATCTAAAGCTACTTTTTAATATAGATTTGTGGTGTTACTTCTGCTATATACCAAGTAAGACTCACTATTCTCTTCTATTTGTTATAGTGTCTTGGGATCAATAACACACTTTTAATAACTATGGCTTTATAATATATCTTAATATTCATAAAATATGTCTGCCCTTTTTTATTTCATAATCCCTCAAAAGGAAATTAATATTTTTATGTTCATGACCATGATAAAGTTCCTCATGTTAATGTCTTTTATTATACTCTTTAAAGATTGTTGTAATAGTTATCCTACTTTCTATTATTTTTATTTTTATTTTTATTATTTTTATAGTTGATTATTATTAATATAAAGAAAAATTCCTTACTTTTTTTTTTTTAATAAATGTTGATTGTGTCTTGTTAACTTAGCCAAGTACATTATTCACTTCAATAGTTTGTTCATTTTCCTGGGTTTCAATTTAAATGATCATATCATCTTCAAAAAATAAACTTTATAAATGGCATATACAATAGATATAAATAAGATAATCAGTTGTTTAGAAATTTTATGACAGCGTGTTGCCAATGGTCAGTGTTCAGGAAGAATTCTGAGAAAAATCATGACTTAGATAAAAGTACAAAGTAAATATGAAGGTTTAATTGGAGTTTGGGATTTCATAATGCCAAGATTATTACAGTACCCTGCATTATTCTTTGTATGTACTTTCTTATTAGCATCATGATAAAAATAAATATCATACCGCCAGTTAAATTTTATACTGGTTGTTTATGGTTCCATTCTATAAGGGTCTTGATAATTAATGTGTTAGTTCCTTGGGGAAGATGAAAAAGTTCTTTGGTGAAAATATCGTCATACATGTGCAAAATGTTAAATTGTGAAAACTTGTCTATAATTTTCTAACACACACATGACTATACTCCCCAAAACTAATTCCTTTCAGACAATTCCCACAGTAATTTTTCAAGCTGTCACTGTCTTCTTGGAACTAATTTTATGAACAGAGATTAGTCCTTTTCAAAGTTAGAATTGGATATCTCCCCCAAATAAAGTTGTTCTTTTATCTGTAAAAGGAAAATAAGTAATGTAGGTGATACGCTTGCATTATCCCATATAAAATTGTTATGCTGAACAAATTCATCAGAGAGAAAATGTTTTTAACAAAAGCAAAACAGAGTAATAATTGGCGGTTTGTGAAAAATAGCCAATTGGCTAATTTCTTTCTTTGCTTTGGATGTTGTAAATGGTAATACTGTCCCACCCAAATAAAACTTGATATGAAAAAAATGATCATGTTTGGGATAAATGTAAGACACTGAACCATATGCTCTAATTTTAAAAAAGAAAAGAACATGTCACTATACTTAGCTAATTTTCAATTATAAATGAACTTAAATAATGTTATTTGTTCAATTTAACAAGATATCTATTAGTATTTGTGTAATAAGTTTGCAGCTAGGTCCTACATATATTTCTAAACATAATATCAAAATGATGCTATTTAAATATTATATTTAAATGTAATGTTTCTGAATTGATTTTAATTCATTAGACTTTGTTTAGAAATGAGAAGGAAGCAAGTATCAGGATACATAAATAGTTTCTAGTAAAACTGTTTATCAATTATATTCAGCAAGATTCACTATTCCAATATTAAACCATTCATATAGTCAATAAATATTCACTAAGCACGTCTATGTGATCATTGTCCTAAGCAAAGGAGACATAATATTTAAAAAGAGATTGACAAAGTTTTGAATGAAGATTATAATCTAGTGAGAGAAACCTATAATAATTAAATTTATAAGCAACTGAAGAAATAGTTTAAGTAAAATATGATGGGTATTGAGAAGAATGCAATGTGCAGTGGGAGCACATTAAAGGGAGCTCTACCTCAACCTGAAGACGTTAGGAGGGGCCATAGTAAGTCTTCCAGAGGAATTGACACACAGACTGAGACAGATATTTAACATAGGCTGGTGAATGGGAAGGAAGGGAGAGGAGGGTGAAAAATATTCTGGGCACACATGGGGATTGCCTGTTGAAAGACATTGCAGTGAGACAGAGCTGACACAGCTGAAGAGCTGAATGAGTTCCCTATGGCTACAGTTTGACAAAAGGAAGGGTAATGCCCAGAGAACAGTGTAAAGACAAAACCACTGGTTAAGTGATGAAAGGTCTCATAATATCCCGTGAGTACACATGTAATTTTAGGCAGTCTGGGGGATTTGAGACAACAAAGTGTCATGACCATAGTTTAATTTCAGGAAGATCATACTGGCACCATTCAATGAGTGAATTAGAGAAAGCCAAAATGGCAGCCAGGGAATCTAGTAAAAGACTATTTTAATCATGATGGTCTACGAGGTACAATCAACAGGACTCCATGATCAATTACGAATAGGGCAAGAAAGTAGAAGTCAACAATAGCTCTCAGGTTCCTGATCTTAGAACTGAGTGAAACATGATACCATTCACTGAAGTGAGGAATACAGAGGAGGGGGAATGAGGGCAATTTAGTTCTGGACAAATTTAATGTATCTAGAAGACATTCATGTGAACATGTCCACTAGGAAGCTATAGTCTGGAACTTAGGAGAGAGAGCTGAGCAGAAAATAAGACTTTGTGAGTTATCCATGTATATTTGACAATCGAAGATATGTGAGAATTTGAGATATACTGGGGACTAGAATGAGAAATGACACCAGGGCACCCCCTATAGTATTGCAGTGTTTAAAAATATAGTAATGTAGGGGTGCCTGGGTGGCTCAGTTGAATGAGTGTCCAGCTCTTGATTTTAGCTCAGGTCATGATCTCATCATTGGTGAGATCCAGCCCCGCACATTAGGCTCTCTGCTGACAGCACAGAACCTGCTTGAGATTCTCTCTCTCCTCTTTCTGCCCCTTCCCATGCTCATATTCTGTCTCTTTCTCTCAAAACAAATAAAATAAACATTTAAAATGTAGTAATGTACAAAGAACTCCAACTCATATCAAATGGTAACATTTCCTGAGAAATAGTGAACTTTATTAAAATGAGCTATCAAAATAAAAAGACAAGAATATGAATGAACATGGTACCTAAATATATTTCAACTCTGAAAATCTTTCTATATGTACTGAAAAAACTGTCCCAAATGTTATATAAACAAACTCATAACTTGACTTTTGTTTCAAGCTCCTAAAAAAAATCATTGAAAAAAATGTCTTCCATACCACGTTACTTTCAAGCAAAACAATTTACCATGCAGAGCAGGGTCTCTCAAATTTATGTTAAATATATTTGCTATGATTTCACCAATATTAATTTGCTAAAGACAGTTGTTAAATATACGAGACCAGGTTAAATAGGAGTTTCATTTTCTTACGTTTAGATCATTTATCTTCTTACAGTTGTTTTTTAATTAAAATAAATTATTAAATAATACTTATAATCAATTGAGAGAAACCTAGTTTACAAGTACAAAAGTAAAACAAAGGCTAACATTTAAAGCAAGAAGGAATTTAAAACATTTGGTTTGGGAAAGAAGCTTAGAAAATTGACCCTCTGAGATACACTTTAACACCTAGCTATAAGTCTGAAGTGGATTTGTCTATGATAAACAATCCTAACAATAATCCATCCTGAAAATCATTGAAAGACAGCTTACTGGTGAGCATATCATACCTCCTTTTATAGCCTGAGGATGGAGTTGAACTAAATTACAATCAATAAAACACCTGTAAACTTGTGTATTTTAATCTTTTCTGAAAGCAAATGGAAATGAAGATACATACATATATATTGAGGGGCTTTGGAAAAACAGATATATGCCAGGGCAGATGAGGGGAAACCTAAATTCCAATTTACTATATTCTGGCAAGACAATTATTATTTAAATTATAAATATTGTTTTATATAATTTTCATTAGCTCATCTATTTACCTCTGTCGATTATTTTTCTGTTCTATCTCCTAGGGATAAACATGGGTGAGTTATAATTAATTTTCTGATCTTTTCCTCAAGCACTTCCTCTGAATTAAATACTTAACCTTTTGTCAACTTGGGACAATAGTTGTTTAACAAATGTTAATTTACTGTCTCTCCAACCTCAGTTTAGTTATGCAAATAAATACAAAAGGCTTAAACTAATCGTGCTTCCCAGTTTAGGTCAGGGAATTTTGGTTCCTTGTTTTAACATCAACAAAAAGGTGTGTTGCTAAAAGATACTCCCACTGAAATAAAGGACAGCAGGTTTCTGAGAAGGCACTGGGAGCCCTAAAGTGACCTGAGGACAAAATATATCTGGCATTTGGCTATCCCAGAGAGCTATTTCCACCTACTTTTAAAGCTCTGAGCCAGACCATACTTACTTACATTCTTAATTAATGCCTTTGTGTTTTCCCTACAGCTGTCTGTACAACACAGCTTTGGGGCCCTCTGTTCCTTGGCAGGAATATGGCCTTTATGAAGAAAGTCAACTTCAGCATGCTCTGAAGGCAACACAAACGTCAACTTCATAGGGGATGCACTGCCAACCAAATCAAAGGCTTTAAAAGAAATTTAGCCATGATATTGGCTCTGCCAATGCTTCCCACATCCCTGTCTCACAGAGTGCATTGATTCTCCACAGATTCTTCACTATTGGCCTAAATAAAGAGCTCATGAGGAGGCAGAAGCTGTGAACCATCTCAACAGCCCAAAAAGACTTTCATCCCAAGAGGGGATAAATCCAGCCCATGTAGTGTCACATAACTGAACATGTGTGTGAACATACTATATTTTGCTTAACCAGGAAGGAATTATCAAAAGGTAGTGTATATTCTACATTTAGTAAATATGAATATATGATTAATTTGATGTTTAAATTGTATTCTCCATATATAGCATGATTTTATAGATTCCTTGGTAGTGTCCAGCTACATATATTACCAGATTTTGTGTCAGTATATCAACAGACAGCTAAAATGCCTCTCTGATAGTTATTAGGGATCTCCTGGAAGTGAAATATTAATAAAAGAAGTGTTTTGTCTCTACGACATGGCCATAATAAGCAGCGTTTGGGGGAGCATCACAACATGCTTCTTCCCTATATTTTATCCCACAATACCACAACTTTCAAATCTAAACACCAATTGCTTTTCTCTACTCCTGGAAAGGGCAGGAATTACACTGCTCTGTTATAAAACTTTGTACCAATTTATATAAAAATAAATTAAAATCAAAGAAAAAGTCTAATTGGCACCTACAATGAGATCTAACATTGTACTAGTACATTGTGCTTCTTGTTTCCCAAATATTTTATTCATTTATACTTCAGCAGTAAGCCCAATTGTGTCCAATGTCTAGGGATTAGAAGTAGGTTGTAAACCCTTATTAATTCCCAGGGGACATGCTATTGAATCAAACATTTCATCTACATGATGTTTTTTGAACTTTATTTAGAGGCATGCAGTGCATTACAAAGGATAAAATTTGTCTTGGTGTGAGAGAAACTGTCTCTGAAACTATAAGATCTGACATTTTACTTCTACCTTTTTCTTTGATCTCTTTGCTTTTTGCAGAAGTAACACTGTCCTTAAGGAATGAGAGTTGGGTTTTTTTGGTCTGTTTGGGGTGTGTGTGTGTGTGTGTGTGTGTGTTTTGCTTAGCACTTTATACTTACCTAGTTCAGAAGGCTTAGAGGAGATGGTAAGTAGGAGCACTTGGATTCCTAACTTGGCCTAACAGGATATCAGAACATCAATAGAAAAAAGATACATTTAAACATCTTCAGAGTTACATATTTTGTAGATTTGGTTACATATAAAACAACTGTCTACCAGGTATAAACATTCAAAGGCACAAACAAAAACATAGAGAAAAATTAGGATAATGATAAATTAGGCAATATAGTTCAGGAGATCAAAAATATATATGTATATTTAGGTATATATTAAAACTTCATATTTCACCCATACAAATGATAGTTGCACCATAAGTACTCCTTCCTCTCTGTAATTTATATATGTTCTACTAACTGAATAGTAGTAGTTTTTTGCTTTTTGTTTTTTTAGAGAGAGAAAGATCCCGAGTAGGGGAGAGGAGCAAAGGGAGGAAGAGATGGAATCTTAAGCAGGCTCCATGCTCAGCGTGGAGCTCATCATGGGGCTTGATCCCATAGCCTTGGGATCATGACCTGAGCCAAAATTAAGAGGTGGACACCCAACTGACTGAGACACTCAGGTGCCCCTGAACAGTAGTAGTTCTTTCTCTGAGTTGTTCTGATGGTTCCAAATTTTGTTTCCAAAAATATGTCAGTGAACCTTAGTCCTTAATCTATTATAAAATTGATTAATTAGAGCTTATATTAAAAAAATGCTTTCTTAAAGTGAGTTTACTGCAATTATCCATTCTATTTATGCTTTTGATCACCATACTTTATATTTTACAAGCCCTTACTCAGAAGACTATGGGATACTTTATATACCAAATAATTACTTCTTACAGCAATTTTTAATGGTTGGAAAATATACGCTTTTGAACTGGAAAATTAAAAACATAAATCCAGCCCCATTATTTAATAACGAAATGCCATCAGGAAATGTTACTATTTAATCTGTTTAGGCCTATTTCCTCATGTGTTAAAGGGGTTGTAGAGAATAAAGGGAGCAATACTACATATTGATACTGTCTCCACAACATTAATTCTGCCTATTCCTAGGTGTCCTGCCATATGCCCTTGGAAGTGATGCTGAGTCGGCCATCAGTTTGAGGAATGGAAATCTTGTTTCTCTGTCAGTATTATGGCTTTCAATAACCTCTTCCCAAACTAATCTGCATATGGTTCTCCTTCCTTTAACTACAGATATTGGTTCAAGTGATTCAATTCAGGCCACATAGATATAGGTGGAAATTTTCTGGAAGCTGTGGGTGAAAAAAAAATGGCAGTGGACAGATTTCTCTTTGCATTTTTCTTCCACATGTTGGGGTACACAAGTGTGAAACCTGGAAGTTTTGCAGCCATTTTGCCACCATGAAGTGTCAACTTTATGCTAACATTGACACTATGGGGCAAGCAGAGAAACAAAGAGAAATTGTGTCTTTAGTGTCATCATTTGAGTCACAAAATCAAACCAACCCCAAAGACTGTCCTAATTTCTACACTTTTAAAGTGTGCGTAAAGACTTTCATTTGCTTTTTTTTTTTTTTTTGCTTTTGCTCTTACTATTGTTTTTGCTATTGTTTTCCTACTTTCAACAGGGAGAGGAGTAACTGCTAAAAAGGGATGTCTGCACCAAGATGTACTTTACTTATTTTCCAAATTTTAGAAGGCAATGTGTTTCATTTTGCATTCTGAAAAAAAAAAGTGTTTTTTTTTTGGTTCTGTTTTATTTTAATACTGTCCTTATTGTGTGTTCTCCCATGTCCTCTCTCTACTTTGCCCCATCTTGTTTGCTGCCCTAGAAGACTCACCTTTTTGGAACATATTAGGTGTACCTGGGTGGTGCCTGGGTGGCTCAGTCAGTTAAGCATCTGACTCTTGATTTCGGCTCAGGTCATGATCTCACGGTTAATGAGTTTGAGCACTGTATGGGGCTCTGCACTGACAGTGCAGATCCTGCTTGGGATTCTTCGTCTCTCTCTCTCTCTGCCCCTCCTGCACACTATCTCTCTCAAAATAAACAAATAAACTTAAAAAAAAATTCACCCACATCCCCTGGCTTCTGTTGGGTTTAGAAAGGCCAGCAGGAGATTAAAGGAAGGGAGAAGGTCAGGGTATTTTTTGCTCTGGGCTTCCCCCACTAAGCATTTGCAGTGAGCTGAACGTGTCCTTCCACTGAAGACCACGGAGGAGTCTACAAAACTATCTGCTTCAGAGACCCAAGAACTCTGTGCTTCCCCTGTTCCCTTGTCCTAGGAGTGGTAAAAACTTAGATGCTATTATGCTGTATTACTGGGCTTCTTCTGTTCTACAAACTTGATATATTTGCAAATGAATCCCATGTGAGTGTGCCTCAAATTATCTCTTTGAGTATATCATCTGGTTCTCATTGGAGTCCTGACTGATATGTGATTCAAATCCGATAACATAGTATTAACAGAACTATTCTGTGGTCTGTCTGTTCTACCCAAGTCCATAACATTAGAGTGGAGGTCTTTTTGGTAAAATTCTTTGTGTGACATAATCAAGTTCTCTTTCATTAAAGAGAGAAGCTGTTATGATGCATTTCAAACTACCACCAGATTAGGTTGATTTTGTCTTTTCATCAAATTTGATGGTCCTCCTCAGCTGTGCTCATATTGAATATATGCCAAAAATTGGCCATTATAGCTACTCAATAAGCATTCGATAATAATGGAACATATTTTCAGGGCTACACATTATGTGAACAACTATGTCATTGTGGAGAAAATCCTGGGATATAAGCCGCTTTGTATCAAGGCTTTCAAAGATGTGAAAAGAATTATCTCATGCTATGAGGATTTCAATAATGGCTTTAAATTATAGCAAGTTGGTACAGTCCTGGTCCTAATGCAGTAGGAATAGAAGACCCAAAACTGCATTCCACCTTCTAAATAGAGCAATTACTTTCAGTCCCCTGAGGCTGTTGGTACATGAGCTCTAAACAACCTGATTTTGCATGCACATAACTTAATGTGGCAGTCCAGAAATTATAGAAATGCCTAATTCCACTATGGCTTATCAGGGTGTGAGTGATCAGGGGGGATTCGTTTTAAATGCTTGTTTTTTAGACTTAAAATGACCATTAATCGCTACCGATCTGAATGGACATCCTAAATCCACATTACTTTTCTTTATACTATAAACTTCCTTGGTAAAACATTTCTTTTGTCTATCTTGTGAATAATTACAAACACAGTCAAATCTTTCTGTTTCTCATTTAACAGCTTATGTATGTGTACACACATGGATTTCGTGTTATGAGAACTGCGATTATCACTTGTCCAAAATTTTCTAACTCGGATGATTAATAAGGCACTTGAGATGTGATTTCATTTAGGTTTTACTAAGCATGACAGTGTAACTGTGATTCTTATCCAAAGTATTTCTTCTTCTCTAAACTGGAAATAAAGCAAAATAATAAAAAGAGTAAGAGTATTTGATGACAAAGTTGTGATAGGGGTAGGAAAGAAGAAAGAAAACTGGTAAAGTTCCACAATTCTTCTAATCTGAACTATTAGAGGAAATTTGAGGAGGAAAAGGTTTAGGAATAAAGTACTCTATTATCCTTAATATTTGAAAATCTTTACTACTGTCACTGCAATAATTAGGCCCATTTTTGTTCCTCATACCCCTTCTACCTCTAATTTATTTCTCCAAGGATTCAGAAACTAAGGAAGGGAGATCAAATGGCAAGAATTTCCATGAGGAGATCAAAACAATGGTGACTGGTCTGGTCCCTTCTGTGTGCAGTTACAGCCAGATTATTTTCTAGAGGAATTGAATTTTCCTTAAATATCAATGATAAACTGACTCAAGTGTGGGTTTGAGCTCAGTAAATATTAATTCAAAATTCTCATAAGTCATTTTAAAATTACTTAATTTATCACTTTTTTACAAATCAAATGGAGACTAGGAAGAAGTTATTTTTAAAATTCTACATATGATGTATTTCAACCCATTTTAAAATAAATTAAGCTTCATGTCATTAAATGATTTAGTCATTTAATCCATAATAATGTAGTCTATATATATAAAGTATATAAATTAAATTAGTATCTTACATTCTACATCAAAGCTATTCATCTAATAGTGTAAAATATTTTATAACACCTAATGGTATAAAATATTTTACATATGCTGCCAAAAGCTATTTTAATAAAAATTTTTTAATATGCATTATATACTAATTTAGGTATATTTATAAATATTTTTACTTTTATATAATGAAAGCTAATCAAATACAGTTATTATTTTTAAGAACTTACTATGTGTGCTTTTTCTCTATTAGTACTGAGATGGTATTTAGGCCCAAGAAAACATCAGTGATTGACATTTTTCATAGTTTAAATTAAAATTCCCTCTGTTAAGTGCAATCCCCCCCCCCCAAATAAAAGAAAATATTTGTCAAACCTAACTTTATAAACCTTTAATAAATCTCTTACTAAATCTCTTTAAACACATCTAGAAATCAAACACTTAGAGATAACATGTAATAGCACTTTGCTGAATAATGTCTTTTTTAAAAAGTCTGGGTAAGGATTTTAAGAGCTTCAGTATAATAATTAAAGTAATTATATGCATGAATTAAAATGTACTAGTATTCACAAATATAATATGTTGAAATGTTAATTTACTGATTTAAACTAACTGAATCTACTTTCAATTGTTAGCCATTTTAGCAGCCTGTAAAAGCTTAAAAAGCAATTTTAATAAAAAAGTATCACTATTTGTTATTTAATTCACAAAATTTTCAAAGATTGAAATATTGTGCGCTTCATTTATTGTGTGGAAAGGGTAGAAGAAATGCTTTTCTCTGTTTTGAATCTCTAAAGTTTATGTTCAGCCTGCAATCGTGGAGTCTTTATTTAAAAATCTAAAAATTTAAAAATGCATGATCATGAGTAAATAAATAGATACAATTAGCTGGTACAAATTGGTAAAGATAATAATTTATGATATATTCAATGAATCATAGAAAGTTTTTATTTTTCCCCGATCTACAATTTTATCTGATACCATAATTCAATTCTGATACATTGCATAGGATGTACCAACAATCATGTTGATAAACAAATAATCTCCAGGACTTCCTTGGGTGACCTTTTTGATGGTAAAAGTCACAACACATTAACTGACACTTCCAACTACACCAAGGTTTGTGGAGACAGTGGCTTCTGTGCCCAAGCGGGTTGCAAATAAATTTCAAATGAAACCTGGCATGACCCTGAAGGAATTCTAACCTTACACTGTTGTGATAGTTTACCAAGATGGCTTCAGAGTAGAGTAACTTTACACAGCACATTAAAAAAAAGTGTATATAGGGGCGCCTGGGTGGCTCAGTCGGTTAAGTGTCTGACTTCGGCTCAGGTCATGATCTCACGGTCTGTGAGTTCGAGCCCCGCTTGGGCTCTGTGCTGACAGCTCAGAGCCTGGAGCCTGTTTCAGATTCTGTGTCTCCCTCTCTCTCTGCCCCTCCCCTGTTCATGCTCTGTCTCTCTCTGTCTCAAAAATAAAAAAAAATTAAAAAAATGTTTAAAAAAATTAAAAAAAATAAAAAAATAAAAAAAGTGTATACACACACACACAGTTAGCAATCAACAGCATGGGTGGGTGCAAAAAAAAATTCTACATTAAAACCTTTGTTGGAATGTTCTACACTTCCCACAGAATAGAAAATAAAATAACCTTTTATACAATGAATCACAGTGACACTCCTCGAGTTTTTTGCCCATACACATTGTCCAAAACATGTCTTCTTTGTAGCAGCTAGGCCCTGGCAGCACTGTGCTTGGCTGAGTTCACAAATCTGTTGTAACCTGTAGCTTCCCTGTCACTTCTCTGGCTCTTCTTTCCTGCTAAGCTTTGTTTCCTGGCAGTAATTAAAACCTTCTGCTACTGCCATAGCTATTGCTGCTGCTGGAACTGCCATAGCCACCTTGGTTTCGTGGTTTGGCAAAATATTGGCCTCCACCACCACAGGGACCAGAGCTTCTCCCTCCAAAATTTCCTCCTTTCAATGGGTCCCAAATTTGAAGTTTGATTGTTGTCATTACCAAAATTATTATGGCTTCTGCCACCTCCAAAGTTGCTTCCATCATTACCAAATCCATTATGGTCATCCCTACTGCCACCAAAGCCACCTTGTCCACCGAAACTGAAGTTTCCTCCATGACCAAAGTTGTCATTCACATCAAAAACACCTCCATGACCCATCATCAAAGTTTCTAGAACCACTTTGACCTCTTCAGCTGGATGAAGCACTGGCCATATCTTGCTTAGATACAGCTCTCCTTACTTCACTGTTGCAGCCATTCACAGTATGGTATTTTTGAATGACAGCCTTGTCTATGGAGTCACGGTCATCAAATGTTACAAAAGCAAAGCCTCTATTTTTGATGCTGCCTCAGTCAGTCATGATTTCAATCACTTCAATTTTCTCATATTGTTCAAAATCATCTCTTAGATGTTCTTCAGTGTCTTCTCTAATGCCACCAACAAAAGTCTTTTTCACAGTTAAGTGGGCACCAGGTCTTTGAGAATCTTCTCTCGAGACAGCCCTCTTTGGTTCTACAACTCTTCCACCCACCTTCTGTGGCCTTGCATTCATGGCTGCATCCATCTCCACCGCAGTGGCACGCATCACAAACCCAAAGGCTCTGAGCCGCTTGCTGTTTGGATCTCTCATTTTACCACATCATCCATAAGACTTCCCCATTGCTCAAAATGGCCCCCCCAGACTCTCATTCATTGTTTCAAAGTTCAAATCTCCAATGAAGAACTTCGGCAACTGTTCAGACTCTTTAGGAGACTCTGACTTAGTCATGACAGCAGTGGGAGGAGACACTTTAACAATGCTTACTCTGCAGCGTCCGTGGGCAGAAAGCGAATCGTAGAAAGTTATTAAAGTGAACTTCAAGACTATGATGATGGAACGTCTGATGCCAAGATTCTAATGGGTCAGATATTGGTGTTGATAGTGTTTAAAACTTTGAAAGCCAAATTTGAGAATTTTGAGAAAAGAAAGACTTTGAAAGTTTGCAACATAGGCTGTACGGCAACATATTCCTAAAAAGTCTGAAAAATCTATATAATTCACTTATTCACTTTCCTCCAAATATCTGCTAAATACAAACATTTCCTCTTCAATATTTCAACATGTGCTAAAATCACCTGTGGCTATAAAACTCTTTACTGCATAAGCCTTCCAAGCTTGGACATTATCTAATTTAGAATATCATTCTTTATCTTTGCCTTCCTGAAATTGTGATTCATTGTCTATTTGTCAGCACTCTGCAAATTAAACGGAATAAGCTAAATCATTCAGTTTCTACATTTTCTTCCAGCCTAACAATTTTCAATTTCTTTCAACACATTTCATGTGGTACTTTTTTTGAGTCCCTCGATCTTCCAGCTATCTGTTTCTGGAAAAGATCGTCATATCAACTTTCGTGTTACAATATGTTACCCCAAACTGCAGGTATGACCTGACCTGACAAGAATAAGATCATCATTTTTTATGAAAAACATTTCATTATGTAAAACAAACATTAGTGTAGGCTGCAGTGGCATGTTTACTAGGCACTGAGGGACAAGAAATATAGTGTGAACGTTACCAATTATTTCTAAAAAGTAGAGTGACACAAAATATGAACTAATAGTATGAACTAATCAGATAAGGCAGAGCTCCTCTCGTTTTTTTCTTCTTTAAGATTTTATTTTTTAGAGCAGTTTTAGGTTCACGGTAAAATTGAGAGGAAGGTACAGAGATTTCTCATATGCCCACCCACATACATGCACAGTCTCCCCCATTATCAACATCCCCCAGCAGAGTACATTTGTTACAACCAATGAGCCTACACTGACACATCATAATCATCCAAAGCTCATAGTTTACATGGGGTTCATTCTTTTTTTGTTCTTTACTGTCTTTTTAAATTTATTTTTGAGAGAGAGAGAGAGAGACAGACAGAGCATGAGTAGGGGAGAGGCAGAGAGAGGGATACACAGAATCTGAAGCAGGCTCCAGGCTCTGAGCTGTCAGCACAGAGCCCAAAGTGGGGCTGGAAACCATGAACCATGAGATCGTGACCTTAGCTGAAGTCAGACACTTAACTGACTGAACCACCCAGGCGCCCCTCATTGGCTTCATTCTTAATGTTGTATATCCTATGGGTTTAGACAAATGCATTATGACAGGCACTCAGTCATAATTTCTTTTATGTGTACATATATTTTGTCTATTATAAACTACTAATAATACTAAAAATTTTATTTCTTTTAAAAATATTCTTGTTGAATATTAACTTTCACTCAAGTATGTAATTGAGGGGTTCCTGGGTGTCTCAGTCAGTTGAGTCTCCCACTCTTGATTTTGGCTCAGATCATGATCTCACAGTTCGTGGAATCCAGCCCCCCATTGGGCTTTGCTCTAACAGAGTGGAGCCTGCTTGGGATTCTCTCTTTCTCTCTCTCTCTCTGCTTCCCCTCCCCACCCCCGTTTGTGTGCACATATGTGCACACACACTCTCTCTCTTTCAAAATGAATAAACGCTTTTAAAAAAGAATATAATAATGGAAATATCACTTTCATATTCAATAAAATATTTGATCCTTTTAACACATTGTTGGAAAGATAGGAAGGACATTGTCTTTGACCAAGAAAGAAATTTTTGTTAATAAATGTGAGGATACTGATTTCAAGTCTTAGACCTCCAAACCACATTGCCTCCCCAGAAGGGCCATTAACTACAAAGGCTTTACTTCTCTTGAGTGGTCAGTTTATTTGAAATAAAACCAACATCAGCATATTTGCATGCCATAGGGTCACCATATTTCCTTTTAGAATTTCTTCTCAGTTCATCAGTTAATCTGAGGTCACAAGATATTACCTTCCTATTAGATATATCATTTTAGATATATACCTATTTTAGGTATATCATTAGATATCATTTTTAGATATCTATTAGAGCATACCTATTAGATATATCATTAGATATCATTTTTTAGGAAAAAATTTAAGTTCTCTGAATAAGAAATTGTATTTGGATGCAAAACTGTATGAAAGTGAAGTTTATTTGTTTTGTTTGTTTTAAAATGTGTACTTTTTATTCCCAACTATCAAAAGCCAAAGATGTTTGGTATTTTTTCTTTCTCCTATCTCTGCCATAAATGCCACTTTCCTATACGAGAAGAGGAAGAGAATATATTTAGAAGTGTCTCTGTGTATCCTTTGTTTTATATTCAAGTTGCCTTGAGAACTCATCTATTAGGTCTGCTATTAGAATCACAAGTCTGAAAAGACACAATTGTGTTCAATATTAGGACTAACCTTGCACTAATACTAGGCTGGAAATCAAAAATGTTCTCTAGTAATCATATAGTTTTTTAATTTCATCACTTTTGCAAAACCCCTTTCTACCTTGTGATTCCAAATGTGAAAGGTCAAGATGGGCCATATCCTCCCACCAGTGATGATGCTTTTGCTACATCTTCATTGAGTACTTCGAACCTTTAGCAAACATTTGACAAGATTAAAACACAAGATTTTTCCTTTGATCTTTCATACATGTTCAAGCCAATGTGAGCTCTGATTTTGTTCAGAGTTATTTCCTCACTTTATTCAAAACTCTTCAATGATTCACGTATCCCACAAAACAAACTCAGAATTCCTTAGTCTCACATGTGAAGTTTTGACTATCAGTACAGAAACTGCTTTCTCATTTTTATTTCCAACCACAAGAGCCCTATTCATTGGGCACACTGAATCGCGCTCCATTTTCCAAACATACTTTCCACTTTGCTATCTTTGAGCCTTTGTTTGTGTCATTCCTTCTATGAGGGATGGAATTCCCTCCCTCTTCTCTTCCAGTCAATATCCTACCTTGACCTTGCTTGGAATGCTACCATGGATCTTGAAGTGTGTGTTGATGTTTGAGAATTTGGGAAATATGTCACTTGGAGAAAGTCTGAGTTTTTGACTTGTATTGCCGGCTGGCAACAAGGGTGCATTTCCTAACTTAACTTGCCAACAAGATAGTTTAGACTGAATTTTTTTTCATTTTAAAAATGACACAGTTTCATCTGAAAGAAGGGCTCAATAGAAGTGGAAAATGATGGGGAAATATTGTTTTATTTTAAGCATAATTTGTCACTCTCACATCATCCCATCTTTAATACTTTGCTGGATTGATTAGCAGGTGAAATCACAAATTTGTTGAAACATTCCACTTTCCTTCTGGAAAATCCAGTTCTGTAAGTAGTTTCAGCAAGTATTTACAATTCCCACTGGAACGTGGAGACAATCCTTCTTTAATGTTGCCACTCATCATCATCAACTTCATATTAATGAACAACATTTTTACCATGGATATCATTTCATTTTCATTTTAATGAAATTAAAATGAACTTTACAATTTAATTTTAATTCAACAAATTGAACTTTACAAATAAAGTCTGCATTAAAAATGAGCCATCTAATGAACTGAATAGAAGACCAGATGCCTGGAGGCCCTTAAGTCACCAGAGTATTGGAATCAAGATGCATTTCATGGGGCACATATTTACCACATGTTACTGTAAAGTCCATTGAGTATTGAAAGCGACAAATTTTGTGTGGTTTTACTTAGTGCTCATATCACACTGATTGATGGTCTAAAAACAATCTTTGGACTTGGTTTACTAATACCAAATACAAGCTTTGGACTTGGTTTACTAATACCAAATTATTATTATAAATTCTGTTGACTTTATGAATGGTTTAACAACCATTCATTTTGTAGAATAATCAATCAGGTGTTTAGGGCTATAAAGTATAAATAAATTCCCAAATGATGTAGAGAGTGAGCTAGATTTGTAACAAACAAAAATGCCTTCTAACACATGATTGTTCTATTTATGTAGTACATTTGTGTCATTTATTAGGGTCAAAGCAGTTTATTATGGTTTACAAATCTTCAGAAACCATGAATGGTATGAGTGTTGACATGCGAAAGCTTGGATGCATTCTAGCATTGTGTATATTTAAGTGTGATTACTATTTAACCGCACTGTAAAAATAATGCAAATGCCTTGCAATCTCCTTTCCCCTTTTTGCTTAAAATATTTCATATTTCAAAGCCTACCTTTTTAATTCTTTTTTTTAAATTTTTTTAATGTTTATTTATTTTTGAGACAGAGAGAGACAGAGCATGAACGGGGGAGGGGCAGAACGAGAGGGAGACACAGAATCAGAAGCATGCTCCAGGCTCTGAGCCATCAGCCCAGAGCCTGACGTGGGGCTCGAACTCACAGACCATGAGATCGTGACCTGAGCTGAAGTCGGACGCTTAACCGACTGAGCCACCCAGGCGCCCCTTTAATTCTTAACTACTAGCACATACTTGTTTCAACAAGGCCTAGCATATTCTTGCAATTTAACAATTAAACTTTCAGTGGTGTCAACCTTTTGTCTTATTGCTTTTTTTGTCCTATTCATTACATTTTTTGTTTGTTTTATAGAGCATTTTTTAATTGTGTGCTTTTTAATAACTTTTTTAACAGTAATATACAAAACCTTTAATAAGTGATAAGGTAAGAGCCTTAACCAGTCACTCTGTATTCATGAACTAGTCCCCAGAAGCCATAGCTATTCCAATCATTGCCATTAAAAGCCAATATAGTTGACCAGGTATGTTCTGGTTGCATATTATCTATATCACCCATGTTCTGAAGTGGATGCTCTATTTGTATTTGGGTGTCTAGAAACACAATGACAATAGAATAAGTCCCCTAATGTCTCTCAAAGAATATAAACTTTTTTTTTTTTTTTTTTTTTGGAACCAAAGTGTAAAGGAATCACTTGGTGATTTATTGTCTACTTCTCATTCATTTATTAATTCAGATGGATTTTCAGGCTCAACTGCATTATAAAGATAGCATGTATAATTTGGAAGACATCATTTTCCATTTTCCATCAGCTTGTGCCCTGTTTATAGTCTTCCATTGTCTGGCCTATGAAAGTACTGTCATATGATGACTCAGAGTACGTGGATGGAACTGGAGGGTATTATGCTAAGTGAAATTAGTCAGTCAGAGAAAGACAAAAATCATATGACTTCACTCATATGAGGACTTTAAGAGAAAAAACAGACAAACATAAGGGAAGGGAAACAAAAATAGTATAAAAACAGGGAAGGGGACAAAACATAAGAGACTCATAAACACGGAGAACAAACTGAGGGTTGCTGGAGGGGTTGTGGGAGCGGGGATGGGCTAAATGGGTAAGGGGCACTAAGGAATCTACTCCTGAAATCATTTTTGCACTATATACTAACTACTTTGGATGTAAATTTAAAAAAAAAAGAGTCAGAAAATCAGGGTCCCAGACCCAGCTTAGCTACTAACAAACATTGCATTCTCAAGATTAATCATGTCTTTTGGACCTCTGTTTCCTTTCTTGCAAAACCTAGGGTTTCAAATTACCTATCTGTAAATATTCAAGTGACTTTAATTCTTTGATTGAAAATATGTTTGAAATAAAGGCAGATATTTCTAGATGTGACATACAGACTTTGTTCCATTATGAAAAAAGAAGCATTCATTTTTAATGCTAGTTTAGTCATGTGCTGAAATCTCAAGACTTCAATTGACTTCAAGCTCATATTCGTCAAATCCTGTGTTCACTGGAGATTATAAGCCTTACCTTTTCCTTGCTGTTTAGCTATTAACGTTTCTGTTCTACCAGACAGTAAAAGGCAGTGGGATAATCCAAGACACACTGAGCAGTTGTAAAGAATTTCTCTTCATTTCTCTCAATAGAATTTTAACTTCATTTTTCATTTGATCATTTACCTTGTGTTGATCTGAAGTTTTTCCCACCACTGAAAATATAATCATCTAAGTATATATATATATATATATATATAAATATATATATATAATATTAATAATTTTCCAAGAGACATTCCTGAGGAAACAAATAGTTGAAAATAATTTAGCATATTATACTAAATTAATTACATGAAAATAATCCTACAAATTACTTAAGTTTTACCTGATCATTTGTTTGCATCCGGTCATTTGTGTAGGCTACAAAGGTGTTACTGAGCACTTTGGGGCAGAGTTCTCAAACTCAATTTTGAAAACTAGACTAATTTGGAGAACCTTGAAAAAAATACCAATAGCTGGGCTCTACCTCATAACACTTGGCTAAGAATTTCTTCTTTTTTTTAAATTAAAATTTTTTTAATATTATTTATTTTTGAGAGACACAGGGAGACAAAGTGAGAGTGGGGGAGGGGCAGAGAGTGAGGGAGACACAGGATCGGAGGCAGGCTCCAGTCTCTGAGCTGTCAGTACAGCCCCACCTGGGGCTCGAACCCACAGACCGTGAGATCATGCCCTGAGCCCGAAGTCTGACACTCAACCAATTGAGCCACCCAGGCACCCCATCTTCCTTTTTTTTTCTTTTTTCTATTTGAGAGAAAGTGAGAGAGCACAGAGGAGAGGGGAAGAGGTAGAGAAAGAAAGAATCTTAAGCAGACTCCAAACGGGGTTTGATCCCATGACTCTGGGATCAAGATCTGAGCCAAAATCAAGAATGAGATGTTCGAGGACACCTGGGTGGCTCACTTGGTTGAACGTCTGATTTCGGCTCAGGTCATAATCTCCCGGTTTGTGGGTTCGAGCCCTGTGGTGCGCTCTGTGCTGACAGCTCAGAGCCTTGAGCCTGCTTCAGATTCTGTGTCTCCCTCTCTCTGCCCCTCCCCTGCTCCTGCTCTGTCTCTCAATAATAAATTAAAAAAAAATTTTTATAAGAGTGAGATGTTCAACTGACTGAGCCACCCAGTGGTCCCCAGAAATTCTTGAAACATTACGTTAGGGATAACAATGTATATGTAAAATAAAAATGTCATTTATTTGAACTACTACATGATAGAGACATTAAAGCAGTCATTCCCAAACCATACTGCATATTAGAATCATCTGGGAAATCTTTAGAAACTGTTGATACCTGCATTGCTTCCCACATATTCTGATTTAATAAGTTTGAGGTTCAGCATTGGCACTGGGTTTTTAAAACCATTTAATACTCCTGTGAAACAAAGTCCAGAAACCACCACATTGAGAGAATGCCTTTTTTTATATCAATATGTTTTGCTATTTTATAATAATTACATATTAAAAGTGTGAAAGTATAAAACATAAACTCTTCAGATGGGCATCTTGGTGGCTCAGTCGGTTGAGTGTCTGACTTCAGCTTAGGTCATGATCTCACTGTTCACGAGTTTGAGTCCCACATAGGCTTGCTGCTGTCAGTGCAGAGTCCACTTGGGATCCTCTGTCTCCCTCTCTCTGCCCCTCCCCTTCTTGTGCTCTCTCAAAAATGAATAAACATTAAATAAATATTAAAAAATAAAAATAAAACAGAACTATTCAGAGATCTCTGAAAAGAAGCAGAAATAGAAGATATTCAGAATGGAGTATTCCAGGTTTAGGAGACTCAAGTATTGCTCCAGATATGCTGCACAAAATACCATTTCTCCATAAATCTATTTTTTCAATATATATGGCATTGTGTTGTATGTGTGTATGTGTGTGTGTGTGTGTGTGTGTTTTACCTTTTCAACACATTTGTGACGTAAATTATTCATAAAATTGGAAATATTGGGAGCTGTCAATGTTAAAAACAGACATACTGCCTAATTTTTATTGCCAATTCATCTGGATTATTATTTTCACTTGCTTGATTTGAAATTTTAAGGATAGATTCAGATTAGCTAACGCCAATGGATGTTCCTTTTCAAAAAATGTGTTGGCTTATTTTTTTTAACAATTCCAATGCTATTCAGTAATGGACAAAACAGATTTTTTTCATTGGTCCTCTCCGTTGGTAATTTTCAATAGGTAGATAGCATAAAGTCTTGCTATGTATTTTTGGAATTGTTTTGGAAGATTATCTGCACTTTGGGAGGTTTTATTTTATTATGTTTTGATTTATTTTGTTTAGGAGAATCTATATTGGGCATGCAAAAAAAATGTAGTTATTTGTGTGAACTACATTCCTCTTGGTGAAACTAGATCTCTATTATTGACATTAAAACTAAATCTTTCCAGTGATTAAGCAGGGTGGATGAAACTGGGAAAGCAGTGATCATTAGATAATCATTGAAGATTGCCTGTAAAATCGCTTGGGCAAAGAGACACTTCAGTGTCACTTGGCAGTGGGCATGGCTGAGAATACATATCAAAAAAGCACAGGCATGTCATCAGTAAAACAGACACTAAGGAGGGTGTGGATCTTTAATACCATTGATACTTTGAAAATAACAATTTTTTCCTAATATTAGTAAGAACCTAAACGCCATCTCTGATGTCTTAGGAGGCTGTAATGATTTATTTTTGCTATGGTCTATAGACTAGAAAGCAGAGTAAGAGTTACAAATTTATAAACTGAAGGAAGATGGCAGCCTCTGTAAGAGCCTGGTACCTTGTCCCTTACCCCTCCCCACTGCTCACCTAATCATGGCTGATTATTAGAGCCTGAAGGAAATATCATATATGAGATTCGCTGCAGATAGCTGAGACCTTTAAAATAAATCTTGGTAGATAGCACATAGAAAAGCCCCAAGTACTTTAAAAGTCTTATACTGCCAATGGAATCTGAAACAAAGTTCATGAACAGAAGCATTACACTAATATTATGTGGGAGGAAGGGAGTGATTTGATCTGTGTGACAATGTATTTGGAGCATGGATGAGGTGCTACTCTTGTGGATTTGTGGTGACTAGCTCTTAGTAGAAATGGAAACATTGGAGAAGAATTATATTTGTCGGCTGAGAATAACCTATACATTTGTACCTGAGAGTAGAGTAGCCTCAACACAACTTCCTAAACTAATGACCTTAAATCTCTGAAGAAGAAACTCTCATTCTAGTTTCTACCATTTCTCCATCCAATGCTAGCCACAAGACACCAATAAGTTTACCTCCATGTTGAGAGGTTTCAAACATACTAACATGAGTTTGCAGAGAAATTTATGGTCCATGGAAGCTCTTAGTTCATTTGTCCTGCTATGAAGTATTTCACTGATTGAAATATAATCGTATACCACAATATATCCTTTTTGTGTGTGCACTTAGTTTTTTGGTTTTTTTTTGTTTTGTTTTGTTTTTTGGCTATTACAAAGAATGCTGCTATTAATGTCCTCATATAGGTCTCCTTGTGTTTCTGTGAAAGAGTTTCTTTCAGGCAAATTCTTAGAAATGGAATGGCTGGAATATATATTATGCATATATTCATCTATACTAGATATTTATAAATTGTATTTCAAAGTGGTGGTACCAATTTTAACTTCAACTAGCAGTTTATGAGAGTTTACATTGTTTCATATCCTTTCTGCTATTTTATTGCCAGACTTTTCAGTGTTTGCCCCTATATGGCTGTGGTTTTAATTTTCGTTTCTTTGATTACTAGATTAGATAGTTGAGCTTTCTTTGTGTGTCATAATTTTTATTGCTTCTTATTTGTCTCTCCATCCCCCCAAAGGTTTATATATATTTTCCCTGACAATACTCCTGTGTATGTAAACTAAAATAAACAGAAAATCATATAGGCTTCATGTGATTGTGCCTTCTAATTGCCTTTAAAATCCCACTGTTCCCTACTTCTTTAGTAACAGAACCTTATATTTCTGTCTAAGTCTCCTTTATAAACTGAATGTAGCTATGAGTTCTGATCAATGAAATATAAGCTGACATGTTAAATGGAACTTCCAGAATGTTTACTTAAACAGTAAGGGGTTTTCTCTTAATTTCTAGTCAATATGCAATAACTAGTAACAGACTAGCTTTCCAAACATAGACAACTAGAAAATTGAATTAAATAACTAAGCATCTGTTTGTAGACATTAGATAAGAGGCACCATAGAATTATAACCCCAGAAAGAATGAAAAGAAGGAAAGTCCAACAATTGTCCCAGCTTTCTATCTGAGAGTACGATCTAGATATTAGTGTGGAAAGGAAAAATTCAGAGATCAGCTATCTCACTGAGTTGAGAAAATAGAAATTGTTGGTATCTGAAATTTGTAGAGCATAATTCTAGAGAGGAGTGAAATATAAAAAAAAAATAACTTCAGAAACCTGCATGGAGTTTTCTTTGAGTCATTGGCTGAATATTAAATTTCATAGGGTGATACACCACAACACCAGGCAAAAAACAATTACTGGGGATTGTAAATGGAACAACTTAGAAATAAAAGGCTATTTAGCAATTGAAAGCTGCAGACTTCCAATACATAAGAAAATTGATAAATCTCAAAACCATTACATGAAAAAGAAATCAGATACAAAATAATACATACTGTATGATTTCATTTGTATGAAATTCTAGAATAGTCAGTACTATCCTATATGAATAAAAATCAGATCAGCATTTGTTTTGAACTGGGCTTCAAGTAGCTAAGTGGTGTGGCATGAGAGAACTCTTTGGAGTGATGGAAATGTTTGAAATTTTGTACTAGTGCTCATACAGATAAATTCATTGACCTGAAAACTTAAAATAGGTGCATTTTATTTTATGAAATTTATACCTTAATAAGGTTGATTTCATAAAAGAAAAAAAGTTACATTTTCATCTCCTTTTTCAACTTGTTTCTTGGAATGATAATCTGATAACTGGAGCTTTAGCAGCTACACTGGACGAGGACAAGATCTGTCTCCTAGGGGATACTAGAGAAATGCATGAAAGACTTCCAGTCTCTGAAATGATACATACTCATGATAGGTATACATGAGTCATGTATATCTAGATGAGATATACACATCTAGACAGAGAGATCACTGGACTTTTCATCTCCCATTTCTTTTACATGGGAGAAAAACGAACACTACTGTTTTAAGCTATTATTTTTCTGTATTATATTCCTTGAAGCTAAGCCTGACTGTAAATAATACATACTGCTTATGGGCAGAAAGAGTATTTGACTTAAGAAAATTAAACCCATGTTTTAATTTACTACCTACAATGCTAGAATCTAAATGAGCAAAACTTATAGACCTCAGTGAAGAAAAACAGTGCAATAGTGCAAGCAGTCTACACCCAGAGTAGTCCCATTTTGGAGCTGAAGAAAGATTTTGTTAACATAGAAGGACCAAGAATGGATGTCACCTCTGTCCCCTACATGAGGAAAATCATTAGGAAACTATTCTAATTAAACTAAATCAGGAAAAATTTCCAATACAGAAAAGACAAAGATCACACTAAATAATGATGAACAATAAATCTAGAAAAAATGATAGATTGATGTATATGAATGTAATCATAATAGTACAACTGAGGATTTGTAAAATGTGTTAAATAAAGATCTCACACATGCACGTGCGCACACACACACACACACACACAAGTAAGGGAAGAAACACTAACTTAGACTAAAAGTCCTAAAGTTTTTGCAATTAAACATCATTGGGAAAATCAAAGCCTTATAAAAGTTTCATCTCAATGGTGAAAAGAGAAGAAAGAAAGTAAATCAGCCTCATAAAGAAGGATATTCTTTACATTTAATGGTAGAAAAATACAGACTTAATATTCCTTTAAAGATAGAATGATAAATAGTAGTCAAATAGAGGTACATGATGGAACTTATAAATTAGTGAGGATGTAATTAAAAAGAAACTTGCTCAATCAAATATATTTTTTAAAAAATCTAATTAAAATTTGTAGTAGAAGATATTGAGGTAATGGGAAAATTATAATGAATATGAATGAGTTCATTTTCTTAACAAAAAGCAAATACTTCAAAATATCTAGCTAGGGTTTGTAAAAGAAAGGTGGCCAAATTGTAGTCTTTATAGATGGGATATGCACAGCTAGAAAGAGAGATACTTAATTGTACATTGATTAGGCTGTTTCTATGAATTTCTGAATTAATCCTTAAGACTAAAATATCCTCACTTTTCATTTTGAATTTAAAATTCTACTTGCCTATCTTCATTCTTATATATCCTCCTCAGACTACTATTTTATATGTCTATTTTAATATTTCTCTATTGTGGTTAAGAGACATTTCTGTCTACAGATTGTGACCTCCTGAAAGAAGGCATTATATATTATAATAACTCAATAAATATTCTATTATTAAGAAAGCTTATCTCTGTCCTTATTACAAACCCTTTGTGTAATTGCTTTTGTCATATTTCCATCATTCAGAGGGCTTCACATCCTGTTTTGCTAAAAAGAATGTGACCTCAGAGATTGTTGAATAAAATAGAACTTTATAATATATAGAACATTTTCAAATATAGAAAAGTGTGTTGAGAAACATAACTAGAAAATGAGACAACAAAAGGGTCAACAAAAATAGCATGCATATAAAGTTCTAAACCTCACCTTCTTATTTCATAGGCAGGTCTTTTTGTTTGTTTGTTTAAAGATTGCTTTGTTTTTAAGTAATCTCTACACCAAAGTGGGGCTTACAATCACAACCCTGAGATCAAGAGTCACAGGCTCCACTGATTGAGCCAATCGGGTGCCCCAGCTCTTTTGTTTTTAATTAACATATGTTCTCTCTTATTTGGCCACATATTTAGCAAAATTAACTCTCTTTTTCCAGCTCACAGTAGATTTGGAGCAGCATAGTACAAACGTGCTAATGGATGAGAGATTTTAAAGGTAGTTACCAGGTACACATGCAGTGAAAAAAAACTGTTCATTGCATAAATGTGAGAGAAAAGAGAAAGAAAATTATACAAAACAGATTTAAGAATCATAGAGGCAAAATGTCTTAGAAGTCTAATAGTCCCTTTGGACATCTTTCCATTGAAGTACAAACAATAAGAACATATTTTTAATGATGGCATTGATACTTTGAAGTGTACAAAGTGTTCCCACAATCCATTTGTTGTAGAGAGCATGTAATGCATGCAGTTTTTAAATGCTTCTATTAAAATACAAAAAGGAAGAAAGTTGATTGATTATATTATTCACCTAGATGAACACCTCATTCTATAGCAAAACCCAAATGATGCTTCATTTTATTTTATGTTCTTTTAAATATGGATGATTTGTATTTATTTCCTCTCATTCTTTGAACATCTCTGAAAAATAGGTAAAGAAATGATTTCTATTGCATAGGTGATGATATATAAGTTTGCAAACAACACAGATTCCCACACAACTAATTTGGATAATAATCTTGAAAAAATATAACTCTAAATATTTTGCCCTCATCCATCAAAGACTTTTGATCTATTTTTCACATACTTGTAGTTAAGAAATTTGAGGCTTTGCAACTTCATGAGAACCCTCAGGTTACCCTGACTGCTTTCAACATTATCAAGAACCATTTTTTTTTGTGAGGGAGAAGCAAATGGCACAATGTTACCAGCCCTGGACCAAGATCATGAATTCTTAAACCACTTAACAAAAAATTGCAATGTCAATGTCAACCCAGCCCATCTCAAATATCTCCTCCCAGCCACTTCAATATAAAATTGATCATCGGGGCGCCTGGGTGGCTCAGTCAGTTAAGCGTCCGGCTTAGGTCACGATCTCGCGGTCCGTGAGTTTGAGCCCCGCATCAGGCTCTGGGCTGATGGCTCAGAGCCTGGAGCCTGCTTCCGGTTCTGTGCCTCCCTCTCTCTCTGCCCCTCCCCCGTTCATGCTCTGTCTCTCTCTGTCTCAAAAATAAATAAACTTAAAAAAAAATTTTTAAATTGATCATCACTGATCATCATCAGCACCTCAAAAACTCATTGGCATGTTTACTTTTATTTTTAAATTATGTTTTATTTAATTTACTCTGTTGTTACAGGTGCACAATTATGAATCACTGGAATTCACAACTCAGTTGAGTGTGATGTGGAGAACAAAGGCAAGAGAAAAAAATATATATATTTCCTTACAACCTATTGCCCACTGGTAAGTCCTTGAGATGTTGGTAAGTGCCTAGTCCTTCCTCTAGGAACTCAACTGCCTCCATGTTAATAGTTTGCTAAAGGCAAAGGCAATTTCAACATTAGCCTGGCCTCCAGAATCCTGTAAGTCTCCTTTAACATATAAAGTTCCCTCGGAAACTTCCTTTATCTCTACTCCCCAAGCTATGTTAGCCATCATCTTCCAAACATATGGTCCACTGATATATATCTGAAGGGTCTCATGACTGAAGTTTTACTAGACAGTAGTAAATGACCTTATCCTAACAACAGCTAGCCCCTCAAGGTCCCGGAAACCTTGCTTCCAAATTCCATAGAGACTTATGCTATCCCTAACTCCCTCCCAACTTGAAAGTATATAATAGGCCACTCCTCACACAACCCCAGGGCAGCTCTCTGTGCCTATGGGTCCTGTCCCTATGCTTTAATAAAATCACCCTTTTTGCATGGAAGATGCCTCAAGAATTATTTCTTAAACATTGGCTCTGAACCCCAACATTTTTCACATCAAGTACAGCAGTTCTTCCAGAGAATATGCTTTATTTGAGCTGTAATACAGGCTAGGACATCCTTAAACCTCCCTGTAGGACTAGAGAGAAATAATGGAGTAGTGAATAGAGGTAAAGAATATACCCAAGTGGGCAGATACAGCTTATGTGTTGCAAAGGTTGAATGGTCTGGACTTTGTTCAATACCCCCCATGTATTACTCCCCCATGTAATGGTATTCTCAAAACAGGTTCTTCAAACGTCAGAGAGGGAGAGGTGGACCAATAGCCTAGAGCATGGAAAAGCATGTAAGACATTTGTAAGACTGCCTGAAATATATTTTGATTGCATTTACTGATGTATTTATAAAACTTAGTGTTTTTCTCCCCACATGGTACATTGTTTAGTGAATCTGTCTGCAAAAATAGAAATGTCTTCACCTGCTAATCTCCAAAGTAAATATGATCAAATTAAAGCTCAAAAGATGCCTTCGTGGATACTACAAAACAGCAGAGTTGGTTTAGATATTTATTTAAATGGCCATTGCCAAAAGGTGAAAAGTAACACTGAAACTATTCTCATTAGATTGAAAGTTATCAAGACCCACTGAAGAATTATTTCTCTTAAAATGTGTTTGCTCCTTTCTTCTTAATGCCTTCTGGAATGGTGCAAAATACAAACTAGATCTCAGAAAGATTTTTGTGTAGGTGGATTAATTTGATTGCATAATAATTTCCTGATGTGATGGCTTACTCTTGTGGTCATTACATAAATACTGTTTGAGAGTGATGAGTGAGGACTTACTGGGGTCATATTTTAATCCTACCCAAAGTGGAAGCAAACATTGGGCCTTCTGTTTCCAACTCGGTAAAAATGTTGGAAGTTTTTTTTTTTTTTTTTTCACAAAGCGTCACACATGGATAAAGTAGAGTAGAGGTAAAAGTAATTTTCTAAATAAAGATATGATCCAGGTGCCCACATCAGAAACTTCAGGACTAAGGACTAGTCAATCTTGGCAAAATTTTGCAAGTGACTCAGATGCACTGCCATGATTGAGGACTACTCTGGGATGAAGTCTGTTCAAGATTAAAGTGGAAAGGAACATAATACTTAATGAGAGTTGAATGGGTTATTTCACTCATTCATGTTTGCACTACAACATATCTAAAATGTGTACTATCAAAGGAGCATGGGGTCCACTAATATTAGGTAAAGCAAGAATATTCTTCCACAGAGGCATTGAATGGTTCTTTTTCGATTTCCTTCCTGTTCATATTTATGTCTAGCTCTGAGCATTTACTTCTAAATTTTAATTATCATTGGTCAGTCTGATAAAGGTTATAGAATTCTCCTGAAGAAAATGTATTAAAATGTTCCCTAGTAAACTGTCACCCAATGTTGTATGGTTTGGGATGCTCTATGTACATTATGAAAGCAATAAATTAAAAAAAAAAAACAGCAACAATGACAAAAATATAGAATTGGAATTTGGAATAAAGCCTTACTACAGCACTTAGAGACTTGCTATATAAATCATTTTCCACTTGTTTTTAGTGAAATCACAAGTGTTCAGATCCAGTATCATTGGTCAATTGTAGCACACATGTTCAAGATGCTAATTATGTTTGCATTTATAATAATGCTTCTTAATAGCATGGAATTACTCAGAAGAAATAAACTGATCACACAGGAATACAGTTGCTTCCTTAAACATCTTTCAAATGAGATTTTTTAAGATCATACTGTACAGCAATTATTTAGTAGTAATACTCACATGTACACATCATTTTATTAGTAGATCATATTTGGAGCATAAAAATAGTTACAAAATTATGTTCTCATTTTTTATGTGAAATAATAATCTAAATAGTCTCTAATAGTACAATACCATATATCTTCCTAATATATTTCAGTTTATTTTTCAGGTAAATTTACATGCAGTCATGAGAACAGGAGAGCATGAAAACTTATTTTCCCTGTTCTCATGAGTTTCTCTGCTCAGAATATGCAGGTCATGATTGTGTAGGTTTCAGTCATCAAATTTTTCTCAGGACAGGGCTCCACAAAGATTTCTATTTTGCTGTGAATAAAGCTAATTTTTTTTATGTTTTGGTTACTTGAATTATGTGTAGACAGCTGTCATAAAAAATCAAGTAAACACTTAAAAGTGTTAAGGTAACATAAATCCAAGATTACTATTCAAAGTCATAATACAAGTGTTCCTGATGTGTTTGGTCAAGGGAAGTCTCAAATGTGTGTTTAATAAAGCCTATTCAGCCTTCATTCATGATTTGAACTTGAAGTAACAATTAAGGATTGATACAAACCTTCAAAAACAATGCAATTTAAGAAGATAACGTAATTCTTAACCTTTTTCAGCATTTGAAAATAAATAGTAGTTACAGATTTTTAATTGCAACAAATGCTAGTAAAACCTGGAACAATGTTAGTTTCTTATACTATAAGCCTAGTTTAAATTAAATGGTACTGGAGGGTATCACAAATAATTGACCTTCAGGGCAAAACAAACAAGCCATTTCCTTTTGATGATAATATTGTAATAATAAAGACAAAATTTCCATGTTAACTCTTCAAAGAAAACCTGTCTTATTATTTCACAGAATTATAGAGAGAGAAAAATAAGTTTTCCTCTACCCTTCTAGGTTTTTGGCTGAAACTTCCATGTAATAAAAGACGGATTAACTGGAAAAAAACAAACGGAAATTTAGTAACATGTATACTTCCTGTCAGGGAGGAAGACCTTCCTCTGCCCTTTGGTCCTTCTAGCTGGACTTAGAATCAAATTGACATAAGACAGGTTAATAGGAGAAAATCAAATTTAATAGGTATACATACCTGGAATCCACACAGACATGAAATTAACAGTGAGGCAGCATGAACCCTATACGATCCAAGGAAAGGGATAGGGGCCTAAGGACACAAAAGGGAGAAAACTCATTAGCAAGAAAGTGAAAGGAGATGTTTGGGGAAAACAAGATTGCTCTATTATTCAGATGAGTTCCTTCAGTACAGGGGGCCTGTTAATATTTCTCTTCCTGTTGCAGGCTCTCCTTTCCAATGTAAATTTAGGCAGTTATGGGGGTGGCAGAGCATCTTTCCTGCATCTGCTGAGTTTTTATTACATTTTTTTTTTAAAAGAGAGAGTTGGGAGAGGAGCAGAGAGACAGAGAATCTTTTTTTTTTTTTAAGTTTATTTATTTTGAGAGAGAGAAGACTGAGAGCATGGGGGAGGAGCAGTGAGAAAGGGAGAGACAGAGAGAGACAGAGAGAGAGAGAGAGAGAGAGAATCCCAAGCAGTCTGCATTGTCAGTGCAGAGCCTGACATGGGGCTCCATCTCACAAACTTTCAGCTCTTGACCTGAGCCAAAAGTCAAGAGTCAGATGCTTAACTGACTGAGACCCCCCAAGAGCCCTGGTTTTCATTACTTTAAATTTGAAATAATCTTTATGCTAAAGTGACACATTTTTAGGGTGTCTTCTCCTGCATCCCTTTATTGCTGTATATATGGGAGATACCCAGAGAAGCTGAGTAACTCTTCAAAATGTACCGAGCCAGCACCTTAAATACTATCTCTAGCTAAAGCCAAAAGTAAGATTTTGGGGGATGGGAAGCCAGTTTTGGGACATTTTCAGGCAAAGCACAGTAAACCAGGGTATGACTGTTAAGAAGATTTAGTTTCTACCTTCTCCAATGATAACATTTTCTGGAGATTTAGTCATCCTCTTCTTCCTGGTACAGGGAGAGAGACATTCTCAGAAATGGAGATTTCCCTTCTAAATGTAAATGTCTCTTACAAAAGGGTAATGCAGAGGCCACTTTGAGGCAAACTGGCTTGAGTGATGGAATGTGGAAAGGGCCCACAGGGACCACCTGGCTGAATACAGACAGGCCCAACAGGTGACCCACCTCAAAATATCCATAGGCCCTAAATAACCAATGGGCTACTTATAACTAGGCACAGTTACCAAAAAAGGGAACATTCTAGAGGTGGCTACCTCTTCATCTTTCCCCTTTAAATAAAGCCCCCATCCACTACCTCCTTGCAGACAGCCTTTCCTTTGTAGTCCTGCCTGCTCCTCCGTTGTGATGTATTCAATAAACTTCTCCTTAGTTCTCCTTAGTCCTTCTCCTTAGTTCTGCCTCAGGGGAATCCTTTCACTACCTGCAGCACCAGCTCCCACAAGACCATCACCCCACGTTTAGGGATCCCCATCCAATTGGACAGATCCTCTATTTAGACACCACAGGTAACTTCTGCTTAGTTTTCAGAGCTTCTCCCTATGTCTGCTCTTTCTTAAAAATAATTTGCCTAAAACAATCCTTATGTCATAGAGGCCTACTTTGGGATGACAAATTGTTTTCCTTAAGAAGAGCTTTCATTCTTGGAGGTACTGGTGTCCTATTATTTTTAGTCATCTTAATTACATTAAAATGATCCTTCCTGCCTATGTCATTTAGTAACTAATAACCTGACAGAGTATAAATTTATGGTGGAAGTCACTTTCAGGCAAACAGGGTTGAGCAATGGAATGTAGACAGGGCCATGGTGATCATCTGGCTGAATACAGACAGGTCCACCAGGCGACCCACCTCAGCATATCCATTGGCCCTAAATGACCAATGGGGTACTTAACAACCAGGCACAGTTACCAAAAAAGGGAAAATTCCATAGGTCACCATACTTCTTCATCTTCCCTCCTTAAAAGCAGCCCCTTCTAATCGCCTTCTTACAGACAGCCCCTCCTCTGCTGTCCTGTCTGCTGCTCCCTTGGTGTGTATTCTGTAAACCTCTATCTCCTTTGTTCTGCCCGAGGTGAATTCTTTCACCACCCATGCTACCAACTTCCACTGGATCATCGCCCCACATTTGGTGGCCCCCAACTGATCCAGATACACCCCATTTAGGTACTACATTTATGAAACTGTTAAATTGAAAGAACTCTCATCTCAGCATTTGTAAATGATGTTCCTAAAATTTATTTATATTTCAAAGCATAATGGAACATATATTTTCAATTTCATGGTTACATAACTATCATGTGTACACACATGAAAACATGTGTGACACTAAAGACACTAAAACTTATAGTTACATATGATTAAGAAATGGATTATCTTGAATTATCTGATAATTCCATTACTTTAATATATATATATATATATATATATTTTTTTTTTTTTTTTAACGCTTATTTACGTTTTGAGAGACAGAGACAGAGTGTGAGTAGGGTAGGGGCAGATAGAGAGGGAGACACAGAATCCAAAGCGGGCCCCAGGCTCTGAGCTGTCAGCACAGAGCCCGATGCAGGGCTCAAACTCATGAACCTTGAGATCATGACCTGAGCTGAAGTTGGATGCTTAACCAACTGAGCCACCCAGGCACCCCAAATAATTCCATTACTTTAGATGGTCCTTTTAAAAGTTTGGTCATATAATTTTCCATAGTTTTTTCTAAGTATGTACTACAATAAAATTATATATAGATCATGACAGTTGCTGGAAGAGTAAGTGAAGTCAAGAGAAGGTTTTTGAGATTGAATAAATAATAGCACAGTTGGTGGAATAGCTCCGTGCAGAAAAAAATGGACAATGTTGATAAGAATTGCTAGAGAGATACTGAAATGGCTTCAAAGCACAAAGTTGAACAAAAACCCAAATGGCTGCCCTAATATTTCAGCGAAACTCAATTTTAAAGTAACCTTTTTCCTCCTTCCATAAACCTCCCCTACCTTTTGTTTCAGGAACCGGATACCACCCTATCACATGAGGAAGGAAGCTGGCAGCACATACACAATTCCTGTCAAAACTGGTTAGATCCCGTATTTCTCTGTAAACCCCCCAGCCCCTTTCTCAGGGTGGGCTTGCAGTTTTTTGAAGCCTTATTCACTGCAGCCTACTTTGCCAAGCAATTCCTGTCAAAACTGGTTAGATCCTGTATTTCTCTATAAAACCCCCAGCCTCTTTCTCAGGGTGGGCTTGTGGTTTTTTGAATGAAGCCTTATTGACTGCAGCCTCTTTTGCCAAGCAAAGTATTAAATTATCTTCCTTCCTTATATCCAGACTCTGTCTTTGCATTACATATTTCGGCTCCGGAGCACAGAGCTTGGTTTTCAACAAAAGTATCTCAAATATGTAATAGCAGAGAGGATCAGGTATCCAAGGGCAAAACATGGACACATTAACTACACTTTGAAGAAGGAAGGCAAAATTGGGGGGTACAGAATATTAGATGGGTGGATGTGCTGGTAGAAGTTTATGGAAGCCCTTTTCTGATTGTTTCGGATTGCACAGTAGTTTAGGAAGCAAGATCATAAGCAAATACTGAATGAGAGGGAGAACATGCTGAAATTGTAATGAGAAAAGTCTGTGATATTGAAAAGAGCTGGAGAAGAACAGACTAAGATAATAATTTCTGGGCAGCTCTATGAGCTCATTTGAGGTTTGTGGCCATGAAGTGAAAAGCAGCATGGGTTGTGTCATATTCTGTAGTCCTGGTCACTTTGTGGGTGGGGAACAGGTGAAAAGAGAAATTCAGTTGGTCGTGTGTTTACTCATCAAGTGTATGAAGCAAGGAAGGGGCGAGGAAGGTGAGAACTTATCATGAAATGATTGTAATGATTGATTATGGACGTTAAGTTGGGTAAGGGGGAAGCAGAGACGGTGCAAAGGTCTGCTTGGACTCTTCCTGACTTGATCTAGACCACTTTAAAAAGAAAACTCCTAGATGAAGCATCAGTGCTTCCAGAGTAGGTCTAAACCAATCCTGGTGTAAATGAGGTCTCTCAGAGCAGTGCTTTCCTTGCCACAGGCTCTAAATTACCCTGTCAAGGCCCCGTGGAAAATAGTTCAAATGACCCCTGGAAATCAAATGGTTGCTTCACTTTCCTTATTGTTTATCAATTCAGTGACAGGAACATTATGGATACTCAAGCGTTTCCCAAAAGAAAGGAATCTTCTCTATCTCCAACAAAATCAGAGAAGTGTTGGGATAGATACAGGTCTATTAGCGTAATTCCAGACTTCATCCTCAAAATGTATGGGTAGTTTATCCCTCACCTCTACAGTAAACCTATGGCCCAGTTGGTCTGGGCATTTCCCAGTATACACCTATTATCCTGTCATCCTCAGGTTAAAGCTTCCCTTTACTCTAAGTGTTCCAGTTCAAATAATGAATATATCTAATCAGTCACCAAGATTTGGCAATGAGGGCCAATTTAACACTAATATTTCCTATAATTTCTATCATTTGAAACTAGATAAAAACCCAGAGTACAGGTTTAATTTATATGTAAAACTAAAATAAAATTAACATAGCAATAAATCTGTGGCATTTATTTATGCTCTTCCCATAAGCACAGCTACTAGCTATATATGCCCTTTAAAAATTTAACAAAAACAAAATGAATGTTTAAAATATTAAATATAGGAAATGTATTGCCTTTACAATAAAAAGTTATCATGGCTGCGTTTTATTTTCATATGAAACTAATGCTAGGCCACTGGATTTGGATGTAATGAAAAAATATTTTAACACATTTAAATGGAAAAAAGTCTTGACTATTAAAATTTTTATATCAAAAGATCATAAGACTTTTGCAAGAAATAAAGCATTTCTCAATAAAGTGCTTTGTTTTGTTTTGTTTTAATATGTGATACCCAGTAAGCTCCACTTAAAAAATACAAAAATGAGTAAAAATAATAACACATAAGTACCTTCATTCTTAACATGACAGATAAATATGATTCCCTTTGCTTGGCTCAGTTTTCCCCCAAATCCATTCAAGTACATGAATCACAGATGTTCCCATGGCAAGTCCTTAGAGATGTGAACACAGGGTATAAACAAATATTTAAAAATAACTTGAGTAACAGACAGAAAAAATTAAACGTGAAAAATGTTAATACAGTTTTAAGATTAGCAACAACCCTTGGGGAAGTAGGGTGAGCATCTTATTGAAATCAAAGAGTGTAGGAGGGTGCAAGTTCACAGTATGTCACTTCTGAATGTGGGAGAAGAGAAGCTATGAGGACCTCACTTGGCAGATGACAAACGTCCTCTAGGCTTTTCTAGGTGAAAGCCTGCCAAACATGAAATTTCTGCATAAAACTGTCAACTGATCTGTGGCACCATTGTATTGCTACAGATTTCAGGAGAGATAGCCAAAAGAATGAAGCTAAAACACATGCAAAAAGATTAAAACCAGTTTTGAGTGTTTGGGAGCAAAGGAGGACAGGAATCTACAAATAGAATTTAAAATATATTGAGGAAGAGGATACAAAACTTATATTGGAAGTAATAATTACTTGACTCCAAGTGACATAACAAAATTCAGCTCTACTTGCTATCTTTTATTCATGAATATTTAAAAATTATTAGAGCTGAAGGGGATACTGGGTAAGTCAGCAAAGAGGTAGAACTATTCCACCTTTCAGTAACTCCAGCAACTTCTGGGTGATGAGGTGTGTGGTAAGACCAGTCAGTTTCATAGGCATGAACCCATTGCTGGGCTTTTTTTGTTATGTAATTTTCTCGATCAGGAACAGTGCTATGGAGACTTCCATAAGAGTGATTAAGGTGCTCTGTGAGTCTATAGATGCCTGTGCTTACACAAGTATTATAGGCAAGGAAGGTAAATCCTATCCATAATGTAATTAACTAGGTAGCTAGATGGCCACTCTGAGGAATGGTGCCATAAGAGAGGTTCCATGTGGGTCCCTGCTATTAATAGGTTAGGCATTGAGCAGCAATATTAGTCAGGTCAGACTTGATAAGGAGAATCGAACATTGATGAACCTACTCGTAGCTTTTACTCCTATCTCCATGGCTATTTTTCCTTCCATGGATTCGTTAGCCAAGAACTGGAAAGAAAGTGACACATCCACAGAGTCTGTTAGTTTGTTAGAATTAAGTCTGTCGGTTAGAATTAAGATTCGCCTCTGTTGTGGATCCTTTTGAATGATATTCACATTAGACACAACTATATTCATAATCTGTACTCATTTTTCAAAGTCCATCCACATACCTCTTACCCAGAGTTCTTTGTAACCAGTCTTCCAATCCTATTCCTTCTGAGTCACCACCCATCCATCCAAGCCATTAACAACTGGTGATAGATCTCTGTAGACCCATATTTCTGATCATCTCTCACTCCAGGTAAAGTGGACAACCAAATGTTCTGCTTGAGGTTATGCCCATTTGGTAAGATTTTCTTTTACCACTGTCTCTTAGTGTTACCTTTGAGTGGAGCTGTACTGCTATGACTTTCCCCTTTTAGGTTATAATAGCATATTGCATAGACTTAGTTGTTCACTGGACTCAAGATATTGTTTTTGTTTTCTTCAGTTAACCAGTTGTAAGGAACACAGCAATGGATCATAGGTACAGTCTGAAAGACAGAAGGTGATATAAGATGAATCAGTGTCAAAAGAATCTGTGTCTTCTGATACAACTTATACTTTTTGGACCTGATTGAGCTCAGTCTCCAATATACCATTTCCACTTGATGATGGATTGATACTACATACACCCAAACTATAGCTAAGTGGGGCAGATGACAGTTAGTAACAGTAATCTCAGATCCCATGCTGACCTGAGTCTTTTCCAAGTCCCAATAGCAAGCCAGAAACTGTTCCCCAAAATGAAGTTAGCTAATTGCAGTGAAATGCACTGAATTGCTCCAAAATTCTAGAGGTTTGTGCTGTGATTCTCCTTTTGGTGATGACAGAGATTTCATTCAGCATACCCATTGCTATGAACATCCTGAGTATTGTTGGATTGGCAAGATCAAAAATCCAAGTATTAGAGCAACTTTTACTAAAGCCTTAACTTCCTGCAAAGCTTTCTTTTGTTCTACTCCTCTGTGGAAACTGGTAGTCTTACAGAGGAGTCTTGATTCATCGAAGTAGCAGTGTTGAATGTGGTAAATATATGTTTCCTCCCAAATCCAGAAAAGCATATCAAGTACCATAACACTTTTTTTCAAGGTAGATTGTGTGAAGTACACCAATTTGGTTTTCACTTTGGAGGGATATTTCAACATATTCAAGACATATACCCTCCCCCCCACAACACTAGAAATATTATTGAGCTGGAGAGCCCCTAAACTTTGGTGCAGTTTGTTTCCCATTGTTTAGTTTGGATATGTTTTATTAAGGCATCTAAAGTACTTGCACTTCTTATTCATAGGATCCAACCAACATAATGAAGTTAATAAAAAGGCCTAATGTAAAATTTTGTGGACTGTCAAAGATTCAGAGCTAGTGTGTGGTACGACCTAAAAGATCTGGGTATTTCCTTTTTCTTAGTTCACTGTCACTCTATTGTGGCCTCAGGTCCCTTTGGAGAAGGCCTGGAATGTTTACTATATGTACTTGCAATGATAGTGCAGGGTTTTTCCTCAAAGGAACTCAATTTCTTCTTCATTCAAAAAGCTCTGGGTCCAAAAATTTATATGGCTGTGAGTCTCCATTGTTAAGCTCAAGTCAGATTCTTGGCTACCTGATACAGAGTGTTTTTTTTAATTTTTTTTTCTATTATACAGATCATACAATGCTCTAGTTGAATGACCATTTATGTTGTTTCCAAGGACACCAGAACAATTTGCCACTGTCAGAAATCCCTGAAAACCAAGAAATTCTTATTACTGATATATCCTTTTGGTTCTTTATGGTATATATGTTAACCTTATCTTTGGCAATTAATTGTTGTCATTTGCTATCATACTCTTGGTCCCCACTAACAACCACTAGTGGTTTGTTAGTAAATATTTAACAACTACATTGCTAGCACAAGAAGGAAAGGAAGGAAGGAAGGGAGGAAGGAAGGAAGGTTATGGGAGAAAGAAAGGAAGGAAACTGTCTGTGGCATTTGCTGATTTTGGGGGTGTAAATAATACCACTACGGCTGACTTCAAGTTACCAATGTGATATCACTGAACATAAAGTTGGGAAGAGATATAGTATATAGTATTTTGTATTTCCTCCACATACACATACTAATCATAATCTCATGGGCTTTTCCAATTTTGATATAAATTACTGAGGAATAAGGAAACGATGGAGAATAAAGAATCAATACATCATTTGGCACAATGAATCAAAAATTTTTTTTTTTTAATTTTTTTTTTCAACGTTTTTTATTTATTTTTGGGACAGAGAGAGACAGAGCATGAACGGGGGAGGGGCAGAGAGAGAGGGAGACACAGAATCGGAAACAGGCTCCAGGCTCCGAGCCATCAGCCCAGAGCCTGACGCGGGGCTCGAACTCACAGACTGCGAGATCGTGACCTGGCTGAAGTCGGACGCTCAACCGACTGCGCCACCCAGGCGCCCCTCAAAAATTTTTTATAATCAGTTTTAATGCTAACTCCATGTGGGTGCTTGCATTTTAGAAATATATGTAATGATAAGATTAGTGAACCAATTTTAACATTCATATGGAGCCCTCTTAATATTGAGAGAAGTTATCAGAGTCAAAATTTTATGTGAGCAATTTTGCTAAATAAAATAAATATAAGTCATTTATACAACTCTTTTTAAAATTGAAGTAAAGCCAGATCCAAACTGATTTTGAAACTCCAAATCACAATGCTTACAATGACTTTAAACTTCAATACCAGACATTACTATCCTATCTGATTTTTCTGAAATTTTAGACAGAACTATTATAAACTGGAATACTGCTTGCTTAATGGGATCTTCTTGTATTGTCTATCTACAATCCTCCAAATTTATCTTTGTGATTCTAGATGTTATGATTTTTAAATATAGATTACTTACTAGTCTGCTATGATGTTGTTACATAATGGATTATTCACTTCCCTCCCCAGTAAAACAAGTAAATTAAACAACTGGTAATTTCCACCTGCAAGGTTGGTGTGAAGCACATCTCTTTAACTTCCTTAGGTTACTACACATATTTTTCTTCCCTATTTTTGTGTCGACACATCTAATATTTGGTTACTATCTATTTTACCTTCTTATAAAATTAAGTAGTCTTTGTCTCTTGGACTAAACCATTTCAACGTAATACTACAGGATGTAAAAGGTTATAAAATAGGGAGACTGCCAGTCCGTGTGAACATTCAGTGGGGTGGTACAATAATCTGAATGATGTAGGAAAGTATTTAGGACAAAAGAGAATTAACACATGGGTGAGTAGCTTAGGCAAGGTCATTCAGGTAGAGTATTTTGACACTCATAGATTATTTTCAGTATTCTGAATTTTGGTTTACAAGGATCTACTATTTTAGGGCCCTGCCTATTGTGCCCATATTATTTCTGGCTGTCCTTAATCCATCAAACTCCTATCAGATTACTTCTGACACTTATTGCTTCTGACACAAAATTCAATTATAAATCTTCTGTGTTAGGTAGAATCTCCCAGTCTTTCCTTTGGAATTAATAAGTTTCTGGCCTCTGACACCATCCATCTTCCAAATCATGATATTGCTTCACTTTTTTGCTTAAAATTTCACAACTTCTAGTTGGATCTGTGCAGCTCTTTTCCAGAGAAATTTTTTGATGGAACAAATTGCACTTTTGTATTGTGCTATTTAATTGTGTCATATATGTTTTATGCTGCTTTTAAATACTTAATGTTGTTATTTTTAAAAGTAATGTGTGAAAGGCAGGAATGATGGTGCAGTACTGCTGACAGTGAACCTTCCCAATTTCTTCTTAAAAAGAGATAGGCCAACTAGGAGCAAAGAAATAACATCTATCATAAAAGTTGCTGACAAGATATTTCTATGAGCCTCAGAGTGAGCAAGCAAGGCCAACCCAATGTAGTATGAAAACCTGCATAGGAAGAGAAGCTGTGTGGGAAAAGCAGAAGAAAGACAAAGAGGGCTTCTAACAGATTTAAGATCTAGGAACCAGAAATTCCCAACAAGCCCTCATTTCTATAAGAAGGCTTCCTCACTCTGAGTGAGTCAACTGACAAATTCGGGAGGGGCTCCAAAGGCTCCACCTTGTAAGCAAATGAGACAATGAGAACATGCTGGATATCCCAGGCCCAGAGGGTCCCCCAAAATACTCAGTGACTAGAAACAGCACTATGAGGAAATACTGCTGAGAACAGAATTTACATTTATTTGACCAGGAACTCTGAGGTGAAGAAGGATGACATTTCAGATACAAGTGGGAGAGGGGTCCTGACAAGAATATATCTCGAGAAATTTTGGGGAGAGGGACTGATGTCAGCAAGATGGCAGAAAAGGAAATCCTGGCCCTTGCCCCCCACTAAAGAAACAATGATATAACAGCCATATATGGACCAGAATACCTTTACAAAAATCCTAGAATCAAGTTAAGAAGTTGCAGTACCCTAGAAGAGCACAGGACTGAGAACAGCTGCATTGAAATAAATAAGAAGAGCAATTGACCTTTACCTGTGGTTCCCTCTCCTCCAAGTTGGCAAAGTTAAACATCAAGAAAAATCCCATTTGCCAATGACTTCTCCTGAAAGCGAAAGAGACAGTGAAGGGTGCATCCAACATAGTCAGCCTTTTGGAATGCTGCCTGAGAAATTTTCTCCTGTCTTGCTTCACCCAGAGTGGTGAGGAATTTGGCATAGCTGGAATGCCTCAGAACAGCTAAGAACAAAGAAGAAGCATGGGTGGCTCTCAGCAGCTGGTGTGGCCCCCAGCAGCCAGCTCAGCACCCAGCAGCCAACGCAATCCCTGGAAGTTGGCAACGAAATCAACAGACAGTGCAGATCTCAGCAGTCCCTGTAAATCTCAGCAGATGACGCATTTCTCAACAGAAGGCATGGATCTCAGAAGACATTACAGTTCTCGGCTGCTGGATGAGATCTGTAGGAACTGGAATGAGGAGCATAACCATGAGACTTCTTCAGGAGAGGGGGATGGAAGTGGAACTTGTGTCCAGTATCCCGGCATCTCAGTTTACTGCCCAAGGGAAAAAAGAAGGATGGCTCTCAGTATCCTGGTTCAGCAGGACTAGAAGATGTACAATCCTGAGACTTATCTCCCAGGAAGCAGGGAGAGGAATAGAATGTTCACAACCATAATAAGGCTTGTGAGGTTCCCAGAATCTAGCCAGGCTGACTGGTTAAGGTTTTTTATTGCTGAAGCCAGTCCTTAAAACTGGAAGAGGTGGCTGCTTCCTCAAATGTGCAAACATGAACACAAAGTTATAAGAAACAGAGAGAATCAAGGAAATACAACATTAACAAATGAAAACAATAAATTCCCAGGAACAAACACAAAAGGAAAGGAGATTTATGAAATATGTGACAAAGAATTAAAAATAATTATTTTAAAGGAGCTCAGTGAGCTGCAAAAATAAACAGGCAGACAACTATACAAGGTAAGGAAAAGAAAATATGAACAAAATGAGAATATCAACAAAAAGATAGAAACCATACAAAGCAATAAAAGAGAAAATATGAAGCTGAAGAATACAATAACTATTCTAGAATTTTTCATTCAATGGAGTTTCATAGAAGATTTGATAAAGCAAAGGAATCAGCAAACTTGAAGGTAGGTCATTGAAATTATCCAGTCAGAGAACAAAGAGGAAAAAATAAGAGTGCTCAAACCTAAATGACTTGTGGGGAACCATCAGATGAACTAAGAATACAGGTAGTATAGGAATCTCAGAAGTAGAGAGAGATTAAGGGGCAGAAAGCTCATTTAAGGAAAGAGTGGCCAAAAGCTTCTCAAATCTGGGGAAGGAAATGCCATCCAGATTCAAAAAGCCCAAGAAACTCCAAATGTGAGACATTTAAAGCAGTTTACACCAAGACACATAATAAAATTGTCAAGGCTAAAGACAAAAAATTTTGAAAAGAGCAGGAGAAAAGAGGCTTATCACATATAAAGGACCTTCCATAAACTATTAGCAAATTTTCAACATAAAACTTGTAGTTCAGAAGAAAATAGGATGATATATTCAAAATGCTGAAAGAAAATTCAAAATAAAAAATTCAAGATGTTTTATGTAAACCTCATGGTAACCGCAAATACATATACAGAGATATGTATGATATATATGATATTTGATATATATGTATTTGATATATATCATATATATGATACATATGAGAAATAGAGAAGAATCACAGAATATCACAACAAAAAATAATAAAACACAAAAGAAGATAGAAAAAACAGCAACAGAGAAAACGAAAAAGACAAAATAATTAACAAAATGGCAATGCATACTTCCCTTATCATTAATTACTTTAAACAAATAGTGGCTGAATAGATAAAAAGACCCAACTATATGCTGTCTACAAGAGAGATTTGTTTTAGATTAAGTCTGAAAGTGAAGGGAGAGAGAAATGTATTCCATGCAAAGAGTAAACAAAAGAGACCAGGGTTCATGATACTTACATCAGACAAAACAAACTTTTTTTTCATTTTTTAATTTAATTTAATTATTTAATTTAATTTAATTTTATTTTATTTTAATTTACATCCAAGTTAATTAGCATACAGTGCAACGATGATTTCAGGTGTAGATTCCTTAATGCCTCTTACCCATTTAGCCCACTCCTCCTCCCACAACCCCTCCAGTAACCCTCTGTTTGTTCTCTATTTTTAAGAGTCTCTTATATCTTGTCTCTGTCTCTGTCTTTATATTATTTTTGCTTCCCTTCCCTTGTGTTCATCTGTTCTGTGTCTTAAAGTCCTCATATGAGTGAAGTCATATGATATTAGAGAAAACAAACTTTAAATAAAAAATGGTCACAAGGGTCTTAGAAGTACTATACATAATGATAAAATGGTCAAATAATCAGGAAGATATAAAACTTATGAATATATATGTATGTACCCCACAACAGAGTAGCTAAATATATAAAGCAAGTATTAATAGAACTAAGGGAAAAATAAATAGGAATGCAATAATAGAATACTTCCTATGTCACTTCCAACAATGAATAGAACATTCAGAGAGAAATTCAATAAGGAAATAGCAAATTATAGATCAAATGGATCTAACAGGCACATATAGAACCTTCCATAAAAATGGCAGCATAATGAAGGTTCTTCTCAAGTGCACGTGGAACATTTTCTAGTATAGATCACATGTTAGGCCACAAAACAAGTTCTAAATAATAAATTTAGAAGATTCAGTCATATCAAGTCTGTTTTCTTTTTTTCTTTAATGTTTATTTATTTATTTTGAGAGAGACTGCGAGCAAGGAAGGGTCAGAGAGAGAGGGAGACAGTGAATCTCAAGCAGACTCTGCACTGTTAGCATGGAACCTGATATGGGACTCGAACTCAAGTACTGTGAGATCATGACCTGAGCCAAAATCAAGAGTTGGACCCTTAACCGACCGAGCCACCCAGGAACCCCTCAAATCTTTTCTAACCACAAAGATATGGAACTAGAAATTAATAACATAAGGAAACTTGGAAAATTCAAAAATATGTGAAAATTAAATGATACGCTCCTGAATGACCAATGGGTCAAAGATGAAATCTCGAGAAAAATCAGAAAACATCTTGAGACAAATGGAAATGATAACACAGTATAACACCAACTTATGGGATGTAGCAAAAGCAATATTAAGAGGAAAGTGATAAATGCTTATATTGAAGAAGAAAAACAGATCTCAAATAAACAGCCTAATATTACATGTCAAGAAACTAGAAAGGGAAGAACAAATTAATTCCAAAGTTAGCAGAAAAAAGAAAATAATAAATCTTAAGGCAGAAATAAACAAACTACAGGCTGAAAAAAAAAGGAAAGAAAAAAATCAATGAGAACAAGAGTTGACTTTCTGGAAAGAAAACCAAAATTGACAAACCCTTAGTCAGACTAATATTGAAAGAGTAGACTCAAATAAATAAAAACAGAAATTAAAGGGGAGACGTTACAACTGATGTCGTAGAAAAAAATGTAAGAGAATGGTACAAATAGTTATATACCTACAAATTGGGTAATCTACAAGAAATGTAGAAATTCCTAGAAACATACACTATCAGGACTGAATAATAAAGAAATAGAAAACTTGAACAGACCAATAACAAGTGAAGAGGTTGAGTTGGTAATCCAAAACCTCCTAACAAAGGACAGCCTACAACATGATAACTTCACTGGTGAGTTTTAGTAACTATTTAAAGGAGAATTAACACCAATCCTTCTCAAATTCTTCCAAAAAATTGAATAGGAAGAAACACTCCCAAACTCTTTTTACAAGCATTATCTTACAGTGTCAAATACCAAAGCCAGACAAGGACACAATAAAAGAAAGTTACAGTCCAACACCTCTTATGATCATAGATGTGAAAATCCTTAACAAAATATTAGCAAATTGAATTCAACAGCATATTAAAAGGATCATACACCATGATTATATGGAATTTATTCCTGGAATGCAAAGATAGCTCGAAATACACAAGTAAATAAACATGATACACTACCTTAATACAATGAATGAGAAAATCATATGATCATCTCAATAGATGCAGAAAGAGCATTTGACAAGATTCAGCAGTTTTTCATAGTAAGAATTCTCAACAAATTAGGTATAGAAAGAATGTATCTCAATATAATAAAAGCCATATATAACAAGCTCAGAGTTAACATCATACTCCATGGTAAAAACCTGAAAGCTTTTCCTCTAAGATGAGGAATAAGACAAATCTGCCCAGTCTCTCACCACTTCTACTGAACATAGTCCTGGACATACTAGCCAGAGCAGTGAGGCAAGAAAGAGAAATAAAGGGCATCCAAATAAAAAAGTAACAAGTAAAATTGTCTCTGCTTGAAGAGTACATGGTCTTATACATAGCAAACCCTAAATGCTCCATATACACAAAAAGTTAGAAATGATAACCCAGTTCAGTTAAGTTGTAGAATACAAAATGAAAATACAAAAATCAATTGTGTTTTTATACACTAACAATGAACTATCTAAAAAGGAAATTATAAATCAAAACTTCAAGGAGATATCACCTCACACCTGTCAGAATGGTAAAATTAACAACACAGCAAACAGCAGATGTTGGCGAGGATGCAGAGAAAGGGGAACCCTCATACACTGTTGGTGGGAATGCAAAAAGGTGTAGCCACTCTGGAAAACAATACGGAGGTTCCTCAGAAAGTTAAAAATAGAACCTCCCTACGACCCACAATTGCACTATGAGGTATTTACTCAAAGCACACAAAAACACTGATTTGAAGAGATATATGCACCCCAATTTTATAGCAGCATTATCAACAATAGTCAAGTTATGGAAAGAGCTTAAATGTCCATAGACTGATGAATGATAAAAAAGAAGTGGTATATACAAATGGAATGCTACTCAACCATCAAAAAAGAATGAAATCTTGCCATTTGCAAAGATGTGGATGGAGCTAGAGACTACTATGCTAGGCAAAATAACTCAGAAAGAGACAAATACCATATGATTTCACTCATATGTGGAAATTAAGAAAAAAAACAAGTTAACATAGGGGGGAAAAAGAGAGATGAACCATAAAATGGACTCTTAACTATTGAGAACAAACTGAGGGTACCAGAGGGGAGGTGGTCAGGGATTGGGTTAACTAGGTGGTGGGTATTAAGGAGGGCACTTGTGATGAGCACTGGCAAGTGATGAATCATTAAATTCTACATCTGAAACTAATATTACCCTGTATGTTAATTAATGAATTTAAATAAAAATTTAAAACAAAATTGAATCAATGGATAAACATATAAATAAAGACAAAATGAATAAACAAAAAATAATCTAATTCATAGTAGCATTGAAAAGAGTAAAATACTTAGGAATAAACTTAGCCAAGGAGGTATATATTGACCTAAGTTTCACACATTTACAAATTTTTAAAAAAAAATTTTTAATGTTTATTTTTGAGAGAGAGAGAGAGAGAGAGAGAGAGCATGAGTGGGGGAGGAGCAGAGCGAGAGGGAGACACAGAATCCAAAGCAGGGTCCAGGCTCTGAGCTGTTAGCACAGAGCCCTACGCAGGACTTGAACCCACAAACCATGAGATCATGACCTGAGCCAAAGTCGGATGCTTAACCAACTGAGCCACCCAGGTGCCCCACCTTTTACAAAATTTAACTCAAAATGGATCTTAGACTTAAAAGCAAGTTAAAAATTATAAAACTCTTAGAAAAAGAACATAAGAGAAAAAACCTCTGATCTATATATAAACCAATCTCAAACTTTCCTCCAAAAGCATGATCCATAAGAGGAAAAGTTAAGAAATTGGACTTGATCAAAATTAAAAATGTTTTCGCTCTGTGAAAATCCCTGTTAAGAATATTAAAAAAAAGAGAGTCTTGAATAAAATATTTTCAAACCATATACCTGACAAAGAACTAGTACCTCTAATATCAAATAGAACTTTCAAAATACAGATACTGAAAAAATGCAAACAATCCAGCTAGAAAATGGTACTCAAGTCATGAAAAGACATTTCACCAAAGAAGATATACAGATAGCAAATGAATATAGAAAAAGAGGTTCAACATCATTAGCTATTAGGAAATTACAAATCAAAATCAAAGTGTCCAAAATAAAATGTAGTGAGAACAAATGGTGGCAAGGATGTGAAGAAACTGGAGTGCTTATAATTGCTGGTGAGAATGTAAAATAGTATAGTCACTTTGGAAACAGTTTGGCAATTTCTTTAAAATCTATGAGGGGCCTTCACTTTCAAATGTCCCCTCTCTGTAAAGAGAGCTTTGCTACTATTCTCTCTTTCTAATCTTATAATCTAATAAGCTTTTGCCTGTTGTTAAAAAAAAACAAACAGAAAACAAAAAACAAAAAACTATGCATGCACAGCCATATGGCCCAGCAATTGCACTCCTGGACTTGTTTCCCAGAAAAATAAAAACTTGTGTTCACAAAAAAAACCTGCACATGAATGTTCATAGCCCTTTTATTCATAATAGCTAAGAACTGGTAACAACTCAGGCATCCTTCAAAGGACGAATGTGCAAATAAACTGTGGTACGTGCACACCATCGAATACTACTCAGGTGCAAGAAAGAATGAACTATTGATGCATACAGAAAATTAGATAGACCTCCAGAGAATGATGCTAAGTGAAAAAGCAAAGCAACATAAAAAGTTACACACTGTATTATTCCATTCATATAACATTATAGAAATGACAAAATTATAGAAATGGATGACAGACCAGTAGTTGCTAGGGGTTGGGGGGAGTGATGGTGTGACGTGGATGTGTATGTGACTATAAAAGGGGAACAGAAGGGAATCTTGTGGTAATAGAAGTACGTCTCCTGATTGTATAAATGTCATTATCCTGGTTGTGGTATTGTTCTAGAATATTGCAAGATGATATCATTGGGGCAAACTAGGTAAAGGCTATATGATTTCTCTGTATTCTTTTTTCTTACAATGGTATATAAATCTATAATTATCTAGAAATACAAATTTTAATTTAAAATAGCCATAAACTTCTTCTTGAGTCATCTCAAGAAGTATTTTTGAGTCAAATTTTTTAAAGATGCACAGTTCAGAATGGTTAGCTAGCATATTATATAAAAGAACCATAATTCAGAGGAAATGATAAGTACTTCTTCAATCAGTATGTCAATCAGCAAATCTCATACTGTTAAACAGCACAATGAGTCTCATTTCTGTATGTATGAAAATAGTTTCTTAGCTAATAGAATACGTTTTTAGAAAAGTATTCATTTTTAAAAATAAAAGTATGTGGATGGGCTAACATATTTCAAAGATACTCAGTGGTTTGGTGGAGTCAACTCATATCAGCTTATAAGAAAGATTGTTAAATTTTCAGGAATTTTGAGAGTCAGTTATTAAATACAGCCATGATTAAAAATTAAATTATATAAATTTGAACTTAAATATATTATATTAAAAACAAAGGTAATACATACTCAAACCTCATCAATTCTTAGTTATTTTATGACTTTATTATTACTTATGCTTTTGAGATGATTTACATCTATTATAACTATTTAGTGAAAATACTATATAGTCGTGTATTACTCCACATATTTTCCCAATTTCATGTTCAGTGACATCATGTGGATAGCTTGAGGTCAGCCATGGTGGGTATATCTATACCACAGAAATGAACAAATGCTAAAAATTAGAACTTTTCTTTTCTGCAGAGCCAGCTGTTAATTTTTACTAGATGACACTCTCCATTTTTGCCTGAATATAGTTTAAGAAACTAGAGAGGTCTTTAGCTTATACTCACTAATTGATCCCTGAGTGTCCTCTGTGTAATCATTGGTTGTCAAATGGAAAGAGCACTGACTTTGGAACACCTAAACAGACTCAGCTAGGACTTCACAGAACTTAATCCCTAGGTTGAATGAACTGATTCTTGCCGACTTGCTAATGAACTAAATGATTAATAATTAGTAAATTTCTTTATAGTTGCTAGAATAAATAAACATAGGTGCTTATTGTAGAAAAATTGGATGCATAAAAAAACTAAGATCATTAAAATTATTGATGATCCCATCTCCTAAAATGAACTATTTTTTTTAAGAGTTTGGTATTAAAAAAAAAAAACGCCTTAGTATATTTTTGAGATTATTTAAAAGAAGTATTTTTGAAAGAAGCTTATAATTGTTAGCATTCTATACCGGTTATGTGCCAGGAGCTCACTACGTATTTACACATATTATCTCAGTCAATAATCACAGTAGTCCTTTGAGATATGATCTATAATTTCCCCCATTATAAAAATATGGATAAGATACAAAGAGGTTAGGCAACTCATTCAATTTACCCAGCTAGTAAGTGCTTAGAGATAAATTTTAGTAAGTACTTAAAACTGAAACTCAGACAATCTAATTTTAAAGGCTGTTTTTTCTACATTTCTAGTCTGTTCTGTTTTATGAAAAACAAAACAAAACTTATCTTTTTAAATATTCTTGAGAAATGTTATTTGAAAGGTTATATGACACTTGATAAGATGGATGTGTCATAGTTATATATATTTTGGGAAATGTTATATAGTGGGTAGTATTTATTCAGAGTTGATTGAATATGGTATTTGTGATCTTTAAAAGTATGCCTAAGGGTCCTTGGACAGAAATATAATCTCCAATTATAACATTAACTTTTTAGGGAAAAGCAAAGTCATCATTTCAATTTTCTGTACCTTTTAGAAATGTAGCCTGTAGTAAGTTCGGCAAGTGCTTATACTTTTTAAAATGGCTTCAAACTATTTATGCTCATCTAAATCAAGATAAACTGTAAATGTGGCTACAAAAGTAAGCAAAAGTATTTTAACCCCAAATTTTGCCTACTCGAACCAAATCTCTATACAATAGAATGGATTAATTTAATTTCACAAGTTTAAGCAACTTGCAGATTAGAGTTAAATATTCACCTGAGATCTTTTGTGCTGCATATTGATATACATTTAGAGGATCAATTAATGATTTTTATAGCCAATGAATTTTATTGAATTATTAATTAAAACACTAATTTATATTTATAATAATTACTATTATATTATATAATAATTATTAATTAACTTAATAGATTTATAATTAATTAATAAATTTAATTATTGATGCTAATAAAAAAGCATTATAATTAAAAATTTTATGACCAGTATTATAAGGTTATATGAAATATAATAGGTATCAGGGCACCTGGGTGGCTCAGTCGGCTGAGCACCCAACTCTTGATCTCAACTCAGGTCTTGATCTCAGGTTCATGAGTTCAGGCTCCTCTTTGGGCATGGAGCCTACTTTAAAAAAATGAAATAGGTATCTTCCTAAAAAATAAATAATGTATACAAATTAAATATGCATGCTTATATACAAAGCTGCAAGGTCACTTATAGAAAATTGTCAAACTAGCCTGCAAACCTTCACTGCTTTATTATTTACAGTTACTTTACAAAGCATTAGAATGAAGAGACTTCATCAAATTCATGGAAAGGGAGTAAAGGTGTATCTTTCAACACTTTTCATTTGGGTCAAGTTGCTAGTATGGTCCAAACATAATGGAGATAAAATAATTAAACATTACCTTGTCTGTCCCAGTCCCAGAAGTAATATGCATTCATGAATTCTAAGTTGCAAAAGAGATATACTCAGGTAGGAGAAATGTGTTGCTTAATTTGGTGACACTTACCAAAAGCTACCACAGTTCATATCATCTCTTCCATTACCATACTACAGAGTGAGAGATGCCATCCCCAGAGAGATGGCAGTTGCCCCCAAGGAGGTAAACAAACTGAGGACAATGAATCTGCCTCAGCACTAACATTGCAAGATTCACTTCAGTAGCAAATTAAGAACTATAGAAGTGGTACCAGTAAAAACAGAGCAGAGGAAGATCACAACAACCTGACTTGGTTTTCCTGGAGAAAGCCTGCTCTTTAATAACAGCTATACCTGGCCATAAATCTTGGCTCCATTTCACTTGTGAAATTTGTGATGTTGTACACAAATTCTAAAGGCTCCTGTTTTTTGTAGGTAAGAGTTGGATAATAAAACATACTTCATGGAGCTGTGTGAAGATTAAAGGACCTAATATGTGTAAAGTGACTGGAAGTAATTGGCACATAGTAGACACTGAGACAGATGCTTTCCTTTCCCTCCACCTCACCACTTGTGAGTAGTATGAAAGCCTGGGTGTAAGAGAAACAGTCATTTCAGTGACTTGGGTACTAGATATAGACCACCAGAAATCAAACAAAAATCAGCAAATATTGCATCATTAGGATGATAAAAATAAAGAAAAGCCAGAGACAATAGGAGTAAGAGCACCTCTCCAACCATAGCTGGAAAAAATGTTAAGACTTACAATGGCATGGTAAATGAGGTCATAGAACAATGAGAATTTGTCTACATTGTGGAGAGCTTATAAATTCACACAACCATTTTGGAAAGTACATCAATTTAATTTTATCTAATAAAATTGACCATAACCTTTCATTACAGACTATAAACCTTAGAGAAAGTTCTGTGCATAGGTTTCTGGAAAAATGTACAATGATGTTCATAGCACCATTGACTGCAATAGAAACTCTGAAAACATATGAATTTGCCTAACAGAGGAAACAATTGTGATACACTTATTCAATGGCTTACTATTCATCAATTAGAAAGGGTGAACCAAAGCTACATGTTCCAGTAGCCATTAAGACTAAATTTTAATTATTAACAATTAATAAATATCTTTATACTCTCTAGAAAAAAGTAAATATAGGTGCTTATTGTAGAAAAATTGGATGCATAAAAAAACTATATAAGATCATTAAAATTATTTACAATCTCATCCCTTAAAATGAGCTATTTGTTTAAGAGTTTGGTATTAAAAAAACAGCTTGGTATATTTTTGAGATTATTTAAAAAATAGTTTTGAAATATTTCTAAGTGAGGTAAGTTAGATGCAGAAAGACAAGTACTGTATAATCTCATGTGGGAAATCTAAAAAAACTGAACTCATAAACACAGAGAATGGGTTGGCAGTAGCTAGAGGCAGGAGGTGGAGATGGGGGAAATGGGTGAAAATTGTCAAAAGTACAAACTTCCAGTTACAAGACAATTAAGTTTTAGGTATGTAATGTATAGTGTGGTGACTATAGTTAATAGTACCGTATTGTATTTTTGAAAGCTGGGCCGCCTGGGTGTCTCTGATGGTTAAGCGTCCAACTCTTGATTTCAGCTCAGGTTATGATCTCATGGTTCGTGAGATTGAGCCCCATGTTGGGCACTGACAGTGTGGAGCCTGCTTGGGATTCTAGGATTCTCTCTCTCTCTCTCTCTGTTTCTCTCTGCCCCTCCCCCACTTGTGTACACTCTCTCTCTCTCTCTCAAAAAAAAAAATAAACATTTTAAAAATAAAAACATAAGAAAGTTGCTAACAGGATAGATCTTAGAAGTACTCACCACATGAAAACAAAAGTTGTAATTACAAAAGGAGATAGATGTTAACTAAACTTACTGTGGTAATCATTTTGTAGCATGTATACATAGGTCAAATTGTTATGTGGTACACCTTAAACTTACACAATGCTATATGTCAATTATACCTTAATACACTGAAAGAAAGACTAAAAGGCATTATATTAAGAGAAAATACAAATTAGAAAAACATATACATAGTCATGTGTAATAAAAATGTAAAGTTTTAAAAGTTACAAAACAACATTGTACGCTGACAATATCTATATATATCTATATATCTATACATATAGATGCATATATGGAAAGAATAAAAAGTGAATGACAGTTATGCAAGTAAATGCTGATAATAGTTGCCTCTGGTATGATATTATTGAGTGAGAATAATCTTGGGAAAGGAGTATAAGTATTTTATTTCATTTGTATGATGATTTGCATTTTTTAATTTATTTTGTTTTTTAAAGTTTACTTATTTATTCCAAGAGAGACAGAGACAGCACCAGTGAGGTAGGGGCAGTCAGAGAGAGAGAGAGAGAGAGAGAGAGAGAGAGAATCCCAAGGAGGGCCCGCACTGTCAGTGCAGAGCTTGATGGGCTCAAACTCACAGACTGTGAGATCATGACATTGCCAAACCAAGAGTCAGACGCCTAACCAACTGACGCGTAACCACCCAGGCACCCCTGTATGATGATTTTTAAATGGGTGTTTACATTAATCTTTATCCTTTTTTGAATATATAACATAATAGTCAAAATGAAAACTAAAAGTAGAAGTAGGTAAGACTTTTAACGTACACACGTTTAAGAAAACTGTTACAAATAATGAGACCATAAAACATAGTAAAGAAATCTTCCTGATACTGAGCTCATGGTTTTAAAAAAAGTCAAACTTGTAGTAACACAGCAGAAAAGTAGTTGTCAGGGGTAAAGCAGTGGTGGGAATAGGAGAGGTTGGTAAAAGGGCACAAACTTTCAGTTGTAAGGGGAATAAGTTTTGAGTATCTAATATAGCACGGTGGCTATAGTTAATAACACTGTATTCTATCATTGAAATTTGCTAGCAGAGTAGAACTTAATATTCTTACACACAAAAAAGAAAAATATGTGAGGTGATGATGTATTAATGAACTAGATGGTAAGACTCCTTTCACAAGGGATGCATATATGAATCATGATATACAGTTTATTTTTCTTACAATTTTATGTCAATTAAAGCTGAAATTAATTAATTAATTAACTAATTAAGTGTTCTCAGCATGAGTTGTTTTTTTTTTTTAATGTAGCATGCCACTTAGTGATTCTAATACATTACTGGTACACAAATATAACAGGAATTTCTACCCTCCAGCATGAGAGATTTTTACTTTTATTAAACAAAATTGAGTTACTTTTTTTACTCAGAAGCAATACTTTTAATTTATAAGGATATAACATATGTATATATTAAGATGTATTTAAAAATTGGTTTGTTTTCTACCAATTTATTAGAACATTCTAGGATACTGCAAATGCTTGTAATCTATAGTCTAACCCACATAGATTAAATAAAGCAGAACCCTCCTTCTAGCGCTCCTTTCTGAAGAGAGCATAACATTTTTATTTTGCTTGCAATTTAGAATATCTAAAAACCCATGGTTTAATATATCATTCTTGCTCGTATTTCACAACCATTTTATGTGTGGTGTCATTATGCTAGGTCAAATCCTGTGGAAGAAAGAGGACATCAGCAGAGTTTAAAAGTATACTTTTGAACATAGACTAAAGAATGTTGGACCGACTATCCCCAATGTATTGAATTCATCTCCACAAGGAAAGAGAAGTATGTTTTTATTGGAAGTCAAAAAAAATGTGGAATGTAAATAAGGAGTCATACCTACTTATGTAATTAAGGAATCTAGCTAGCAAGTTAGCTTTTTATCGCTACCAATTATCATCTGTAGTTTTATCTATCTAAATTTCTGAAAGCATTATCTTTTATGGGACTTATTGGGTGAGTAATTTCAGAGACTCATTTCTGTATCTTCCTTTGAGTGTTTAGCTAGGTGGGAAGGGATAGTAAGTAAGAATATTCCATTTTCTCTTTTCCCATATCTCTCATTAGAAATCTTTTATTTAAATGTCAAAGTACAAACAAGGCAAGTGGTCAGGGGCTTTTAAACAACATTTCATCACTGTTTTTCTGATTATACCCAGATTTTTCCTAGAACAATTTTTTCCCATGGATGGGTTGTGAGGAAACAATGCATCTGATTAAAAGTCATTTTAATGTAATGATTAAACTAAACATGGTCTAAAGACAGAAGTGAGTTCCAGGCTCAGCTGGGTAAACCTAAGCAATTTCTAAGCAATTTGTTTCATCTCTCTGAATGCTTTGTTTGTATCATTTACAATGGAAATAATCCCCATAGAGTTGGTGGGTGGGTTAAAGAAGACAAACTATGCAGTGTTTAGCACAGACCCAGGCACAAAATACAAGCTGAATATAAATTAGTTCATATTATTCTCCCCTGTATCCTGGGGAATATATCTTTCTTTAATTTTCAACACTGAAGAAAGAGGAATATAGCTCATACTATTTCATACCTTGTGTAGCAACTGAGGGGGAATAGAGACTGCACACTAATTGTCTGAAGTTTCATTTGGTATTGTATTAGTTTCCTGTGTCTGCTATAAATTACCATAAATTCATTGGATTACATCATTTATTCTGTTAAGGAGGTCAGAAACCCAAAGTCAGATTCACGAGGCTGAAGCTAAGATGTCAGCGGGGCTGCATTTCTCTGGAAGCTCTAGCTGAGAGTCCATTCCTTGCCCTTCCAATCCGGCAGTGTGATAAAAAATCTGCATTCTTTATTTGTGGCTGTGTCACTCCAATTTCTGTCTCTATGGTCACAGGACCCTCTCCTCTTCAGTGTGGAATCTTGCTCTGCTTCTCTTTTATACATGTACTGTTGGTAGCTTTCTAAAAGGGATCACTGAGATCCCTTTTAGAGAATCTAGAATAGATCTGAGATCACTCAGATGATCTAGAATAATCTCCCCATCTCAAGATCCTTAACTAAATCACATCCAACCTCACTTTAAACATTACCAGATTCTAGGAATTAGTACCTGGATACCTTTGGGGATAATTTTTCAGCCTACCACAAGCAAATTACCCTCCTAATCATACTGATTATTTCTGAATTACCACTTCTTCTTTATCACATCACTGGCCAAAAAAGATTCTTTGGTTTAATATCTGCCACACATATGTGATGTATTAAACCTTACAAAAGGAGTTGGTTTTCCTCAAGATTTTAATCAGACTTTGGGGTCTAGATTCAAACTTCCTGGCCTCAAGAATTGGGTCCTCCATATACTAGATGTGTGACCTTGGGAAGTAATTTAAGCTCTCTGTACCATAACTTCCTCACTTACAGATGGAAACAATAATTATTTCATAAATTTTATGTGAGGATTAAAATAAATCACACTTGTAAGATGTATGCAATAGTACCTACCACATTACTAAAGGAGAATTATTTTTATTCTTATTATGCTGTCGCTGTTGTTATTAAATTGACTTGCATGTGAGTTGCATTTTTTAATCAGTGATGACAAACATGGTTATCACATGCAGAAGGGAATTTGATTCTATGGCCATGCTACACTAAGGACAAAATGGAAGAAGTTGAAATATAGTAGAAGTCATGTGGCAACACCTATGATTTATCCTTAACTTAGCACCAGATGAAAAACATAATTGAAATTTTGAAGTTAACATTTTAATTTAATTAATTCATTTATTTATTTGAGAGAGAGAGAGAGAGAGAGAGAGTGAGTGCATGAGCTGGGGAAAGGGGCAAAGGGAGACAGACAGGATCTTAAGCATGCTCCAAGCTCAGTAAGGAGCCCGAGGCTGGGCTCAATCCCATAACCCTGGGATCATGACCTGAGATGAAATCGAGAGTTGAATGCTCCACTGACTGAGACAACCAGGAGCCCAGGGAAGTTAACATTTTTAAAAGAAGCCAAATATTATTCAACAATTGTTTAAAAGGTTTATAGAGGTCATCAAAGAAATCCTAATAGTCACATTCTGGAAAATGTTATAATTAGCATCAGTGGAATTTACTAGTCTAAGGTGGACTGAAAAAAAATTAATTTTTCATCTACATGTTGCACATTAATTTTATAATGAAAAGTATTATTGCTTCTTCCATTTCTAACTTGTGTATATAATATATATCCATGTTTCTTATATGTATACATGTATATGTGTGTATATAAACACTGTATTTATAGCAAACATTTTTTCTATGAATGGTTTTCAAAGAGTTAATTGACTGCATGTTTGTTGAATGCTGTTTGCATTCTAGCTGCAGTATAATAATAAGTGATGGAGTATAAGTATAATAATAAGTGAATAATAAGTATAATAATAAGAGATATCCTGATTCAATGGTAGAATTTCAGTATCAAAAAACTGTAGTACATGAGAGTTTTAAAAAAGCCATCTATGAGTAATAATTATAATTAATAATTACACATTGTTCTGTGGATTACTACATACATTCTAATATTTGATCCTCAAAAACATCAAATGATTTCCCTATGATTTCATAGGTAGGTCTTCTAAAAAACTCAGAAAATTAATCTATGACTCAAACTCCTATGCTTTGCTCCTTACTTTGCTCCTCTCAAAGGTTTAAAGGATAAGACCTATAGAATTTTAAAGGAAAGTGTTCATTATGATCTGAGAATCATGAAAGAGAAGTCACTGAAGTGGCTGAATTTTAACTCGATCTTTTTCAGAGATTTTTAAAAAATATTTATTTATTTATTTATTTACTTATTTAAATATTTATTTGTTTTTGAGAGAGACAGAGAGAGAGACAGAGCACGAGTGGGTAAGGAGCAGAGAGAGATAGACACAGAATCTGAAGCAGGCTCCAGGCTCCAAGCTGTCAGCAAAGAGCCTGATGTGAGGCTCAAACCCATGAACCATGAGATCATGACCTGAGCTGAAGTTGGACGCTTAACCAACTGAGCCACCCAGGCACCCAAATTTATTTATTTATTTTTGAGAGAGAAAGATAGAGCATGAGCAGGGGAGGGGCAGAGATAGAAGGAGAAAGAATCCCAAACAGGTACCTATCCAGCTGATAGGTGCACTATCAGCTCAGAGTCCGATGGAGGCTGGAACACACGAACCATGAGATCATGACCTGAGCTGAAACCAAAAGTTAGATGTTTAACCGACTGAGCCATCCAGGCTCCCCACAATCTTTTTTTTAATGTAAACTTTACCCCCAGTGTAGGGCTCTAACTTATGAACCTGGGATCAAGAATCACATGCTCTACCAACTGAGCCAGACAGACACTGCTTACCTCAATCTTGGTACATAAAACATAACAGCTTAAAATCAGGAAGAGTATTATTGGATAAAGGAAACAGTCTCAATCAAAGTTTAGTGAGAAAAAAGTGCAATTATGGAATCGGGGATTATCAAGTCAATAAATACTAACACCAAATTATTGAAAGACTAAGAAGTGCAGATTTTTTAAGGGAGACAATGGGGAGTTAGAGTTTTTGAAGAGAAGAGTGATATGCTGCACATTCTTTAAAAGGAAGATAAAGTCACCAGCAGCATGTAAGTAAGATGGATAGGAAGGAAGGTGTAGTGAAAGGTTGCTGTTAGGGGCATAATGCAGAGCCTTTACAGAGCTACAGCAGAGTGTGGAAAAAAAAAAAAAAAAGTAAAGTGTATGAGAAAAAACAATTGAAAAGAATGTGTTGATTTACTTAAAAAAAAAGATAATAGTATTTTTAGCTGCCTACTAATCATTCTTTTATGTTGATGGATATGATTTTCTAATATTTTGTTAAGATACCTGAACCTATATTCATAGGATATATTTGTGTTTAGTAATCTTTACTTGAGATAGTTCTCTGATTTTGTATCAGGATAATACTATCCTCATTGAGTAAGTAGGAAAATATTTCTTCCTCTATTATCTGAGAGTTGGTTTATAATTATTTATTCATTGAAGGCATGAAAAAAGTTCACCATGTATGACATCTGGGTCTGAAGTTCTGTTTATGAATGGATTTTAATTGTGAATTCAAATTCTTTATATAGCAGCACTATCAACAATAGCTAAATTATGGGAAGAGCCTAAATGTCCATCAACTGATGAATGGATAAAGAAATTGTGGTTTATATATACAATGGAATACTACTTGGCAATGAGAAAGAATGAAATATGGCCTTTTGTAGCAACGTGGATGGAACTGGACAGTGTTACGCTACGTGAAATAAGTCATACAGAGAAAGACAGATACCATATACTTTCACTCTTATGTGGATCCTGAGAAACTTAACAGAAGCCCATGGGGGAATGGAAGGGGGAAAAAAAAGTTACAGAGAGGGAAGGAGGCAAACCATAAGAGACTCTTAAAAACTGAGAATAAACTGAAGGTTGATGGGGGGTGGGAGGGAGGGTAAGTGGGTGATGGGCACTGAGGAGGGCACCTTTTGGGATGAGCACTGGGTGTTGTATGGAAACCAATTTGACAATAAATTTCATATTTAAAAAAAATAAAATAAATTCAATTTCTTTAATAAATATAGGAATGTTTATGTTTTCTCTTTCTTTGTAAGTCACTTTTAGTAACTTAATGCTTTTAAGGAATTTTAAGGATTCTATTTTATCTAAGTTGTTAAATGGACTGGCATAAATTTGTACATAATATTTAGCATCTTTTTGCTGGCTATGAGATTTGTACTGATGTCCCTTATTACTAATTTTAGTTAGCAATTTTATTACTAATATTAGTAATGTTATTTTTTGTGCCTTTTTTTCTTTATTTCTTGACCAGCTAAGAGATTTTTTCCAATTTTATTGATCTTTTCAAAGAATCATCTTTTTATTTCACTGAATTTTCTCTTTAGTTTGGCTGTTTATTTTACTGATTTCTACTTTTCTCATTGTTTTATTCCTTTGCCTCCTTGGAATTTAAGTTATTTTGTTTCTCTAGCTAGAGGTGGAAGCTTAGATCATTGATCTTTAGATCTTTCTTATTTTCTCATATTTACACACATTAATTTTACTTCTTGCTTCTCAAAATGTTTCCATGCTGTGTTTTCATTTTCAGTTCAAAAGGTTTTCTAATATCTTTTCCAATTTGCCTTAGACCCATGGATTATTTAAATGTGTGTCATTTGAATTCCAAATTGTTTTTATTTACTGGGTATAATTTTGTTATTAGTTTCTAATTTAATTTTGTTGTTGCCCAATCTATGTGGTTTGAATTCTTTTATACTTACTGAGACATGTTTTATAGCACATGGAACCTCTAACATAGAATTATGTAAGCTCTATGTATATTTGAAAAGAATGTATATTCTGCTCTAGTTGGTGGACTGTTTTATATGTATTAGGGTAATTTAGTTTATAGACTTGCTCAAGTTTTATATGTATACTTACTGATTTATTTTGTCTATTCTTTCTGTCAGTGACAAAGGAGTATTATAATCTTCAACTATGACTGGCACGCTATTTCTTCTTTCAGTCTGTTAATTTTGCTTCATGTATTTTGGAGCTTTGTTTATAACCGAGTGTACATTTATAATTGTTAAATATTTTTTGCTGCATTAATCTTATCACTATCACATCTCACTGGGTCTCTAGTAATGCTTCTTACCTAAAGTGTGAGACTTTTTGTTTTAATCAGTGATATGAGAAATTTAGAGAAAAATTGTACATATATGCATGTACATGTGTGAGTATAAGCATATATGTATGTATGTATGTATGTATGTATTACATATGTATGTATTACATTTACCAATATCTCAATTCTGATGATCTTCATTTTTTTCTTGCATAATCCATTTTAGTCATGGGTGCCATTTCCCTTCAGCATGATTTCTTGTAGTATTTCATGAAGTGAAATTCTGCAAGCAGTAAATTCTCTCTGGTTTCAATATTTATTTGGCATTCAGATTTGAAGATTAGTTTGGTAAGTTATAGACGTATTAACAGTTTCTTTTCAGTACTTTGAATACACCATTTCAATGTCTTCTGACCTTCATTATTTCTGAAGAGAAGTCAGTAATTAATTGTTATTGTTTGCTATATATATTATGTCATTTTTTCTTGTTGCTTTCAGTATTTTCTTCTTATGCTTGGCTTTTATACAATGTGGCTATGTGAAATTTTCTTTGCATTTATATTGTTTTGTTTTTATATTAATGTTTGTCATTGAATCTGGGAAGTTTTTTAGCCATTGTTTCTTTAAAAAAAAAATGGCCTGCCTCCTTCTTACTTTCCTCCTTTCCTTCTGGGACTCCACGAAGTATAGTGTCCATTGATTGAATATGGCCCCACAGGTCTCTGCAGCATTATTCATCTTTTTTTTTTTTTTTACATCTTTTCTTCTCTCTGTTGTTTACATTGGAAAACATTTATTTCATTTGTATAATTTCCAGTTCCCTATTGTGGTTTCTTAATTTTTTGTCATTAGTATCAAATTAGTCTTTAAATCTTAATTTGTAGCATATTTTAGCACTTTGAACAAATTTGAAATAGTTGCTCTAAAGCCTTTATCTGCTATACCCCACAATTGGGTCCATTTGGAGTCAATTTCTAATGACTGCTTTCTTTCTTGAGTGTGATTCCCATATTCATGTTCCATCGGTCATTGTGTTTTGAAGATTTTGGAATCCGGTTGTTGTTGTTGTTGTTTTTTTTTTTTCCTGGTGAAAATTGTTGCCTGTATTTTGTTATAGGAGCTGTTTAACTTGCCAAGACTCAAACTGAGAAATCTTTCTCTGGCATGGTGGGCAACTGTTGATAATCTTGCTCAGTTTTTCCTTCTGCCAGATGTTCCTTTCTCAGCTTGGGCTCCTGAGAGTCTCCCCTGAATCTGTGTAGCTTAGTATTGATTCAAAGACCAGGCAGAATTTATATTCAGATGTTGCAACTTACTGTCTCAGACGTTTCTTTGCCTCCAGAGTTTGCTCCCAATCTTACCATGAGCCTCAGTTCTGCTCATAAGCCTCCCAAACCGTACATGGGTTTGGCAACATGCTAAAAGAACAGCAAACACGCAAATCTCACCAGGAGCAATTCTCTCTGTTTAAGTTAGGTACTCTCTAATTTCTGTCCACTTTTGCAGCAGATGCCCTCGGGCCTCCGTGTGTTTGCAATGTTAGGCAGCTTATCTGCTGTTCAGGACTGTCACGTGCACCTTGAGCCAGAGATACTGCATACTGCCATTTCCTGAACTGGGGGGGAAAAAGGGTCACAGAGCCCCTCAAACAAGAGAGCCATACATTTGTCATTCTTATCCAATGTAGCAGTTGCTCAGGAGTAAAAACTACAAGTTTCTGACTGACTCTTTCTTTTTCAAATGCCTACACACAGTTTTAAAATATTTTGTTCTAGCTTTTAAAATGTGAAATTGTTATCTATGGTTGGAATCACTGGCTTCTTCACATAGTCATTATTGGAAGGTCTTGCTACATATATATATATATATATATATTTTTTTTTAATTTTTTTTAACGTTTATTCATTTTTGAGACAGAGAGAGACACAGCATGAATGGGGGAAGGTCAGAGAGAGAGGGAGACACAGAATCTGAAACAGGCTCCAGGCTCTGAGCTGTCAGCACAGAGCCCGAGGTGGGGCTCGAACTCTGGGACCACGAGATCATGACCTGAGCCGAAGTCGGACACCCAACCGACTGAGCCACCCAGGCGCCCCACATATATTTTTAAAGAGAAGTATTTTGTGTTTAAGTACATTGTAAACCCATTCACTAATATGCTTGAGAGGAGACACTGCAGTTGGTAAGTTCAAACTCAAAAGCATATGAATTATCTAAATTTAAATTCTTATTTTAAAAAAAGCCTTATATAATGAATGCTTATCAATAAAGGTGAATCTTTAAAACTAGTGCCTGTATAATCAAAACCTTCTCTCTAATGGTGACTTTTCATAAGTGAGATAAATTTATTGAACTAAAACAGATGTGATTCTGTAAAGGTTCTAGTGGAAGTCCAAAGTGTTCAGAGGAAGTTTATACTTCCAAGACTCATTTCATGGTTCACTGGGTAAAACACATCTTTCTGTTCCATGATTTCAAAATAATTCTTGAAGAAATTCATCATGCTTTGAAGAATACTGGAAATTCAGTTTAAAACAGGCATGAAAGATTAGGGAAAAGAAATATGAAACACCCCACATTTCCTAATTTCTTGTATTTTACCAGTATGATTTAGATTAAATACAATTTTCTCTTTTTCTGTTTGATGTTTCCAATATTTTATTGTCCTCTGGCAAGATTTGATCCCTAATAAAAAAGTCACTACATTTTAAAGTGTAATTCCTCTTTACTTTATGAAGTATGATAGAACCTCAAAGTGTTTTGGATAATTATATCAGTGCCTTATATTATGTGAAAGGGTTGCCTTATCAAGGTGTATAAAATATAATTAATCAGTGTTTCTTCTATTTTTGAAACTTTAATAAGAATAGAGGAAAAGTAAAGTAAAGGAGAGAGAGGATAAAAAAACAGGGAGAGGGAGAATGTATGTGGGTATATATATATATATATATATATACATATGCATAGTTTCAAACTTGGAAAACATGTTGTAATTTTAAGCCACTTTTCTAGAACTTTCATTTTTTTCATCTCACTGGTAAGAAAATAAAAGAAATGTAGTTTATGTCCCTGCAACAGTGCTAATGAACTGTCTTATCTTGGTTTTCCTTCACTATTGGACTGGCAGCATCCTGAGGTTAAAGTGGCATGTATACATCCTTGGATCCTTCAATGCCTATTACAGTGTCTGACACATTTATGCAATCATAGTTTTTGCTGAAAGAATGAATAAATACTGGATTTCGTGTTCATTTCGCCCTGACACTCATTTCCAGTTAAATGAACCCTTTTTTTTCCCTTTCAGTGGAAGAGGGGAGGAGGTCATATTTCAGTAAGGAAACTGAAATTGGAAAAGCCATGCAGTCAGTAAACCCTTATCAGAGGGTATAGACAACTTTACTATTAGCCTTTTAAGGATAATCGGATTTCTGCCCACTGAAGCAAAACCATCCTCAACAAGAAACAGTGAATTGATTAAAGCTTTGTTCTGTTCTGGCAGGCTTTCAGCATTCTTGTGTTTTATACAGAACACAGATACTCTTTGGATTCTGTAGTACAGGATTAGATGATCTACAGAGGATCAGTACCGCAGACCTTTGTCTCTCTACAAGCAACATCTGCAATAATCTACACCAGATGGTGCTGGAGACGTCTTTAGTTTATAACCTTCTCCAAGGAACTCATGACTAAAATGAGGGTAAAATTAAGAAATAAAATTGTAAATTTGTGGAATAAAGTTGGATAGTTCTCTGTAAGTTAAATAATATTTTTATTGTTGCTACATATTTTTTATATCCTCTCTCATACTATAGTTGAACAGGATGATGTGTAAACAGGATTGAAGGAAAGTTCTGGAAATAAAAATGGATAACTATCTTTTGTGAGCATTTTTTCTATACTATTGAAATAGTTTATAGTGTACATGTGTGGGTATGTATATATTTTTTATTAATAAAAAACCGGTTTGTTGTATAATAGTTTTAAACAAGTATGTTAGGTTTCTCTCAATTTACCACTTACACATAATTAAAGAGCTAAACACTACTGCTGATGTTACTAAGGATGTTTTTCTCACATGAAACATGCCATGGATGTGAGAAGAGACATTAGTATCCTGATATAAATATATACTTGTATATAAAAGTTCTTAATTACTTGATATGCTAAGATTTTCAGTTTGATACCAGAAGATTAAGTTATTACAGCAGCATTGTATTAAATAAACCCTGTCAGATACTGAGGATGGAGGTATAAACTGTCTACAGCAATGTATCCAGCAATTATAAAATGATAAGAGAATTCCACCAGCACTGAGGTTGACGAAGAATTTGAACAAGGATTATACATATACTCAAATCACTGGCAAGACATTTGGTCATATTTCCTTAGATCAAGAATTTATAAATATTAAAAACCCAGTGTAATAGGTATAAAAAATTCTTTAGAATAAAAGACAACATTTTTGGAAGACTCGGGGAAATATAACATCTTTAAAGTACTTCAATACAGAACACAAATTAATAGTTAAGAAAATTACTTTGCATGCTCAATGGGAAAAAGTATGACATAGCTTATACAAAACAGAAATCAAGTTTTATAAAGAAAAAATAAGATTAAATAAAAAGGCAAGAATATGAGATGAATTAGAAAAGGGGGAAAAAGAAGATTGTGAAAAAAATGATATACCGATTTTCAAACTTCATCTGAAGGCTTGTTTAAATATAACAAATATAATGAGCAATGCAAAGGAGAAATTCACATTTTGTATGGCTTTTTACACAATAAGCAAAAAATATGTAATTAATGAGGGATGTAATAATTTAGAGAACAGAGAATTGAGAGTTTAAATAGAATGATTTAAAAAAGATCAACTGCAATAGCAATGGTTATCAAAGATGTAAATGAAGTAATTCAAGAGGTGAAAAATACTTTCCAGTATACAGAATTTTTGTTATGTTTTCTTCTAGTTTTATAGCTTCAGGTCCTATGTTTAAGTCTTTAATTCATTTTGAATTCTCTATAACCTTAAGATAATTTTTTTTCTCGGTTGGGGTTCAGCAATTTTTTTCTGTAATAGATAGTAAATGTTTAGATAGTAAATGTTTCAGGATCTGTGGGGCTGCATACAGTCTGTATCCTTTTTATTTTTTTTAACTCTTTAAAAACATCTAAGCCTTTCTCTGCCTGGGCCATGGGCTACAGTTTTCAGTTTTCAGTTTTCAGTTTTCAGTTCCCTGTTTTAGTAGCTTCGGAGAATACATAGTTTAGAATTAGATTCAAAAATTAAATCTCAAAACTCAAGCTGAAAACACAGCCTCAAAAAAGTTCTATTTTTTCTTAATTTAATTTAGGATATTATTTGGAGTGTGTAAAATGTGATTGGAGTGTCTTATGTAGAGTCTGATATTCTTAAGCTCCTTTACCAGCAGAGGTAAGCTCTCTTTTCCTATCTAAATAGATTAGCCCTTCCATTAAAACCCCTGTGATGGTTTCATCTGACAGGATTGCTTCACAAAGAGCATCCTATTCTCTTCATAATCCACCCAAACACCATCCATTAATCTCAAACCTATAAGTAGTTAAATATCAATATGCTCCAGCAGGACAAGTGCAGAATCTTCTCTATGAAGAGATCTATGAACTAAAGTTTGGCAATATTTTGCTAATTCATTTCAGCTGTAACCTAAGGAACAAGTCTAGGATGAGATTCTAAGAATGTTACATCACAGAGGAAGAATAAATTTATTAATATGGGTGCCTTTTATGAAGATTCTTGACTTAGTGTGTTACTGTGATCAGCTTGAAGTGACTTCAGTAGATTATTAGTTTGGTTGCCAGAATCCTGATTTTAACGGTGGCTTTCATTCAGTGAAATTTTTATGACAGAATTTCCCTGGCATAATTGGTAGGAATCAAGGCTTATAGGGATGGGAATTGTGGACTGAAGTTATTTGGTATCAATAGACTTCCCTTTCATCCATCAGAGGACCCAGGAAACACTCAATTCTCAAGGCATTAAGAAATTAAATAATAAGAGAAATAGCATCCATGATATCTCCATGATGGCTGTCCTTGATAGGCTAGGAATTATGATGACAGATACTGCCATTGAAATTGGTTCCTGAATTTAATAGAGATGATGGAATTCTGTAGCAAAGGAGTCCAGCAAATAGTGACTAACCATCAGAGTCAATGCAGGCACCAACATTGTAATAATAGGCATCATGGATAGAGCGGAAACTAGAGTGTTTTGACATAATGAAATCAATCAGAGTGGTTTATTGTTTATGGTGAGCCAAGGGATAACACAGTCTACTAAAGTATTACTTCATCCATATAACCAAAAAGTCCCTAGACACAGTGAAAAGATACTTTATTTGAACTATCAACATAGAAAGTCCTGGTTTTCTTACCAGTTAGCAGTCCTGTATAGAAGAGGAGTCTGATCTTCTTGGGAAAGTACTCTGCAATAAGGCCATAGTATTGTGGTAGGCAGAATAATGATCCCCCAAAGATGTCCTTGTCCTAATCCATGAAGCCTGTTAGATTATACAACAAAGTGGAGTTAAGACTATTAATCAGCTAACCTCAAAATGGACATTTTTTCTGCTTTATCCAGACAAATTCAATGTAGTTACAAGAGTCCTTAAAGTGGAAGAAGGAGGCAGAGGAGGGAGGCAGAGGGAGACGTGGCTAGCAAGAATGGCCAGAGAGACGCAATGCTGCTGGCTTTGAAGACAGAGGCAGAGAGCCAGGAAACAAAGAATGAGGATAGCCTCTATAGCTGGAAAAGGCAAGGAGAGATTTTCCCCTAAAGCTGCTAGAAAGGAACATAGTTCTACCTTATTTTCAGCCTAGTGAGACCTATATCAGACCTCTCACCTACAGAAATGTAAGATAATATATTTGTGTTATTTTAAGCCCCTAAATTTGTGGTAATTTGTTACATCAACAAGAGAAAACAAATATATACTATAAATATTTCTCCAAGATGTTGCCAAAGGTTTCTGAAGCTATTTACATATGATGACTGTGAACTTGGAAAAGAGTAACAGACTTTAGGGATACTGGCTCTGAATTAATGCTAATTTGGGGAAACAAAATAGTTCTGTAGTCCATATGGAAGTTAGGCAATTGATAAAAGGAGCTTTAGTCTGAATCTCTTACATGGGGCCCACTTAATCAATGAACACATCCTGTGGTGTTCCCACATGTCAATTCCTATATTTATAGTTGAAATAGCTGGACTCAGCAAATGGGAAAAAATGCACAAACTGGCTTCCTGACTCGTGGACTAAGGGCTAATATGGTAGAAATACCAAATGGACCTTTCTAAATTTACTCCTCCCTACCAAAACACTAAATCAAATCCACTCCTGCATTTATGAACGAATTATAGAGATTACTTTAATCATCAATGACTTGAAAGATGTACAGGTGATGATCTATAGCACATCTTTGTTAAAATTGGCCAGTTTGGTCAATGCAAAAGTTGGATGGATCTATGACTGTAGGTTATTATTAATGTAATCAAAGTTTGATTCTAATTGCAGCTTTCCTCCAGATGCGTGTCTTTACTGGAGGAAATCAACATAGCCAGTGGCATGTGGTATGGAGCTATTGATCTGGCAAATAAGCTTTTTGCCATTAGCAAGGCATATCTGAAGTCATTTGATTTTTACCTGGCAGGGACAACCTTACTGTCTTACTTCAGGGCTAAGTTAATTCTTCTGTTTTGTGTCATAGTATAGGACACAGGGACATCAACTACATAATGTCTCAAAGAACATCATGTTGATCCATGACACTGATGACATTATGATTGCACCTGTGAGTAGGAAGTACTAGCTACTCTAGATGTTAAGATGCCTTATATCAAGAATGTCAGAGGGTGGACAGTAAACTCCCTGAAAATAATAAATTAAATTTATCAGTAAAATTTCTAGAGATTCAGTGGTCTGTGATACGTATGGATATCTATTCTAGGAAAAAGGCAGGATACTGTACCTGTTAATATCTACCAATTGTTGAAAAATTCAACATATAATGGACCTTTTTAGATTTATTTTTTAACAGTTTTACTTCTTTTTTAATGTTTATTTATTTATTTTGAGAGAGAGTGGGAGAAGGGCAGAGGGACAGACAGAGAGAAAATCCCAAACGGGCTCTGAGCTGTCAGCACAGAGCCCGATGCAGGGCTTGAACTCAAGAACTGGGAGATCATGACCTGAGCTGAAATCAGGAGTGGGATGCTTATCTGACTGAGCAACCCAGGAGCTCCCCACTGTTTAGATTTAGAAAGTAACATAAACCACATTTGGGTGTGGTGTTTTTACATGTAACTTAACACATATATCAACTAGCCGGGAGTGAAACCCAGAGCATGAGACTGCTCTGCAGCAGACTCAAGTTGTGATGCAATTAGTTTTTCGACTTAAGTCTTGTAAGTCAGTAGAACCAATGCTAATCAAAGTATCTGTAACAAATAAAGATGTTTAAACTGCATCTCTAATTGGCCCAAATAGAAGAATCGGTTCCTCCCCAAAAGTTTTGGGGAAAAGCTATTTTTTCCTGTGTGGATAACTATTCTCTTTGGAGAAGCAGTTATTTGATTGATACCTAACCCTGGTAGAGTCTGAAAGCCTGACTAAAGAAAAGAAAATGACTACTATAGGAAACCATGTTAGCTAATCCAATAAGCCATGGGAATAAGTGAATGCAGCATCAGCATGATTAAGTGGAATGACCCGTGAAATATCATGTTTCAACAGGTCAGAAGATACAAGTATGTTGTCTGAGCAGATAGATCAGATTTTCACTATATCTTCTCCAAGATTGTATTGCAGACCCTTCCCCAGCCCCTCTTATGACTTCATGTGAAGTTACCTACAATCAGGGGAGAAAGGAAGAAAATATCAAACTTGCTCTATAGTGGGTCTGCATCATATGGTAGCATGGGAACTAGGGAAATACTGCTGCATTACAGCCCATTCAGGGGTAACTTGAAACAGGGTGGTAGAGGAAAATCATTGCAGTGGGCATATTTCAGGCAATACATGTAGATTCCCATTCTTAATAGAAAAATAGATAACATAATTTGGAATTATATACCAATTCATAGGCAATGCTAGTGGGTTGTCAGGTTGGTCTGGTATGTGGAAAGAACAAAATGGGAAGACTAGTCAAGATATGTGGAGATGGATCTTTCAGAGTGGATATGGAATTTGAAGATAATGATTCATCTATGTTAATGGAGCTCTCAGAATGGGTGAATGGGTACAGAATTGAAAGTCCAATGTGAACACCTATTGAACTGCATAAAAAATATGGTGGAAAATATGACTTGTCCTATGGTTATCAGTCTTTTTTTTAATCTTCAGCTACAATAGTTATTTAATGGGTCCATATACAAATTAGTAATAGTAGTTGGAATGGAGTTGATGAACAGCTCAAAATAATGGATATCTTCTCATCAGACTGATCTAGATGTTGTCACTACTGAATCCCCAACAAGATTAATAAAGAGGTCAATGTGAACACCTGATATGGCTTTAGTCACCATGGGAATCAGCTAACAACCTGGGGATAGGTTGCTTACATGGACTTATTTCCATAGAGTAGAGGGCAGTAACTTGTATTTACCAGTATTCACACTGGTACTGGATATGTATTTGTCTTCCTTATGGATTCGAATCTGCTAAATTCATCATTAGTGGACTAACAGAATGACTTATGGACCATCACTATAATCCAAACATCACTGATTTGACCAAGGAATTCCTCATTTCACAGCAGAATAAATCCAGCAATATGAAAAAAAAATGAGGAGAATGATATAATTTGGACATAGAAAACTAGTAAAGAGGACAACTATGACTATTTTGTTTTGGGGGATGGGTAAAAGCACCTTAATTCAAATAAAAGATAGCTTTGGTTTAGATGGAAACAAAAAATTATTGTCTGAGAGTTAAATGTTAGTGAAAGCGTAAGAATGGACTCTGAGCAAAAATACAAATTTTCCTAAAATTCAGGCAGAAAAGGAAACATAAAGTCCAGTAGAAAGCTGGGGGAAAATTTGATGAGCTGTTTTGCAAAAGATGGAATCCAGTTGGCAAAGCACGTATTTCCTTCCTTAGACTATGGGCCTGGCCATATGATTTACTTTGGCAATGGAATTGGGTAGAAGTCTTGCACATCTTCGCCTGACTCTTGTATTTTTACCATTGTCATGAGAAATATATACTTAGGTGAGTTCAGTGGTCCAAAAAGGGTAATAGAAATAAGAAACAGAGCCCTTTCCTCAGTTACCTCATAAATCTGCAACAAGAAGCAGAGCCACCAAGTCGAGCCGATTTAAACACTCATCGGACCCTCAGTGACTAACACCTCTATAAAAATATATGTTAATTGTTCCATGCTGCTAAGATATTTTGTTGGTGTTTATTATGCAGAAATAGCTGATTGATACAAATGAATAAATTTCTATTGACCATATAGTCAGTAAGTGTAAAGTCACACAGTGAAGGTCATGAATAGACAGACAAGTTGAAGCATAATCTACCACCACCACAGTGAAGCACCTGCCTGCACACTCCCATGCACAAAAGGGACAAGTAAATATTGACAAACACAAAAACTGAAACAAATGTTTCCACAAGAGACTTTGAAGTTCTGCAAGAGGGTTGAAAGACAGGAAAAGATACAACTGTACTCTGGAGATTTTATGAACATCTGGGCATAAATCGATAACTGCTTTACAGACTAGGCAACAAGTGAGGTCATTCTTCCTTCCCTGTCTAGATTCCAAAAGGTCTATGGTTTTGAAAGCAAGTATGGGTAATGCAACGTTGGCTGGGACATTGTTGTTCTCATGATAGGCATCATCAGCAATGACAGCAGGCAGATTTACATCTAAGTTGATTTATAGGCAGCAGTCTCCAGGCATTAGGACCCAAAGAGGCCAGATTTTGCGTAGTGACAATAGTTTAGAAACTATTGTGTGAGCAGCCTTTAGGAAAGCCACCATTTAACTGGAGAATGAAGTAAGAATGTTAGCCTTCTGCTGCAGAAGGTGTGAGCACAGAAACAGTTCTTTTAGGCATATTGTTTTAGACCATTTTGTAATATTACTGATGAGACTGTATATTCTTTTGTTCTGACAAGCATCATTAAAGAAGTTAATATCTTGTATGTAATTTTTCAATCTCATTTTTATTTATGACCCATTTCTTCCCTCATAGGAAAAACAGACAAAATATCACCTTAATTCCTCAATTTAAAGAGAAAGCTCTTTCCTATGAGAAGGGCATGCAAGTGCTCATAGATTTTACTCAATTAAGATGGAATTATATTATAAAGGTTTAAATTCCAAGTTTAATCCCCAAACAGTACTTATATTGCTAGTAGTTTTAATTTTTTCCTGGTACATATTTCCATTGTTCTCATGAAAAGAAAATTTTAATTGCAGAGAAGGAAAATAAATTGTCTTAGGAAAAAATGAATCACCCTTTGAGGAAATGTAGTCACTGGTGTGCTCACACAAACTCCATCTGATATATACTCTCTTTGTCTCAACCCACATAATTTGTAATCTTTCCCACCAAAGGCTGATTTTTAAAATGTCTTATAAAGAAAAAAACATCATCATAAATTCTGAAAACACAAGCTAACTATTTTAAAATCTGCATATTATCTACTTTTTTTTCTTGAAACTCTCACCAGAAATAGGGTAAATGCATTGTTTATTTCCAAAGCAACATCAAAATAGACCACACATATATTGGATGAGCCTGGATGGGATAATTTCTATATTAGCTATATGAACTGGAAAATCAAATCAGTGTGCCATGTCAAACACAAACAAAAGTAGACAGCTTAATACATATTCCATGTGCTATGAAACAGAGAAGCTATTTGAAGATGAAGGAAAGGATCATTCAGCTAAGAAATAAAGTAAACAATGATGAAATGATACGATGAGCAACAAAGAGAAGTTCTCAAATTTTGGCAACTATTTGGGATCTTAAAACTTTATAAAAACAGGAAAACAAGCTTCCTTTTAAGAAATACAATTCAATTCATCATTTGTTATTATTATTGTTGTCGTTGTTCTTTGTGCAAAGAATACTTTTAGTTTGTGGGTGGAAAAAAATGATGAATAAGGAAGAAATACATAATGGGGAAGACAAGAACATAACCTCTTCCTGTCTGCAGCCAAATGTGCTAGTATAACTAAAGGAAAACAAAGGATTCCAAGGCAGAGTAAGAACATACCTTGCTTGGGGTCAGGAGAAGCTTCTTATTGAAAAGTAGCATTTGTGGTCAGCATAAGCCTGGTGATATTACTACACAGAAATGTAACCTGAAACCAATGAAAATTTGAATCCAGAATTAATAGCAAAATTCACGAATAATAAATAAATATAGCGTGCTTAATTTTTGAAGCTATAGGCTATTTTATTAAAAACTAAATATCAAAATCTTCTTTTAGAGTTAGTTGCAATTTCAAAATTAGTTGAATATTATATCCACAAAGGAAATCAAAACAAATATGCATTTACAAACACCCTTCTCCAAGGATTCTAACACACCCCTTCCAATTTCCCACTTAGAATTTTAATATGGTAGAGGTGTTGGTGATGAATTGTCTGTGATTGCTTATGGATAGACTATTTACCTGCCCATCAAATGTTTATTGATATATTATTATTTGTAAGGCAGTATGAGTGCAAAAGAGAAATAGATATTAATAGGATGAGTATAAGTATACTATGGGACATTAAATGAAGATAGTATTTTCAAAAAAATATTTTTCAATGTTTATTTTTGAGACAGGGACAGAGACGGAGTGCAAGCGGGGGAGGGGCAGAGAGAGAGGAAGACACAGAATCCGAAGCAGGTTCCAGGCTCTGAGCTGTCAGCACAGAGCCTGGCGCTGGGCTCGAACTCACAAGCTGTGAGATCATGACCCGAGCCAAAGTCGGATGCTTAACCGACTGAGCCACCCAGGCGACCCTGAAGATAGTATTTTGAAATGGAATATTATGAAGAACTTTGAGGTTGTGGTGATATTTGAGTTGAATCTTGAAAAATGGATATGATTTGGTGCACCAAGATTTAGAAAAATGTAGTTGAAAAGTTCTAGAAATTATCTTGGAAAGAACAGAAATGTCCATCACATCAAGGTACATCGGTAGGGATCTCTGTGAAGGCAGTTTGCTGGAACATATATTGTGTGAAGAGTACTGAGAATTATTTTTGGAAAATAATATTTGAGCCAAATTATAAAGGTAAATGGAGTTTGGTTCAACTCTGTTGTCAGTGGGAATTCACTCTCAGCGTTTTTATTTAGTTTGATTTTTGTTGTAGGACAGTGACATGAACAGATTGCATTTCAAGCATCTTCACCTGGAACAAAGTATAAAACAACTTCAGTAGAGTTGTGAGAGCCAGAAAGTTGGAGACTAGTTGGCTGGTTACTGCTACAGTCTGGGCGAGGGATTAAGGAAACAGCAGAGACAGTTGGGAAGGAAGAGGGGTTAGTAAGGGCAATTCTGGGCAGCAGACCAGATGCTCTGTCAAGGCAAGGGAAGGAAAAATACAGCAATGACAGAGACCGCAAGACAGGTATGGGGCCCAAAGGAATGCCTTGTTCACCCCATTCCTTAGAGCCCAGTCTCAGGAGACTGAGTTATTTGCTCCCTTAACTCTGCTTTCAAGACCAAATGAAAGCCTAAAAACCTGTTAAGCCTCTAAGGTTTAATGAGAAATCATTGATGTTTCCTTGTCATTTTTCAGTAAAACTAGTGAATGTCAGAGCTGAAAGGAGTCTTCGGTGTCAATTAGCTGAGTCTCTCATTTTTAAACAAGAACACTAAGACCCAGAGATATTGAGTAACTCATTCAAGTTCACACAGCTAATTATTGCCAACTCTGTAATGGAAATATGAGTCTCTTGCCAATTGGGTGCCTGCTTCACTCTGCATCTGTGGATTTAACAAGGGGGCTGGGAAGAGGGGGACAGAAGCAGTGTCTGGAAGGGTGATGACAATGGAGAAAGTCCTGGTAAATGCAACACCAGGATGCTGACACATGGGTGTTAAATTTAAGAATGGCAGTTAGCTTTCACCCACTTGATGGGATTGATATAAATGTTGATAAATAATCTCCATTTATGAGCTCATGGTTTTGGAAGAGGTGTTATGGAGATATACACACTGCATATATGAGGCAGCAATGCTTCAACAGTCTTTTGAATTGTCAGCCCAAAGCATTCATTAAAAATATCAGGGAGACAGCAGGATCTGTATCAAGCCCACAAGACTCAGAAACAGATACCATAGCTGCAAAGGATCCGCAGTGGCAATTACATGAGTTACAGGTACGAACAGAACACTGTAGCATATAAACTCAAACTATTTCCAACAAAGAAAAGTCTATTTATATATATTCAGACAATAGTTGGATCTAATGCAAACCTAACGGTCTCTGTATTTGCCAGGATTATTTGGCTTGTTTTATTCTGCCAGATCCAAGCTAAACACAATACATGGGTAACCTCCTCTCTACTTTGAACAGAGAGGCAGACAGACTGCCAGAGCACCACATGTGAAAGGCCTAACTGAGGGGAGGGATGACTTAGTCAGCTATGCCTAAAGACTTTCTGTACTTAATGAGAGTGCAAACCTACTACATCACTACAAGATGAGTCAGTAAGATTTTGTGGTCACCAGTGACTACAGATGCTACTTTACTCAGAATTCACAAAGGTGAAGTGTTTGTTGAGAGAGGACTCTATGTATTAACCCCAAAGGAGGTACTAGCAGCTAATGAATGGTCGCCTTCGACTAACTCTCCCATAGCCCGAACTGAGTGTAACTTTTGCGAGAATATGAAAGAGCCAGGACATACCAGAATACTTCAGAGTCTGACTGCCCTGAGTTTAACTTCTGAGTTTCTGCCATTTATGAGCTTTATTCTCTGTGATACAGGAAAAATTACTAAGTTTAAATTCTTCTTCTGTAAAAAGGGGCTACAAACATCTCACATATTTGGTATAAAAATCACATGTAAAATATCTAGCAAAAAAACTAATACACTATAGATACTCAGGAAATTGTAGTAAATTATAGCAGCTTTTATCACTCAGAATTTTATTTCAACATGGGACCCTAGGCTCTCAACTATTATTTGGTCTTCCTTTCATATAATCCGTATATAATCAATTAGAACAAATCATAAATCTGAAAATGATAATAGAACACCATTTTATTTTATTTCCTTCTCTCTAGGAGGTATACATTGCTAAATAATTGGAATTCGATTTAGCTTCCTATGTACAAATTATTGCTTTATAATTTTAGAGAAGGTAAATGAGTCCAGATATTGAGAAAGAAAAAGTAAGGCCACCTGTGAAACTGTGACACAATTATTTAAATTCATGGATTCGTTTAATCCACTTTTAAACTAAGAGAATTGGAATTATTAATAGGTCACAGCTCCTGCCTTTAGGGAAGTCATGATTTAGCAGGGGAACCAGAAGGCTAAACAAACAAACAAATTGACTATATGTGTGTTATATGTGTGTGTGAGAGAGAAAGAGAGCGAGATAGAGGGAGCAAGGGAGAGAAAGAGTGAAAGACAGAAACAGAGATTGAAAGCAAATTATGGGGGGATGAATAACAGAATGGTTTGCAAAATTTTATGAAAACACTCAAGATGGAACAAATTCCTGTTCAGCCATCACTTTTTCTTTTTTATTTATTTATTTTTAATGTTTATTTATTTTTGAGACAGAGAGAGACAAAGCATGAACGGGGGAGGGTCAGAGAGAGGGAGACACAGAATCTGAAACAGGCTCAATGCTCTGAGCTGTCAGCACAGAGCCCGACGCGGGGCTCGAACTCACGGACCGCGAGATCATGACCCGAGCCGAAGTCGGCCGCCCAACCGACTGAGCCACCCAGGCGCCCCTGCCATCACTTTTTCAAACCAGCTTATTAGTATACTATTTAAAACAAAATAAAACAAAACAAAGAAACATCTCTTAATAGAACATTACTATAGAAACTTCCAAATAGTCAACTGTGTTCACCCAAAATCAACTATTTCTGTTTTACAAAATCCAAAATTATTCTTACTAGGAAATTCAGTTTACTGAATGAAAGAACATAGTTGAAAAGAATCCAAAAATATTCTTTGTTAAGTACACACAGACTTACTAAGCAATTCACATAGGTACATTAACAATTTACTAGCCAATGTTTTGTACAACAAAAGATGTTCTTGTTAACTGTCTTTTCAGCATCTCTAATCGATTTTGTCTAATCAAACCCCTCTGATTATCTGGGCCACTAGGAGGCCTCACCATGATTGAAAGACTTTGGCTCATCCTTCTTTTGAATCATGCTGATGATACTGGCTTTATGGCAGCTGGTCAGAAGTGACCACACACTCTACCTCACTTCAGGGACCTCTAAAGGGTTTCTCTGGCTCCTGTAAATCCTCTAAGAGGTCTTGTTGTCTATTCTCTAAAGCCACTTTTTTTTCCAGGAAGACCCAAGAAGGTCTGTTAGAAAACTGTCTTCACCAGAAGCTCAATTAACTGTCACTGGTCACACTGATCTCTTTAAAACTTTCTATACCCTACCCAAAACTCATAGCCTTAAGTTGTGCATTGCAACCATATGCTGATGGTTGAAATTAGAAATCTTCAAATGCTTTCCTGCCCATTAAAGGTGGGTTACAGACTTTGAAAAATATAAAGTCTTTATTATGTTGGGTCATTCGTAGTGGGAAAAACTATGTAAAGTAAATTATTTAAGATAAAAATGAAATTAATAAATTAAAAAAACATTAAATGATATATTATCTTAAAATGAAACTAAATTAAGATGATGTGTGTTTTTATATTCAATAACATTCAAAATATAATTGAAATTCTACCTAATTCTTAGAATGGACAGAAATAAAAAAGAATTCAATCACATCATATATGAAAGGCATGAATGCCAGTGTTCTTCATTTTCTTTTTAAATGTTTATTTGTTTTTGAGAGACAGAGAGAGAGAGAGAGAGAGAGAGTGGGTGAGGGGAAGAGAGAGAGGGAGATACAGAATCCGAAGTAGGCTCCAGGCTCCAAACTGTCAGCACAGAGCCTGACAAGGGGCTTGAACTCATGAACTGTGAGATCATGAGCTGAGCTGAAGTTGGACACTGGATGCTTAACTGACTGAGCCACCCAGGTGCCCCCTTAATTTTCTATTTGGTCTTTACCACAAGATCATAAAGAGTACAAAAATATTTGAGATATTCATCAATTTCCCCAAGGGTTTTTGTTAATCATTTGATAACCAATCTTTCTCTTTAGAAGCCTCTATCTTGTGATTATCTTTATTATTTTCTTTTAATCAGAATTAAGCAGTTTCACTATACCATTTCTAATTTGTCAGTGATTTTGCTTAGGGATTGATCAACTCTCCAATACAGTATTGCAAAATCAGCTTTGTCATTTATAACTGACTTTCACTGTATTTGCATTGCATTATTTAGCAATTATAATATCCAAAAACCAGTAAGATAATAAGTAGGGCAGAGTAGTACTCATGTGAGTAATTCTCAAATGGAGAATTAACTTTATAAATGGTCCATTCATTTGTAGATATGTTCCTATTATAATGTCATTTACCTCATCAATTATAACTTTTCTAATTGGTAGGATACAGATAATTGTGTCATCTTGACTCTTGTATTATCTTTGCATTGTACTTAGTAATTGTCAGCCCAACCTTTTGCTCATGATCAATCTAAGGAAACGTCCACAAATAACCTCACAAAATCAAAAATTACTTGATTGCTCAAATACTTAATAAGGTAGTAAGCCAGCAGCGAGAAATTGTCATGCCATTTAGTGACCCTCACAATTTTTTTTATGTGTATTTTATTTTGAGAGAGAGATAGAGTGTGGGGGGGGGGGGCAGAGAGAGAGGGAGACACAGAGCTCGACACGGGACTCGAACTCACAAGTTGCCAGATCACGACCTGAGCCGAAGTCACATGCTTAACCGACTGAGCCACCCAGGTGCCCTGACCCTCACAATTCTGATCTAAGACGTGCAAATTATTAATAGTACTGTACTTGTCTCAGTGATAAGAGTGCCCAGTCCAAATCTCATGACTCTGAGGGGCAACTAACTATGAAATAATGAGTTTTCGTTTTTTGTCACGGACTTTCTGGCTTATCCTTCATAGAAATGTAATAAGAATGAAAGTGTCTGCTTGGCAGGGTGACAGTCCAAGGAATTCCAATTGGATCAAAGAGAACTCCTATGATCTAAAAGCCTAGAGCTCTGGATCCTAGCTCTTTCTCTTCCACGAACTCCAAGTGGAACTTCATAAAACTCTCTGTGACACCTGTTATTTCAGTTTTTCTCTCTGTTAAACTGGGTAATGACCCATGCCCTCTTAATCCCTGTGATAGGCTGACTAATGACCCCTGAAGATGTCTGTGTCTTAGATCCACAAAACCTGTGAATATGTTGCTTTATATGTTAAAAGGGATGTTGCAAATGTGATTAAGTTAATGAATTTGGGATGGGAAGATTATCATGGGTTATCCAAATTGGGCCAATGTGGTCACAAAGATTCTTATAAGCAGTAGGCAGGAGGATCAGAATGAGCAGCAGATGTGAACATGGAAGCAAGATGTTGGAGTGATGTGAAGAAGGGATCATAGCCAAGGAAATTGAAAAAAGGTAGTAAATGGATTCTCCCCTATAATTTCCTCATGGAACACAGACCTACTGACATGTTGATTCTAGACTTTTGATCTCCAGAACTGTGAGGAAATAAAATTATGTTGTTTTAGGCCACTAGGTATTTAGTGATTTTCACAGCAGCAATAGGAAATTAACACAACCTTCAACAAATGACTGTGAAGACCAGTGGGGCAATAAGCACGAGATCTCTCAAGAAAGTCAAAAGAAATGTTTCAAAGCAAGATGATATGGTAGGTCATTTACTCTGTCTACAGATAATTAGAGAAATTCCATAAATTATAAACACTTGTGAGCCAGGAAGGTGGATTGTTCCTTAGTTTTCACATACATTAAAAAAAGTGAGGAAAGTACAATTAGAGGTGGCAAAGATCTCAGCTTTCTTGATCATGCCACAGGGGTCTCCAGGTGCATTCTGTATCACTCCTGTGACCTTCAGCCATTAATTATGTTGTCCCATTTTACTCTATGCCTTTTCTCCTTTTTCCCCTTCTATTCTCACACCCCTTCCTGCTTTATTAAAATGGTGGCTTTGTTGGAGGTAGTGGTAAGGAGGCCATTAAAAAGAACCTAAAGTTGTCACATCTTCAGGGAAACTTTCTCAGCATAAAAAGCAGCTAGCCCCACATGTGGGAAGGAAGGATGAGGTGAGAGAAAGGGGTAACTTGGAACATACCATAAATATTCAGACTCCAGCTTGGAAGTCCACAAAGGAAATCAAACTCACCCATTTTTCATTTCCTGGTCATTACTTCTTTGGCTACAAAGTAACCAGTTCTAAAACCAATCAGTCTAATGTTTAAAAGTTTAAATATGATACAGAAACACTTACAAGGACAGGAATTATTACTTTGAGTATTATGTATATTTCCTAGGTTTACTAAGTGTGATATTGTGATTTATAATAAGAAACATATATTTGGTTTTCATCCCATTCCTGGGATGTGTGGCACACATTCCTGGCACACAGCTCCTAAAAACATTGGAATTTCCTAAATGTTGACAGGAGGGAATCATGGTATGTTTTATATGTTAATGAGGTGACTTTTAAGAAAGCCTGTAGGTAAAATAAGGATAAGGGCTGAGTGCCAGTAGAGCTAACCTTGTAATTAGGGTTGGAACTTTCAGCCCCATCCCTGACCTCTGACCCACAAGGAGGGGAGAGAGACTTAAGACTGAGTTCAATCACCAATGGCCAATGATTTAATCAATCATACCTATGTAATGAAGCTTCCATAAAAACCCAAAAGGACAGTGTTCAGAGACTTTCCAGGTTGGCAAACACAGAGAGATTCAGGGAGAGTGCCATGCTTGGGGAGAGTGCTCCCACATATCTTATCCTAAACATCTTTTCATCTGGCCATTCATCTGTATTCTCTATCATATTCTTTAATAAACTGATGAATGTGTTTCCCTGAGTTCTGTGCGCTGATATAGCAAATTGTTGAATCTAAGGAGAGAAGGTCATGGGAACCTCTAATTTGTAGTCAAGTTAGACAGAAGTTACGGGTAACCTGGGGATCTACTATTAGCATCTGAAGTGGAGGGAGTCTTATAGAACTGAGTCCCTAACCTATGGGTTGTAACTGAAACACAGAAGTGCAAGAGCACCTGGCTCCAGGGGTCCCAAATAGACCAGAGCCAGCCACTTGTTGTTGACAAAATCCAAAGGCAGAGAGATAAGGGGTGGTGAAACAAGAAAGGAGTTCATTTCAGTGAGGCAGACACCAGTAAGACAGCAGACTAGCATCTCAAAGACTGTCTCCAAAGTGCTGAAAATACTTCTGTGTTCGTATAAGGAAAACAAAGGTTGGTGGGTACATGCAGGTGGGCAGTAAAGGTCAGGTTGATCTTTACTTTGGGGGTCAGCCACATGGGGCCTTGCTAGCGTCAGGGCAGTCTCCAATGCGTAAGAAGGTAGTTTCAGTTCCTATCACAGTATGCTTTGCCCACTGGGTCTCTTGTGTTGAGTTAAGAGATGAATTGGAAAAAAACATAATCAATTAGAAAGTACAGGCTGAGGTCAGAATGGAGATAGTTTAAGTCCTCTTTCAGGATCTGATGTTATCTCCAAGTACACAGTGTCAGAATTGAGTTAAATTTTAGGACATCCAGCTGATATCCTAGAATTCCTTGATTGGGGGGGTGGATCCCCACATTCAGTGTCAGGAGTATTGTGAGTATGGTAGTAGTGTGAGAGCAAAGGAGACACACGGGAGAACTGGGTTTTCCATATACTAAGTGAATGCTGATTATCTGGAATCTTCATGTAAAAACCCCCACTCAACAGCAATCTGTTTAAATTCTACAGTTAGACTAAAAATATTAAGGTACATTTCACTATAATTTAAACATGATGACAGACAACAAATGAAATTGACTATTGATCTTTATGTTTATATTCTTCTCTTAATATCGCCTAACATTCTTAGAGATAACTCTAACATATGCCACTTATAATAATGACTACAAACTGTCAGCTAGTCTTAATATGAGTATCAGCTTACACTGTCAGTGCACATTGCTCAAACTGTCATTGCACACTGTCAGCATGATATGCTCAACACATGATTGTTTCAGTTAATATACTGACTAAAATTTAAATATATGAGCAACAGTTTCCTGGAAAACATGTGTGAAATGTAAGTGTTGCTTATGTGATTTCAACAACCAAAAAAGAATAAGGTAAGTTTGTTCCAAATGTCAAAGGACTGCCCCCAATTCAAAGGAAGTCTGAGAAAAGAGTAGCCAATTAATATGTAATCAAGCATTCTATGAGTAATCAATAATTAGTAATTACTAATTACCATTAGTAATTACAATCAATTACTCCACAATACCATAAATGGGACAATACTCAGGAAACATGTGAGAAGGAAATAAAAATGCAGTTCTAAGTCTTACTGTTTTGAAATAGTATTCTTTATATATAATGGTAAAATGGGAGGATATCATTTAAGCAGTTATCTCAACTTTGTAGTTTATCGTTCTGAGTTTGGGCCAAAGTATAATGTCAGGCATATGTTAAGTGTGTGTGAATAAACACACGTGCACACACACACACACATGCATTAATATCTAGCTTTTTTTTTTTTTAGTACATTATTCATCTCTTTATCAGGTATCCTTCATTTGGTTATTCTGAATAGGCCACTCAGTTTCACCATTGGAGGTGATGATAGTTAATTTTATGTGTCAATTTGGCTAGGCTACAGTACCCAGATATTGGTCAAATGCCAATATTTTTTATTGGTATTTTTTAGATGAGATTAACATTTAGATTAATAGACTCCGAGTAAAGCATATTACCTTCCATGGGGTGGGACACATCCAATCAGTTGAACCCTTAATTAGAAAAAGACAGATTCCCTGAGAAAGAGAGAATTCCTTCTCCAGACTGCCTTCAGACTCAAACTGCAAGAGCAACTCTTCCCTGGGTGTCCAGTCTACTGGCCTGCCCTGCAAAGATTTTACCTGCCAGATTCTACCATAATCATATGAACCAATTCCTTAAAATACACCAGTCTTTCCCTCTCTCAATCTCTCTCTCTTTCATATATATATATTAGTTAGTTAGTTTCTGTTAGTTCTGTTTCTCCAGGGAATCTTGTAAATACACCAGTTAATTAGAGTTCTTTAATTCGCAGTGAAAAAGCAAATCATAGTATCATAATATTCTGATATACCACTTTCTGAGAAATCTCAGATTTTTTTTTAAATATTTATTTATTTTTGAGACACACACACACACACACACACACACACACACAGAGTGTGAGCGGGGGAGGGGCAGAAAGAGAGGGAACACAGAATCAGAAGCAGGCTCCAGGTTTTGAGCTGTCAGCACAGAGCCAGAAGCGGGGCTCAAACTCACAAACTGCGAAATCATGACCTGAGCTAAAGTCAGATGCTTAACCAACTGAGCCATCCAGGTGCCCAGCAATCTCAGATTTCTAGAAGACATCACTAATGATATCATGAAAGAAAAGGTAGAAAAATTTAAAAGTTTGTTTTGCTGCCTCATCTACGTACACCTTCCCAATTTTGAGATGCAATCTATAAAATCTAAACTCAGGGGGCGCCTGGGTGGCTCAGTCGGTTAAGTGTCCCACTTTGGCTCAGGGCATGATCTCGCGGTCCGTGAGTACGAGCCCCGCATTGGGCTCTGTGCTGACAGCTCAGAGCTTGGAGCCTGTTTCAGATTCTGTGTCTCCCTCTCTCTCTGACCCTCCCCTGCTCATGCTCTGTCTCTCTCTGTCTCAAAAATAAATAAACGTTAAAAAAATTTAAAAAAATAATAAAATAAAATCTAAACTCAGGAAGGTGGCAAAGCTCAGAGTGGTTCTAAACTACTTTCTGTTTTAGCATTCTTTGATATTACAAATATCAACACAAGATTACTATATAATAATATTCATATACTTAGTCCCCTCAATGGACAGTAATAAATTGCTTGATTGAAATAGGTAAATTCAGACAGTAAAAATAACTGAAGGATCCAACAGCCTCATTTTTCTTAAAAAGCTTTGTTAATTGTTTCCAATATATATTATTAATAATTACCTTATGAATACTTAATAAGTAAGTATACAGCTGAAAGTGAGAATCCCATAAAATTTACTTAACTTTCTCATTGTTATAAGAAGTAAAAAATAAGCTATATCTTTTCTCATTACAAAGGTAACTGGCATTTTCATATTGAAGTTTGTTGCCTCTTCTGTCATTTACCTAAATCAAATTACCTAAAATGTACATTCCGAAGAAACATTTCTGTTTTCATCTGGAGCATTGACCCCTGTGCTACCTTTGGGATGTTTTTGTTGTTCTGTTTTGTTTTCATTCCTGAGGCAGGGAAGGATGCTTATTCTCTTCAGGTCTGAGTTTGCTTCTGGCCGTGTAAACTCTCTAATCCAATATCAAGGCATAACTACTCCAAGTAGTTATTTAGCAAAACAAAACTTGGTTTTTCACTAAAATCCATTATCATCATAGGTAATATATATATATATATATATATATATATATATACACACATATATATGTATATTATTCAGACTGACTCTGATATGCTCAACACATGTTTGTCTCAGTTGACATATTGATTAAAATTAAAATGTATGAGGAATACAGTTTCCTGGAAAACATGTGTGAAATGTAAGTGCAGCTTATGTGATTTAAACAACCAAAAAGAATAAGGTAAATTTGTTCCAAAGGTCAAAGGACTTCCCCTAAAGTTCTTTTCTCTAAATATCATTGTTTTTCTTGCTCACCTACTTGTTAAAATTTATGGGGACGAACAACAGAATTTTCTGGAGAACTTCATGATCCTGCAAATGAGGCTGTGTAACTTATGCCAACGAATAAAATGTGACCAGTTTACTCAAGGTCAAAGCATTATACCAGTTATGATATTGAATAGGAAAAACTAAGAAAGAAAAGATGAAAGAACTGAAGAAGTACTTGGCCCTGTCTTCTCTCGATCAAAGACAAAATTTGGGCATTGAAGTTTTAAGCATGATAATAGGTGAACATGTATGATAGTATATTAAACATATGATATTGTAAGGTGTTTTTTTTTTTTCTCATTTAATATAAGAATCCCCACATGAGTGAGGTACAGTGATTATCTTATGGATGATGCACCTAAGGTGGTTAAGTTGCCTGAGGACATATAGCCAGTGAACATTCAGACCAGGATTTGACTCAGACATCCTGTCCTTACTCTAGATAGGGCTTATAAAATTCAGTACTATACATATAGAAAAAAGTTTTCAATTTTTAGATTTTACAGGTTTTTAAATTCAAATCCAGGTACATAGTAGATTTCTTATTGTCTGAAGACAAAGGGAGATGAACAGTTAAGGAGTGTCCAGGTTTTCAAGTCATACTTGTTACCATATCACAAATTAGACTTAACAACCCCATCTGGGCAATGGCTTAGCAAACTGGGCTATGCCTAGAGGCCACCTACTTAGTAGCTGGAATAAAGGGACCTTTGGGGGACAAGACAGAAACAAGAGGGTGGGGACAGCAATAGGAGGGTGGGTGTCAACTTTCAGTAAATAGGAAACTTCTTAAAAGGGATGTGTGGTGGTTAATGGCAGGAGTCCAGCAGAGGTGGAACTTTCTCTTAAATATCATCTAATACAAACCTTTCTCTCAGCTGGCCAGCCTCTCTCTACTGTCCCTTATAAAACATATGGATATTCCTATTCTTGAGCCTTTTCTCTTATTCTTGATAAATTCATTTCCAGAATATATGTCAGTCTTTCTTTTCTTTTTTTTTTTTAACTTTTTTTTTAATTTTTTTTTTTTATTTTTGAGACAGGGAGAGACAGAGCATGAACAGGGGAGGGTCAGAGAGAGGGAGACACAGAATCTGAAACAGGCTCCAGGGTCCGAGCTGTCAGCACAGAGCCCGACGCTGGGCTCCAACTCACGGACCGCGAGATCATGACCTGAGCCGAAGTCGGCTGCTTAACCGACTGAGCCACCCAGGTGCCCCACAGTCTTTATTTTCTAATGAAATGGTGTTCATTTGTTACCCCAATAAGTAAACTCTCTTGGCCATCTCATCACATGCTACCTGTTTAACTATGCTGAAAACATTCCTTCTATCTCATTCTTGCCCATCATTTACAAATAACAATATTTTTATTAAAAACTTTTTCTAATATTTATTTATTGTTGAGAGACAGAGAGAGAAAGAGAGAGAGAGAGAGCATGAGCAGGGGAAGGGCAGAAAGAGAGGGAGACACAGAATCTGAAGCAGGGTCCATGCTCTGAGCTGTCAGCACAAAGCCCGATGAGGGGCTTGACTCACAGACTATAAGATCATGACCTGAGCCCGAAGTCAAATGCTTAACAGACTGAGCCACCCACGCACCCCCATGAATAACAAATTTTTAAAGAAGTATTGTGATAGTACCTGGGTCATTTCTTACAGTTTTTAAAAGTTATTTTTTTCTCTTAAAAGGATTGATTTCTTTTTTCTTTAAAGTTTATTTTGAGAGGGAGAGTGTGTGTGAGCAGGGAGGAGCAGAGAGAGAATCCCAAGCAGGTTCTACACTGTCAATGGAGAGCCCAATGAGGGGTTCCATCTCACAAACCATAAGATCATGACCTGAGCTGAAATCAAGATTCAGATGCCCAACTGACTGAACCACCCAGGTTCCCCAAGGATCAATTTCTTAATACGAGAAACATTTTCACTCCAAATATTGAAAAGCCATGAAAGTGTTGAGAAAAAGATGAAAAAGAATATTTAACATGAAAATGGAATGCCTACCTTTCTTTTTTTTTTTTAATGTTTATTCATTTTTGAGAGACAGAGAGAGACAGAGCATGAGCAGGGAAGGGTCAGAGAGAGAGGGAGACACAGAATCCGAAGCAGGCTCCAGGCTCTGAGCTGTCAGCACAGAACCCGACGCAGGGCTCGAACTCACAGACCGCGAGATCATGATCTGAGCCGAAGTCAGATGCTCAAACGACTGAGCCACCCAGGCACCCCATGAATGCCTACCTTTCTATCTATGACCTGCAATAATTTTTGGTTTTTGTGTTTTTTTTTTTTTTGTAGGTTTACATATTTAACGACTATTTAGATCTTCACTAGGGCGTTGTCCAACTGAGAGCCTGCCCACTTGCTCTTCTGTCTTCAGCATAGTGCACAAAGCCTGAAGCACCAGGTGTTCAGTAAATATTAAGTTAAATGAATTGTAGTATCTTTTTCCCTCAAATACAGAGCTTCACTTGAATATAGTGATAAAGTATATAAATTTTACCCAAATAGAAACAGATCATAGGATCATAGAATTTTAGAAGTGAAAGAAACTCATGAGGTTTCTCTCTTGGTGCCTAGGACCATTTTAGATAGTAGGAGTAAAGTACACATCAAGAGATTCTGAACCCAGTTCTCAAGTTGCTGTTTTTTCCCCAGTTATGTGCATTTTTTCCTGATCTTTTAAAATCCAAAATTTCCTTTCCACTCATATTGGAATAACTCTGTCCAGTCTGCTTACCAGATGCCCTTATACTAGCCCTTGTCAAAACTCCGTGTGTTAAGTGTCATCTATTTATCAGATGTTCCTTCCTTTCCACTTACGTTAAAATTTTAGTGTGTCTCAACTATAAGGAAATTATGGCTCAGTTGCAATAGAACAATGCAAATTTCAGAGAGAAATGTTTAAACCAAAGGTAGCAACTAATACTCTAAAGCTTTTTTTAAATGTTTATTTATTTTGAGAGAGAGAGAGCACAAGTGGGGGAGGGACAAAGACAGAGGGAGACAGAATCCCAAGCAGGCTCCAGGCTCTGAACTGTTACAACAGCACAGAGCCCAAAGCGGGGCTCAAACTCACGGACTGGGAAATCATGACCTGAGCCGGTCTGATGCTTAACCAACGGAGTCACCCAAGCGCCCCTCTAGAGCTTTTAAACTAGAGAACTATAGGATGCATTCAGAGTGCTCACCTACTCCAAGGCCACACTATCACTATTTTTATAATGGTTGAATTAAAAGATGTTAGGATGAGAGTTAAGGACCTACTCATCAACCCCTATGCCTATTATATCAATAGTTTCATTCCTATGGATTTTTATAGTTTCAAAGCACAAACACAGTTGAGACAGTTCATATCTGCAAACACCTTAAAGAGCATTCAAAACCTTATATGGGTTACTAAACACTTGACATCAATCCTGAGGCTCAAAGCAGGTACCTAAAGGATGGAGGGAGAAAACAGCATTAGAAGTAGTTTAAGTACATCAAAGGTCAAATCTATCTAAATGAACTGGATTTGAGCTCTTTCTCTTCAGACTCAATAAACCTTTTGTACAATTTTATGGGACTTATGTGTATTGCAGTTACATGAGTATTTTATTATTCCCTCCAGCATGTGTCCTCCGTTTGGGTAGGAACTGTATAATGCTTCTATTTGTCTCCTCGGTTCCTATTCAGTGCTTTGCATGAAGAAAATGTTCATTTTATGTTTGTATATTAAATTTTGCTTTGAGTCATCATTACATTTGGCAAATACACTCTTTGGTCACATGTAGAATAAAAGAAGAGCAAGCAATAGTCCATGGACTTGGGCTAATTAATCACAGAAGCACTAATATTCTAAAATACATCAGCTATAATGTGGAACAGCATCCATTTTGTTGGTTTTCTATCTCTAGATACAATTAAAAAGAAAAATACAGTTCATAGGCATTTTCAACCTATGAATTTTGTAATTTTGACCTTTGAATCTCCATACTTTCACCAACAACCTTTGCAAACCACCAGTTTCTGGTTTTATTTAATATGTCCAAATTAGATTTAACAGAACTCAGACCCATTCCAGCACATCAGGCACAAAAAGTCTCTTTGATCTTTTTGCCACTTTTAAGAAACATCTGCATCTTTGTAAAGACCTAGCAGGATGAGCCAAAAGTTTGAGAACAGATACAGCCACATGCAGGAAGATAGAATTATTAGAGGAAACAACTCTCCTTGTTAGAGTCCCAGAGACCTGAAAGAAAGCCGGCAGTATCTAAGACTTATAAACACAAAGTCATTTCCAAGAGTTGGACTGTAGAGGTGACCCATCCCATAATCCTATTGAACAGGACAGACTGCTCTCATCATCAAAGGACAGGGTGGTAGCATTGGTTATATGGTTATCCAAGCATTCGCTTCACAACTGAGGAAACTCACAACCCAAAAAGTGCACAGTTGTACATTGCCCTTTTCTAACTTTTCAAGATAAAGTTTACACCTTTCTTTGTCAAAATCCCTCTGTTACACTTTATTCAGTCTGACAGGGAGAAAGAGCATCCTGCACATACCTCCAAGATATCCAACATATGTCTCCATCCATAAAAGTGGTTGCATTTTTCTCCCTTACAGGGCTCTAAGCCCCCTAAGGGCTTAGTAACCCTTTGCATGGTCCACAGACAGCTCTTGTCACATGTTTGAGCTGAACTGAACTTTTTTGTTCCAGATAACTGTTAGAGTGTGCCATGTAAAATAACATTCAAACGCTTCTCCTTTTGAGCAGAGTGCTGCAAATGACAAGATGGGGTTTCCAAGAGTAGCTCAGATATGCCGGACACAAGAGAGGCCATGAAGGCCAGCTTGAACACCAGGGAAGGGTTAACCTATGCCTCTCATTTCTGCTGCTGCTCTGAGGTTTATTTTTCCCAAGCAGGTGGACGTGGACCACTGAATGAAGGAAAAAGCAAAGTGGCAGATGATAGACAGCAGAAGTTTTCAATCATAGCCTCATCCAGGTTTCTAGCACATGTTGTAGATCGAGTGTTCTGTGAAGCCCAAAAGGCATGAACTGAACAGAAGGTTGAGCCAAAACTTCTCATGACTTACTGAAAACATTTCCACGTCTTGGAAATATATCCTAATAGGAATTCCTATCATTTCTGGAAAATCCAGACAAACCAATATGTTCTGAGAATGCAGGGCCTTCCCCTCCCCTTTTAGCAAGAAAGATATAGTAGCCAGTCCAGGCAGTGCATACTTGAGAATAAGCTGCTTTCAGAATTGAAACGAGAGGAGATAAAGTTTTATATACTATCCTATACTATCCCGAATTGTCATGCATAGATGTACACATATGTGTATTTATGTTGATAATACATTATCGACTGGGAAGCAAAAGATATGGATTTGAACCAAGCTTCTCTCCTCAAGGAAGGTTACTAAATGACTTCCGAAACTCCTTTAAATTCTAAATAATATTGTTATTTCATTTTATTTTTATCAACTTTATTGAAGTATATTTTAGGTACAACAAACTGCATGCATCTCAGGTATGCAATGAAATGAATTTTGACAGATGTACACACCCATGAAACTACAAACACGATCAAAAGACAAACTATTTCCATGACCCCCAAACAGTTTCTGGTGCCCATTTGTAGTTAATCCATTCCTCTATCTCCAACCCAGCCAAACACTGTTCTGTTTTCTGTCAATATAAAGGTTTTGTAATTATGTAAATGAAATTATATAGCATGTACTCTTTTATGTCTGGCTTTGTTCACTCAGCTAAATGATTTTGAGATTCATCCATGTGACTGCATGCATCAGTAATTTCTTTATTCCAATTGTTTTCTTTTGTTTTGTTTTTCTAACCACACATCTGCTGATGAACATTTGGGCTATTTCTAGTTTGGAGCTATTCTGAATAAAGCTGCTATAACATGCACATACAAGTCTTTGTTTGTTTCTCCCAGGTAAATACATAAGAGTGGAACGACTGGGTCATATGTTAGTTGTATATTTAAATTCTTAAGAGAGTGTAAAATTGTTTTCCAAGGTAGTCATCAAATTTTATGTTCCCACCATCATTATGCAAGAATTCTTACAAATCTTCACCAACGCTTGGTATTACTATTTTTTTCTATTTCATCCATTCTAATATATATGTGTAGCTCTCATTTCTATCTATATTTGCTTGATGACTATGTTAATCATTTTCTCATGCACTTATGGCCATTACTTTATATTACTTTGTGAAGTGTCAGTAAAGGTTTTTTTTTTTTTTTTTTATCATTTTCCTTGTCTTTGTTTTTACACTTGATCTTAGCCAAAAGGCTGAGAAGCGATCATTGTCTTTGTTTTTATTGTTGAGTCATAAAAGCTGCTCATATATGTTGGTTAAAAGTCTTTTGTCAAATATACATATTGCAAATATCCATTCTCAATCTTTGGCATGATTTTGGTTTTGTTTTGTTTTGTTTTATTTTTTTTAATGTTTATTTCTGAGAGAGAGAGAGAGAGTGCGTGCATAAACGAGCATGAGTGGGGGAGGGGCAGAGAAAGAGGGAGACACGGAATCTGAAAGAGGCTCCAGGCTCTGAGCAGTCAGCACAGAGTCCCATGTGGGGCTCAAACCCATGAACCATGAGATCATGACCTGAGCTGAAATCAGACGCTTAACAAACTGAGCCACCCAGGCACCCCATGTTTTTGTTTTCTTAACCGTGTCTTTGGAAGATAAAAACAAAATTTGCTGATAAAGCCAAGTATGTATTTTTATGGCTTATTTATTTATTTATTTATTGTTTCTCAAAATTACAAAGATTTTCTCTTTTTGGTGTTTTTCTAGAAATTTATGATTTAACTTTTTATTTTGAGAGAATACTTGGGCACATAGAAAATTCTCCCAAGTCCAAAATACTGAGTGTTCCCAAGGATCCCTCACAGAGCTTTCCTTAATTTTAGCATCTTTTGTAATCATATTACAATAATCAAAACTAAGATAATAAGATTGGTAAAACACTATTAGCTAACCTGGAGATTTTATTTGGATTTCACCAGTTTTTACACTAATGCCATTTTTCTATCCCGAGATCCCACATTGTATTCGGTTGTCACATTTCCTTTGTGGAAATAAATGAAGACCATCCAAATAAGAACAAGCAAAAGCTAGGGCCACTTGGGTGGCTCAGTCGGTTAAGTGTCTGACTTCAGCTCAGGTCATGATCTCATGGTTTGTGAATTCTAGCCCTATGTCGGGCTCCGTGCTGACAGCTCAGAACCTGGAGCCTGCTTCTGATTCTGTGCTCCCTGATTCTGTGCTCCCTCTCTCTTTGCCTTTCCCTGCTCTCTCTCTCTCTCTCTCAAAAATAAATAAACATAAAAATAATTTAAAAAAAAAGAACAAGCAAAAGCTATATATAGCACTTGCTATAACATGGCGGTCAGCCACCATCACTTGTACTTGGCAGAGATTCAAAGATGGGCAGAAGAATGAGAAAGCTTATGGAGGAAAAAAAGGATAGACTTGGGTATGCTCTGATTTGAGGCTGTTGGCATAGGGAAGCGGTAGGTGGGATACCAGAAGTTAGGTATCAGATATGATTCCTTAGGGTGTGATAATTGGCTTTTCCAGGTTCTAATTTAGAAGCTGGGGCAAGAATAATGGAGGCTGTCAGATAGTCATCTGGCTGGCTTTTGGGGGCCAGTTGCTATGGGGGTGCTGTTTGGCTTTCTGGAGTGATTGTTACTAATAGGACTTTGATTTCTTAGACTGGTTATTACACATAATAATGGACTGACTTCTTAGACCAGTTGCTGCAGATTGTCGGTCAGAGTTCTACTTTTATACATGGTTTGGCCATTGTCCATTTGTATGTTGAGTCTCTCATTTTTGTCTCCTCCAAAGGAGTGATAGTTTCCCCCTCTTCCTTATGCTTTATGACCTTGGCCATTTTGAAGACAGCTTCTTGGTTATTTGTGTCTGCCTAATGTTATTTCATGATTAGATTGAAGTTATGTATTCTTGGCAAGAATAACACTGAAGCAAAATTCCCTTCTCAAGGGGTACATAATGTCGACAAGTCTTATTATTTGTAATGTTAACTATGATCATTTGGTTAAGGTGATGTCTGTTGAATTTCTCCACTGTAAAATTACAGTCTTTCCTTTTGTTGGTAATAAGTGTCTTGGAGCAGATACCTTGTGACTATGCAAATATCCTGAGTTTCTCCTCAGACTTTCATCCAGTAATTTCAGCATACATCAGTGATCTTTCCTGCAAAAATTCTAATGAAGATTAGAATTTCTATTCTTTCATTTTAGAAATAGAATTTAGAAATTCTATTTAGAAATAGAATTTCTATTTCTTTCACTTATTATACATTTAACTGGAATTGTCCTGTAAGAAAGAACTTTACCTTATCCCTTAAGTATTATTTATTTATATTTACGTGTATTAGTGGAATATTTTTGTTGTATAGATTACACAATAATACTATCATTACTTATTTTTTTGCCAGACTATTTGGGATTTGGCCATTGGGCACTCTTTTAGGTTGCTTCCTGTGTCCTTTTAACATGGTTCCATCTTTTTCTAAGCACTCTCATACTTTATGGCACTAAAATGTGCTTTTTGCTCATCTTGTATTTTTTTCTGTCCCAGATTTGGAATCAACTACGTCTCCTTGGTTCCATTTATTGAGAATGACATTTAGAACCACGATCTGGGAGCTATACATGCTAATTGGATATGAATGAGGAATGTCACTGCTTCTGTACCTTCTCAGTGGACAGAACCAGGAGATATATGTATGTATACTAACACACAGAAATTTATATTTATTTGTCTGTCTAGCTGTGTTTGTATATTTGTGATTCCAATAGAACACATGTCTATTTACCACCTCCTGACAATCTTTATAGTTGCCAAATACATTGCAGTACATGCATTCTATACCTCACAAGAAAATGTAATTTTTGCTTTAAACCATTATACTCATTTTAAATAAAGAGAAAGGCATCCTTTATACCTACCTGAATATTTTCCATTTCTGATACTTTTCATTTATTTCTCAAGATTTGTGTTTCCCTCTGGTATCACACTTCCTTTCAGCTTTAAGAACCACCCTCTTGAAGTGCAGACCTGCTGGTGATTTTTTCTTATTGTTTTTTATTTTTGTTTGTTTTGTGTTAACCAAAAGTATTTTTATTTCACCTTCTTTCTTGAAGCATATATTTTGCTGGACTAGAATTTTGGTTTAACGGGTTTTTTGTTTTTTTCTGTACTTCAAATTCTTTTTTTTCTTTCTTTTTTTTTTTTTTTTAGAGAGAGAGAGAGGGCATGTGTGCGTGTGAGCCGGGGAGGGTCAGAGAGAGAATCCCAAGCAGGCTCCATACTCGGCAGAGCCTGACATGGGACTTGATCCCTTGACCCCAAGACCATGACCTGAGCGGAAACCAGGAGTTGGACACTTAACCAACTGAGCCACCCAGGTACTCTTCCTTTCTGTACTTCAAAGATTTGATCCATGGTTTTCTGGTCTTAATTGTATCTGATGTGAAAACTATAGTCTTTTAAATCATCTTTTTTTCTAACTGCTTTCAGGATCCTCTTTCTCTTTGGTTTTCAAGCAAATTTGTTTTGATGTGACCAGGCAGTATGTTTGTATTTACTCTACTAGTGATTCACCAAACTTCTTGAAGTTGTAAAATTAAGTCACCAATTTGGTATGTTTTTGACCATTATTCTTGATATGTTTATTTTTGCAGACAGTTAAATTGATTAGACCTAAACTGTAAATTCTGTTTCACCTGCAGTGGGTTGTATTGTAGATCTCAGTTCAGTCCTTTTACTTTAAGGGAAGCTACTTTGATTTTGCTCCATGTATGCATGGTCCCAGGGTCAATCAGGAAGTTTGGGTAGAGTCTACAGTTTAGGGCTCCTTTCTTTGGCTTTTTCCTCTTCAGGACTTCTTTTCCAATCTATAGAGGATATTGACACCCTGGGCTCTGTCTTCCAGTTCTTTAGCTGCTGTTTACCACCTTGCACCTGTGACTGTGGCTAGTTTCAGGCTCAGGTCATAAAAATAGGAAGCTTAATCCATGAAAGACTTTTCTTCAGAATTCCAAGTCACCTCCAATATATATCTGCTTTCATTCACTCTCCCGAGTCATCAAGTAGAATTGTATGTGTACGTTTTCTCCAGAGTATATAGCTGTTATCTGCTGATGAGTCAATCTCTTACACTCTTATTCTATCATAGTAAAGGCAGAAATACCCCAAATTCTATTATTTTATATATCAATACATTGTACTTTTGAGTAACTAGACTGTTGCAAATGCTACTTATTACTTCAATTTCCTCATTTTCCATAATGTTAATTTTTATTTTAAATGAGTTACTGTTTTCATTGCTATTACGTAGAGTACTCACAACTTATCAAGTATTTTCACTTACACCATGTTTTCTGTTTTAAAATAACCCCATGAAAAAAACAGGGTAGATAGAATTTTTAACAGTTTAGAGAAAAGGAAATTATAATCCCAAAGATTAGAAGATAATGTAAGATCACACACTTGGTATGTATTCGTGTGTGTGTGTGTGTGTGTGTGCCCCCACGTGCATGTGTGCAGAGAGAAAACTGCCAATTTTTAGAGCAGGAACAACCTAAAGAAACCTTAAGGATAATTAAATCCAAGTATTTATTATGGAAGAGTGAAGCTAGATCACTTAGGTGACTTTCAAAGCTTGTGTAACTAGTTATTGTCTTACTGTGTCTTAAAGATCAAACTAGTATGAAAGGGCATACATGGGAAGGAAAAGGCCAATATCAGCTCTATAGAAGGAAAGACTTTTAGCAAAGGTGCCATATAAAAATAACAAACTAAAGAATTATACATTCTCCATTAATTCAGAGGCGCTTAAGCAGAGACTGAACTTGTCAGGAGGCTGTAGAATATATTTAAGCATTTGATGGGTAACTGAACTAGAGTTAAAGGCCCTCCATACCAGAGCACACGATTTAACAATTCAGTGACTATCACGCTGTTTCTAAAAGTGTCATTCTTTTGTTCTGACTCTATCATCTTGATTACACATTTGGGCATTTGTTCTGAAGAGATGATTTTTACAACTGTGGGACTGGTATTCTTAGCATGTTGTGCTTGCAGAGTTTTTTGGTGACGCCCAAGACAATATTTTAGAAGCCCTGCCAATAGCATACATGGATGTCTATATGAAAAAACACTTTCATAAAGTTAGTATTTATTCTTATTTGCCAAAAAATTTAACTAAGTTCATGTTCTCATTACAGTTAAAGTCAATTGTGATATGAAAAAGCAGAAATTTCTTCTTATAAATCAAACACACACAGATATACACATGTATGTATAAATATAGATATGTGGATCAATGTTTTCCTTGGAAAATATTTTTGTGACTTTATTAATATGAATGTAGTTTGAATTGAAAAGTTTTTGAGAAAGAGAAAATGTGCAAATTGTAATTGTCAGTACTGTTCTATAATTCAGCTTAATATACTCACGGGTCACTCCCTCTTTTCCAGAAGGGCAAGCAAGAGCTTTGGAAGTTCCCAAGACCATTTCAGGAGTTCTTCAAGGCCAAAACTATTTCCATAAAAATATGAACACATTATTTGGCCTTTTACTTTTATTCATGTACAAGTATATGGTCAACTTTTTCAGAAACCACAGGCCATGTAGGATGTCATTTGCTCTTACTGCTAATGGAACACGTGCTTGTGTATTCTTGTTTCCTAAAATTAATGTTATCATATAAATATGTTCATTTTCATCTTTTAAGTAAACTTTTAACTAGTACTTAGACTTCTATTAGTCTCGCTGTTTATATTTTTTATAATATTTGTAAAATCATTATGATCCAATAAATCTTATGTTGATACCCTGAAATTCTCCTTGTACCTATATAGAAATACAAAAAGAAGTTCAAGTTGTCTGGATTTGCATAATATTTTAAAATTTTTGAAAAACATTCTAAACTTTTAATTATTATCTAAAGCTTGTTACTTTAGAATATTTAATATTTTGAAATTTTTAATATTAATTTAATTTAATATTAAATATTTAATATTTTGAAATTAAGGAAAGATATTTTATATTTAAGGAATGATTATTCACTAAAAAGATATAAGAACATTCATTTTCTCAACCCACAGATGCACCTTCTATATGTAAAGATGCTGAGAAAAATAAAACTTTCATATTATTTGACTCATGAATGAGAAAAATCTATTCCAAAGAACCTGGTTAAAACTATAACCCAGAAATAAAACTATGACAAAATGCTATTTCCCTCATCTCTATATATGCTAATAATTGTACATATGTATTTCCTTATATTTATTTCTTTATTGTATATTAGTCTTTATTATATGTGCATGTGTGTATATATATAGTGTGTGTATATATACATATATGTATATGTATGTGTGTGTGTATATATATATATATATATGCACATTTTTTTTCTTTTAGAGAGAGAGCAGAGCATGAGCTTGGGAGAGGGGAAGAAGGAGAGAGAGAGAATGGCGGAGACTTAAGCAGGCTCCACACTTAGCGCATAGTCTGATGCAGGGCTCCTTCCCATAACCCTGGGATCATGACCTGAGCTGAAATCAAGAGTCAGAAGCTCAACTGACTGAGTCACCCAGGGGCCCACTTTATTGTATCTTCTGAAACAGAATATTTAAAAATGGTTTTATAGTGACAGTTAAGTTGCAATGTCATTTTGAGACCAAACATTTAGAAGTTAAAGAAAAGAATAAATGTTTAAAATATAGTGCGGTTGAACTCTTTAACAGTGAAAACTATTTGTAATAGCTTTTCAAACTAGTGTTTCAGAAGACACTGAAATATATCACAGGTTATATTATCATATTTCACTGGCTGGAGAAGACCACATGGTAGCTGGAGTTTAATAAAGCTTTGGACCATTGACATTGTATAAAGCCTACTGACAAAAATTCAGTAAAAGCACACACATCAGTGTCAATTTTCAATGTTACAGCATCTTGTCAAATGAGAATTTTGCTTGCATGCATGGAGATGAGATAGTATCTTCAGAACTATACTTTTACAAATCAGTGAATCTACAGATATGGCTGGACTTGCTCATTTGTTTGTATTTAGTTGGTATGGGCACCAACTAAGCAGCCAGGAAGATCTTGTTTTATATGAATGTTTGGCATTCAAGCACAAGTGGCACTGAAATATTCAAAGTGTTGAGTAATGTTTTTGAATTTCATAATTTTTTTGGACCTTGTGGAAGAGCTGTGTTTACTTTTGCAATGATGGTACAAAAGCAATGATGGGTAAAATTGGTGGTACCTTAGCATAAATCAAAGTAGTGACACCAAAATGTACTGGTGGTGATTATATTTTTCACTGATTGGCATTTGCAAGTAAGAAAAAAAGCCAATATTACGTAGGAATCTCTGGTTACTTGGATCTCCCTGAGCACTAAGGATAATATAATTTGATACCTGCTTTCTCCCCTGGAACATTCAGGGACAGTTTGATGGATTTCACTTGAGGGTGGTTTTTATGCCTCACTTTGTTATATTGTTCCATAATACAGAGAGGTTGGGAGGGAGAAAGATTCAGGGATGAGTGAACATACTGCCAACTTCCCAGAAGTTAGTTGGTAAAAATATAAATAAATCAATCCATTAATCTTTTCTTAGAAGGCTAATTTTTAAAATAATTTTCACATAGAACTTTGTTATTGTCCTTCACAAGTGTAATCTAGGTTTATAGATTTCTGTTTATTTATTGTTTTATTGATTTTTAATTAATTTTATTTACTGTTATCTTTCTCCCACTATAATGTAAAGCTCATGAGGATTGGGCCAATATCTATGTTCTATTTGTTACCCTGAAGCTTAGACTGATGACAGGTACATAGTAGGCACTCAGCAAATAAATGTAAAATGAAGGATTTTTATTTTCATGTTCAATTTAACATGTCTGAATTTTGTTATATTTTCTGAGCTATGCTTCAGACGAATCGTCCCCATCAACAACAACAAAAAAGTCTATCCAGTTACATCTGCCATTATTTAAAAGACAAATAGAATTTCCTTTCTATGGAAAACAGATATCTTTTAGCACTTTTTCTGCCTTTTTCTCAAGTTTATTTATTTTGAGAGAGAGAGAGAGAGAATGGGAGAGAGAGATTGAGCATGCACATTAGCAGGGAAAGGCAGAGAGGAGAGACAAAATCCCAAGCATGCTTCACATCATTGTTACAGAACTCAGTATGGGGCTTGAACTCATGAACTGTGAGATTATGACCTGAGCCAAGATCAAGAGTCGGATGCTTAACCTACTGAACCACCCAGATACCCCACAGTTTTTAATTCTCTTTTTGGAGTTGTGATTTATTGCATTAAATTAGTGATATCTCATTGCTTCTTCTCTTTAGATTGCTCTTCAGTATTTTTGCCACTTTAATCTTCCAGACTTAGTTAATAATAAATACGTGTTTTTTGTTTATTTATTTTTGAGAGACACAGAGAGACAGACATGAGCAGGGGAGGGGCAGAAAGAGAGGGAGACATAGAATCTAAAGCAGGCTCCAGGCTCTGAGCTGTCAGCACAGAGCCCAATGCGAGGCTCGAACCCATGAACTATGAGATCATGACCTGAGCTGAAGTCGGACACTTAACCGCCTGAGATACCCACACACCCCAGTAAATATGTGTTTTTAAACATAACTTTATCTAGTGGGTTAAAACCATGTAAATCCATGTTTATAGGATGCATAAATAACTCAGAGACATTAACAACCAGAAATATCACTATATTTGTTATTCACTGACCTTTTCTGGTGACCAATGCCTTACTCTCTTCTGCTCAGGATAGTAAGTTACAGCCTCACCCTGATTAGTGCCACACAACTGAGTCAGTTTGGACCTGATTAAAATCTCCTTCCTCTTTGGTTAAGGACTTGGAAAAAGCCTCCTCCCAGTTTACTATTATACTTGTCTTCACATGCATAGTCTTCTCACCATAGCATGTCCACAGAAGTATCAGGGAACAATTAATCAGCTCCCTATTGTGTCTCGCTATCCATCTCCCTAGGCTTCTATACGTTTTCCTGGCCTCTGTTCTTACAAAATCTCCTGATGGGTTTAAAGACTGGTTTAGAATCACTCGTTGTTGAAGGAAATTGTTCCTCTCCCTGCCTTGTTTCATCCCACTTTTTCTGTAGCTAAACCCATTTATGTCTTGTTTTATATACACCCTATTGATCCCCAGTTTGGGGACCTACAAATACACTAACATACATCTGTGCATACTCAATCATACAAATACTGAATGATATCGCTGTCTTCAAGCACCAAATCAAACATAAGCATTCAGGTCAGCTTCTTTGGGTACTGGTGCCAGGTTGGATCACACTGGAAAGGGTTAATTTGGATGGCTGGCCATGCTCTTGAAGGGGATAGATAAATTTGTTCTTCCATATTCATAATAGCACATAGCATATTTCAAAAATATGGCTACAGTGGCTAATATACTTTCCTATGTAGTTTGTTTATTTATCATCATCACTATTTATATATATGTGTGTGTGTGTGTGTGTATATATATATATATATATGGTTACTTGCTATATATAATATATATATTATACATAGCAAATATTTATATATTATGTATAGCAAATATTTATATATTATATATAGCAAGTATATATATATATATATACACAGCAAATATATATATATTATATATAGCAAATATTTATATATTATATATATATGTGCATATATATATATGTGTGTGCATAATGTGTGCATTATGAACACAGCATGAATTTCATTAAATTAAATGCCCTAGAATATGGAATGTATCTATATTTGTTAAATCTAACATTATTTTCCAAGCCACTAAATTTATTTCTATTTTAAAGAAGTGAATTCTGATGTTCAAAGCAGAAAAGTAGTTTTTTCCTAATGGCCCACTGTATGTCAGTGATGGAGCTGGTAATAAAACCCCAGGTCTCTGAATCTCCAATTCAGTGCTCAATTGAAATTGTATTCTTCACTCAATGAAAGCTAAATGAGAAAATAAAAGTTACACTCTGATTCCACAGGATATGTTGTGTCAGACTAATGTCCCCCATTTTACTCCTTGCAACCCAAGCATACCTCAAGTACTATTTACAAAATGACCTGTGAAGGTCATTTTGTGTAATAGTGCAATGTTTGAAGATTGTGAGTCACCTATACTGAAATAGTAACAAAGCATATTTTGTAAGCCTTCTCCCCCTTGTTCATAAAGTTAATAGACCACTTACCTTAGTCTCCTAATGAGGTTATGAGAATTTATTCATTCAAACTAATAGCTATAATGATAAGTACAATACTAAGTTGTGAAGTAGATATTTAAAAAGTTCCCTGTAATTTGCCAAGCAATAACCATGATAATTTAACTTATACTATCCCACTGAAACTCCTAAAAATAATAGTGAGATAAATATTATTATTATTACTTTACTATTGATAGAGACAAAGCTTTGAGGGTTCAATTCATGCAACAAATTAAAAGAACCAAGTTTCAAATTCCATTCTTAAGGTCAACATCTCTGACACTAAGGATAAGGCATTATTCTAAAACCCTTAGATTTCAAATCTGAAAAAAATAAACAAACAAACAAACAAATAAGCAAGTAAATAAATAAGAAACTGAATTTAAGAAAGAGAAAGTATTTATTATCATCAGTATCTTCTGTGTGGGGGAACCTGGGTGGCTCAGTTGGTTGGGCATCCCACTTCAGCTCAGGTCATGATTTCATGATTTGTGTGTTTGACCTCCATGTCAGGTTCTGTGCTAACAGCTCAGAGACTGCAGCCTGCTTCAGATTCTGTGCCTCCCTCTCTCTCTGCCCCTCCCCACTCACACTCTGTCACCTTCAAAAATAAACATTAAAATTTTTTTTTTAAATCTTCTGTGTGTTCCACAATACTCTACTAGAGACACAATGAAACATTTGTAATTTGTAATCTACATTCTCAACAGGTATGCTATTTATAATCATAATAAAAAGGAACCTATATTTTATTACTTAAGAGAATTCTACCCACTTTGAAGGAGTTTAACAGATGCTTTTAAAAATTTTTTATTGTATTTTAATCGGCCTAATATTTACCAAAAAAACACAAACATGCCATGTGAATCACCATATAAAATAGATATTAAACTAGGCAGAGAATTACCTTAGTTTATTACTTTTCTTTGGTTAAATATTCATGGAGACAGTCATCATCTATAGAAACCATCACAAAAATGAGTAAAAGTAACATAAGACCATTAAAATATTTAAAGATAATTCAAAAGGCTTTCATGCAGAGTCAGAAATCTTAAGGATAGAGACGATACATGCCAAATAAAACTCTAAAACCATATATCCTAAAAGACAACAGCTAGGAAATAGAGTGTTAATAATGTATCTAGTAATTCCTAGAAGAAAGTAACAGGGAAGAAGGTCTATTAATGCATAAAGTTTGAAATGTTTCACAGTAGGTATATGCAATGGTTCTCAACACTGGATCCTTATAAGATTTCATTGCAGAGCTTTTAAAAGATCACCTACTGCTGCACATCAACCTCACTGATACTCTGATTCAATGAGTGGACCTGAAGTAGAACTCTTGAGTCTATAATTAAAAACAAACAGCCAAGCAAACAAACAAGCCTCCTCAGAATATTGTTATGGGTATTCAGTAGTTAAGAACCACAACAAACAAAATGATCATACAATCTTAATTACACGTGGGACATATTTTTATATTCCATCATAAGTTGTGATACGGGGTTTACAAATGGTGCTTTCTTAGTTCAAAAGGAATATGTAAGTAAAAGGAAGGAAAAGAAAAATTATGTTCATCTGATTGGAAAGGCCACAAAATAAATAAATGGTGGGATTAAAAATATAATGCAGTTACCACATTTATTGTTTAAACCAAATATCTTAGTATTATGTCTGATATTTGGAAAAGGTATTCTGTCAGTACTTGATGAGTCAATTAATTATAGTAGAAAGTATTTGACTTCAGTAAAAGGAATGTCTCAGAAATTTGGAGAAGGAAAAGTTACAGTTGCTACTTTATACATAGCCAACATGAAAGCCTTTTTAGTGAAGAGTACCAAAAAATAAATATACAAAGAAACCCATCCTGTTATGTTACCTTTAATACTATTGAATAAAAAGCTGGCATATCAAACATAAAGTCTAGAATCTGTAAATTTATATTTACATTTTAATTTTTGAACATTGAGATATAACTATAAATCTGACCTAAACCATAAGTTTAGGACTGTAAGAAAAGGACTGTAAGAAAAAAAAAAGTGATTTTATGGTGTTCTTCCTTAATTCCTAGCACAAAGTTTTGTACATAAGGAGCTTTCCATATTATGTTAGGTGGCCTTAGAGAAACTTGAGCTTCTAAGAAATAAAATTCTGGCTACAGAACTGGAAGCAATAAAAAGATGCACCAACTATAAAAAATAACATGACTGCTGAGGGACTTGTTTTACCAGCTCTGGCATTTAAAGAGACAAGATTACATTCAAAATATTAAATAATCAGCATGGCATGGACACTTATCAATTGGAACAGTAGTAACAACCAACCAGTCCCACTTAACATTACGTAGCAGTTTCATATCAGCCCTGCATATGGTACATCTTAAAATAAGATGAGGTATAACACGGTTATCAAGAATGATGCACACACAAAAATTCCATAGGAAAAGTGTTGAGGAAGTTAGGCTCAGGATATGCTGAATTTAAACAGCAAATCAGGGTGTCCAAAAAGCCTCATAAAACTTCATATAGCATAAGGGCCCCTGGGTGACTCAGTCAGGTAAGCATCTGGCTCTTGATTTGGGTTCAGGTCATGATCTGATAGTTCATGAGTTGGAGCCCCGCATCAAGCTCTGTGTTGACAGCGAGGAGCCTACTTGGGATTCTCTCTCTCCCTCTCTTTCTGCTGCTCCCCTTCCCTCTCTCTCTCTCAAAAAAATAAATAAACCTAAAAAAAATGTATAGTATAGAAAGACACACAAGAACCATTGTCAATGTTTGAAGAGTTCGTTGTAATCTTCACAAAGGAACATGTTCTTCAACTTCTAGTTAGCTTCTGTCATCCTTGACAAGAGAAAGTCTAAAAGAATGAAAGGGAATTTGAAATTAAAAAGACTAACAGCCACTTTAATAAGTCCAGTTGTTTAGGCCTAGATCAATTACATCCTCAAAAAAAAATATTGGGAATGTGATTGTAAATTGTAATTTTCAAAAACTATAAAGATTTTCAGAGGACCCTGGAATTCTGAAAACGTGCAAATATAGATGCTACATGAAGCCTTTAAAAAAGTATCATTAAGAATAACTCATGATATTCAAACTAATACCCAATTTCACCCATTCAATAAACATTCTCTGAGCACTTATTAAAGGTAAAGCCTTGTGCTCTAGAGTGAGGAGAAAGATGAGTATCTGCTTCTAGCAGGGATTGTAATGTTATATAAGCTGGCAATTCAGGAAATACTGTCCATACAGTGGGATTTAAATTCTGTAAGTCAGTTGTTATATTACTTCGGAGTAGCGTAAGTAATATGAGTCTATATTCAACAGGCTGATATTCCAAATACAAAAATGATATTGAAAATGGATAGAAGTCTACCTATAACAGAGTGTTTATGGGTATTCCACATAGGGCTTGCTTCTTCATTCTTTTTTTTTTTTTTTAATTTTTTTTTTTTAACGTTTATTTATTTTTCAGACAGAGAGAGACAGAGCATGAACGGGGGAGGGTCAGAGAGAGGTAGACACAGAATCCGGAACAGGCTCCAGGCTGTCAGCACAGAGCCCAATGTTGGGGCTCGAACTCACGGACTGCAAGATCGTGACCTGAGCCGAAGTCGGCCGCTCAACCGACTGAGCCACCCAGGTGCCCCCCCATTTTTTTTTTTATTTTTTTTTTTAACGTTTACTTATTTTTGAGACAGAGACAGAGCATGAACGGGGGAGGCTTCTTCATTCTTTACTATGAAGAATTTTGTATGACAACATAGAAGCCATGGAGATTAAAACTGTATAAAGTTTAAAGGTGAAGGAAATAACTAAAATATCAAATGACAAAACTGAGATGTAGGAGTACTCTGATCAATGATGGGTTCAAACAACTGAATAAGAACAAGGTAAAGTCTTGATCTGGGAGCAAAAGAAACCAATTGTGTAAGGATGACATGGGGTAGACCTGGCCTGACAACAATTGAAGAAAAGAGATTCAGGAGACTTATCTGGCCATAAATTCTATATAAACAAAAAAAGTGACTTATGGTTAAAAATGTTCTATTTGCATGTATTCTCAGGTGTTTTTTTAAATAGCATTATTCATAAGAAAAAAATGAAGACAGCATAAAAATAGATTAGGTAAGTAAATTATACATCAAAAGCCAGTGGATGTATAATACAGCTCAGTAAAAGATTTTCTAATCACAATAAAATGTTACATAAACAGAAGGATGTATGTTATATATTCGGCATTATTTTAGCTATGTAGAAACTAATATGGAAATCATACTAAAAGAAAATGTGTCAAACATTTAAAAGTGGTGTCCTAACAGTCAGAGATGGAGGAGAATATATTCCCTAAATTTCTTTTTTATTTTCTCAACTTTCATAATACACTTCAAAAAGTTATTACCTTTATAATCAAAATGTTTTAAAGAAACTAATTGATTATCTCCTCATTTACAACCTTTGAATCGATTTTGATTATTAATATTTAATAGAATCTATCAATGATTGTGGGAAGATAAACTAGATTTAAAACCTCATTGCAGGAAAAATTCTCTATACAAACTTTTTTCCATGAGATAAGCAAGAACCAACTATATCCATTATTGTAAAATATCTATGTACAGCACACTCTTTTTCTACCATCTCCTTTTATCATCTATCCATTTTCAAATCATTCACACTATTTTCCTAAACAATATCTGGACACTCAATGCCTCCTTGTCAATGAGAGCCGTGTATCCTAAACAAGCAATGGGAGAAACACCAGTGGATCTGCTGGATACAAGATCAAGGCAGAAGGGGCAGTACTGCATCTGGGATGGTGAGTAGGTCCAGTTGAGGTGATCAAGAGAAAACTTTGGTAATGTCAACACATTGGGTGTGATAATTAGGCACTAGAGCAAGAGGGCCCAAAATGAAAATAAAGGAGGAGGACCAAAGACCAACTTCATTTACATCACAATTTTGGCTTGGGTCAGCTCTGTGAAGTGCTGGCTTAATAGTATGCGCACTAGTAAGAAGGGGTCAACATATAAACAATCTTTGAAGATTACTTCGAATCCTCAAATGAAAAAGTGTTTATTGACCAATGTTACAATAGTTGCAGAGCAGAGAAATATTTCTAAGGAGTGGCAGGTGAGCTCAAGAGACAAATGAGTTTATTTTACATTTGTGGATATATAAATGCTATCAATAAATTAGACTAAATGCATTCTTTGACTTATATAAATGAGGAGGAGTTTCAGTTGATTTGGTGCCACGGATAGTTCTAGGACTGTCACAAATTTAAAATTAATATAAATATGACAGAAACTTTTAACTTCATGGGTTTTAGAAGTTATTAAGTATGGAATAAATCCAACCATCTGGCAACATTAGTGATGCAATTTAAATTTTTCATCGTCAACATACAACTTAAAGATTTATTTCCATATATAAACATGAAATTTCCAAACTTTAGGATGTATGCCTGTTAAATAAGGTAGACATTTACAACTGAAAGACAGAAATCATCATTTAAACAATTACATTTAAAAATACACAGCTTAGACCTCTTGTGAGCTTCACTGCTCCAACATATTAAACATCCTCCTGACTCCAGGTTTGTTCCCCTCAACCTCTACTTTATTTTCTTCCTTCTGCTTCTAGGGTCATCTTTCTGAAATGTAAACCCTATCTGAATCCCCAACAGAAAAATCTTCCAAAAAACCCTCCATTTTTGAGAGGAGCCAAGATGGCGGAACAGCATGGAAGCTTTTTGTGTGTCTCGTGTCCATGAAATACAGCCAGACCAACACTAAACCATCCTACACACCTAGAAAACCAACTGGAAGATTAACACAACAATCTGCACAACCTGAACCACAGAATTCAGCATGTACGCCACACGAAAAGCTGAACTTGGGGGGCAAGAAGCCCCAAAAGGTAGGGAACTCCTTTTGCAGGCAGAGAGAGGACAGAGACTGGGGAGGGGGGGAGCATACGGGAAAAGCACCCCTCCCCAAAAGCAGCTGGAAAGAAAATGGAAAACTGGAAACAGCTGCAGGGACTAAATTAAAAAGGGAGAAAGGAGAAAGGAGAGGGTTTAAATTCCATTAAGACTGTAAACAAGGGGAGCGCAAAGGCTGCAACTCCGCAGATCGATACCTGGCGGTGCTCTGGTGGGAAAGGTGAATCCCCAGGAACAGAGTGGGGTCCAGGAGGTTCTTGGGCCACATGGGGAAAAGTGGTTCCACTGCTGGAAGGACATTTGGTAGAGACTGTTGAAGCCACCTGGTCCCAGCAGACCCTGGAAGGCAACCACATTCGCTGGTGCTGGGGCAAGGTTGTTGAGGGTGAAGCCTGGTGCCAGATGTGTGTTGCGATTTTCCATGGTCCCTGAAACGCTGAGGCTACACTGTCTCACAATTTTTTGGGGGGGCGGGCTGGCACCTGGCCACAGTCTTGGGGCACCGGCAACAGCAGGGTCCAGCAGGCATTCCTGGGTGCAGCCAACATTCGGCCATTGCTCATTCGGCCATTGCTCGGTGAGACCCTCCCGCAGAGGGGCGGAGAGGGTCAAAGCTGCAGTCCTTCGGAAGTAAGGGGCCAGGGAAAACAGCCGCATCTGAGACAAAACTTGGGAGAGAGATCTGCCTGGGGCCTGGTCACGGAGAGGGGAAAAGCAGGGAGTGGACGAGAGCTGAAGATGGAGGTCCGGTGTGCGATTGCTGATCCGGGAGAACAGACTGGATGGCTGGGTGGCGCCATTTTTCCCCACTCCTGCTCATGTGCCCTGAGAGCACCGCAACAATCCACCCCAGTAGGCTAGCAGTGCCATTTAGGGGAGAGTGGAGCTGTTACACCAAGCCCTGACCAACTCGGCCAACTTCGCTCTTTAAGAACACAAACCTCACCACCGGCTTAATTAATCGACTATAAAGAGCTACATGGACTGACCTCTAGGGGAAAAGAAAGCAATTTTGGTCCTACTTCAATCTGTTAGCAGGTTCATCTATTCAATTTTTTTTTCTCTCTCTTTTTCCTTTTTCTCTTTTACAATTCTTTTCTTTTTCTTGAATACAGAGAGAGAAAAAACTCATTTTTATTTTCAATTTTTGTTAAAAATATCTCTTTAATTTTATTATTACATTTTTTATTTTTGTGTAAATTTTTTCAAATTCTACTTTACTTCCATCATTTTATTTTAGTCTACTTCAGGGTTCTCACCTTTTCAAATTTTCAAACAATTTCCTTTTTTTCTTTTTCTTTTTCTTTTATTCTCTTTTTCATTTCTTTTTCTTGACTGCAGAAAAGAGAAAAACTTCATTTTTACTTTCGATTTCTTTTAAAAATATTTTTATTTAATTTTTATTACTATATTTTATGCTTTTATGTAAGTTTTTTCAAATTCTATCTTACTCCTATCATTTTATTTCAATCTACTACATGATTTCTTTTTTGTCTTTTCTTTTTTCTTTTTTTGATGTTTTCTTTTTCATTTCTTTTCTTTTTTCTTAAATACAGAAAGTGAAAAAATTCATATTTTTTCTTTTTAATTTTTACTAAAATTATTTTTCTATAATTTTTCCTACTATATTCTCTACTTTTGTGTATTTTAGTCTACTTTAGACTATTCATTTTTTCAAATTCTCAAACAATTTCCTTTTTTTCTCTCCCCCGCTTTTTTGTTTGTTTGTTTGTTTCTTTGTTTTTTGTTTCTCTAATCTGTCAAGCCACTTTCTACACCCAGACCAAAACACACCTAGGAGCTAACATCATCTATTTGATTTTTGTGTGTGTGTGTGTTTAGTTTTTAATTTTAATATTGTATTAATTTTAATTTTTTTTAATTTCAATTTTTCTACCTCATTAATTCCTTTTCTCCCTTAAAAATGACAAAATGAAGGAATTCACCCCAAAAGAAAGAACACAAAGAGACGACAGCCAGGGATTTAACGAACACAGATACAAGCGAGATGTCTGAACCAGAATTTAGAATCACGATAATAAGAATACTAGCTGGAGTCAAAAATAGATTAGAATCCCTTTTTGCAGAGATAAAAGAAGTAAAAACTAGTCAGAATGAAATTAAAAATGCTATAACTGAGCTGCAATCACAGATGGATGCAGCGGCGGCAAGGATGGATGAGGCAGAACAGAGAATCAGCGATATAGAGGACAAACTTATAGAGAATGAAGAAGCAGAAAAAAAGAGGGAGATTAAGGCAAAAGAGAACGATTTAAGAATTAGAGAAATCAGTGACTCATTAAAAAGAAACAACATCAAGAACATAGGGGTCACAGAGGAGGAAGAGAGAGAAATAGGGGTAGAATGGTTATGTGAGTAAATCATAGTGGAAAACTTTTCCTAACCTGGGGAAAGACACAGACATCAAAATCCAGGAAGCACAGAGGACTCCCATTAGATTCAACAAAAACCGACCATCAACAAGGCATATCATAGTCAAATTCACAAAATACTCAGGCAAGGAGAGAATCATCAAAGCAGCAAGGGAAAAAAGTCCCTAAGCTACAAGGGAAGACAGATCAGGTTTACAACAGACCTATCTACAGAATCTTGGCAGGCCAGAAAGGAGTGGCAGGATATATTCAGTGTGCTGATTCAGAAAAATATGCAGCCAAGAATTCTTTATCCAGCAAGGCTGTTATTCACAATGGAAGGAGAGATAAAAAGTTTCCCAGACAAACAAAAATTAAAGGAGTTGGTGACCACTAAACCAGCCCTGCAAGAAATTTTAAGGGGGACCCTCTGAGGGGAGAAAATATGAAAATATATAATATATATAAATAAATAAATACCAAAAGCAACAAAGATTAGAAAGGGTCAGAGAACACCAACAGAAACTCCAACTCTACAAGCATCATCATCGCAATAAATTCATCTTTCAGTACTCACCCTAAACGTCAATGGACTCAATGCTCCAATCAAAAGACACAGGGTAACAGAATGGATAAGGAAACAAGATCCACCTATATGTTGTTTACAAGAGACCCACTTTAGACCTAAAGACACCTTCGGATTGAAAATACGGGAATGGAGAACCATCTATCATGCTAATGGTCAACAAAAGAAAGCCGGAGTAGCCATACTTATATCAGACAATCTAGACTTTAAAATAAAGACTGTATCAAGAGAGGCAGAAGGACATTATATCATAATCAAGGGGTCTATCCACCAAGAAAACCTAACAATTGTAAACATTTATGCACCAAATGTGAAAGAACCCAAATATATAAATCAATTAATCACAGACATAAAGAAACTCATTGATAGTAATACCATAATAGTAGACTTCAACACCCCACTCACAACAATGGACAGATCATCTAATCAAAAAATCAACAAGGAAACAATGGCTTTGAATGACATTGAAACCAGCTTCTGGACCAGATGGACTTAACAGATATATTCAGAACATTTCATCCTAAAGCAGCAGAATATACATTCTTCTCCAGTGCACACGGAACATTCTCCACAATAGACCATATACTGGGACACAAATCAGCCCTAAGTAAGTACAAAAAGATCAAGATCATACCACGCATATTTTCAGACCACAATGCTATGAAACTCAAAATCAACCACAAGAAAAAATTTGGAAAGGTAACAAATACTTGGAGACTGAAGAACATCCTACTAAAGAATGAATGGGCTCACCAGGCAGTTAAAGAAGAAATTAAAAAGTGTATGGAAGTCAATGAAAATGATAACACCACAACCCAAAACCTCTGGGGTGCAGCAAAGGCGGTCATAAGAGGAAAGTATATCGCAATCTTCCCTCCTAAAGAAGGAAGAAAGATTTCAGATACACAACCTAACCTTACACCTTAAGGAGCTGGAAAAAGAACAGCAAATAAAACCCAAAACCAGCAGAAGACAGGAAATAATAAAGATAAGAGCAGAAATTAACGCTATCGAAACCAAAAAAACCAGTAGAACAGATCAATGAAACCAGAAGCTGGTTTTTTGAAGAATTAACAAAATTGATAAACCACTAGCCAGTTTGATCAAGAAGAAAAAGGAAAGGACCCAAATAAGTAAAATCAAGAATGGAAGAGGAGAAATCATAACCAACATAACAGAAATAAAAACAATAATAAGAGAATATTATGAGCAATTATATGCCAATAAAATGGGAAATCCAGAAGAAATGGACAAATTCCTAGAAACATATACACTACCAAAACTGAAACAGGAAGAAATAGAAAATTTGAACAGACCCATAACCAGGAAGGAAATCGAATTAGTAATAAAGAATCTGCCAATAAACAAGAGTCCAGGGCCAGATGGCTTTCCAGGGGAATTCTACCAAACATTCAAGGAAGAGTTAACACCTATTCTCTTGAAGCTGTTCCAAAAAATAGAAATGGAAAGAAAACTTCCAAACTCTTTCTATGAAGCCAGCATTACCTTGATTCCAAAACCAGACAGGGACACCACTAAAAGGAGAACTATAGACCAATTTCCCTGATGAACATGGATGCAAAGATCCTCAACAAGATATTAGCCAACCTGAACCAATAATACATTAAAAAAATTATTCACCACGACTAAGAGGGATTTATACCTGGGACGCAGGGCTGATTCAATGTCCGCAGAACAATTAATCCTCTCATATGATCCTCTCAATAGATGCAGAGACAACATTTGACAAAATACAGCATCCTTTCTTGATAAAAACCCTCAAGAAAGTAGGGATAGAAGGAGCATACCTCAAGAGCATAACAGCCATATATGAATGACCCAACACTAATATCATCCTCAATGGGGAAAAACTGAGAGCTTTCACCCTAAGGTCAGGAGCAAGACAGGGATGTCCACTCTCGCCACTGTTATTAAACATAGTATTGGAAGTCTTAGCCTCTGCAATCAGACCACACAAAGAAATAAAAGGCATCCAAATCGGCCAGGAGGAGGTCAAACTTTCACTCTTCGCAGATGACATGATACTCTATATGGAAAACCCAAAAGATTCCACCAAAAAACTGCTAGACTTGATTCATGTATTCAGCAAAGTTGCAGGATATAAAATCAACACACAGAAATCGGTTGCATTCCTATACACCAACAATGAAGTGACAGAGAAATCAAGGATTTGATCCATTTACAGTTGCACCAAAAACCATAAAATACCTAGGAATAAATCTAACCAAACAGGTGAAAAATCTATACACTGAAAACTATAGAAAGGTGATGAGAGAAATTTAAGAAGACACAAAGAAATGGAAAAAGATTCCATGCTCCTGGATAGGAAGAAGAAATGTTGTTAAAATGTCAATACTACCCAAAGCAATCTACATATTCAATGCAATCCCTATCAAAGTAACACCAGCATTCTTCACAGAGATAGAACAAAAAATCCTAAAATTTGTATGGAACCAGAAAAGACCCTGAATAGCCAAAGCAATCTTGAAAAAGAAAACCAAAGTAGGAGGCATCACAATCCCAGACTTCAAGCTATACTACAAAGCTGTACCTATGAAGACAGTATGGTACTGGCACAAGAACAGACACTCAGATCAATGGAACAGAATAGAAAACCCAGAAATGGACCCACAAACGAATGGCCAACTAATCTTTGACAAAGGAAGAAAGAATATCCAATGGAATAAAGACAGTCTCTTCAGCAAGTGGTGCTGGGAAAACTGCACAGCGGCATGCAGAAGAATGAACCTGGACCACTTTCTTACACCATACACAAAAATAAACTTAAAGTGGATGAAAGACCTCAACATAAGACAGGAAGCCATCAAAATCCTCGAGGAGAAAGCAGGCAAAAATCTATTTGATCTTGCCCGCAGCAACTTCTTACTCAACATGTCTCCAGAGGCAAGGGAAACAAAAACAAAAATGAGCTACTGGGACCTCATCAAAATAAAAAGCTTCTGCACAGTGAAGGAAACAATCAGCAAAACTAAAAGACAACTGACAGAATGGCATAAGATATTTGCAAATGATATATCAGATAAAGGGTTAGTATCCAAAATCTACAAAGAACTCATCAAAGTCAACACCCAAAAAACAAAGAATCCAGTGAAGAAATGTGCAAAAGACCTGAATAGACATTTCTCCAAAGAAGACATCCAGATGGCCAACCAACACATGAAAAAATGCTCATCACTCATCATCAGGGAAATACAAATCAAAAGCACAATGAGATACTACCTTACACCTGTCAAAATGGCTAACATTAACTCAGGCAACAACAGATGTTGGTGAGAATGCAGAGAAAGAGGACCTCTGCTGCATTGTTAGTGGGAATGCAAGCTGGTGCAGCCACTCTGGAAAACAGGATGGAGGTTCTTCAAAAAACTAAAAATACAACTACCCTACGACCCAGCAATTGCACTACTAGGCATTTAGCAAAGGGATACAGGTGTGCTGTTTCGAAGGGACACATGCACCCCCATGTTTATAGTAGCACTATCAACAATAGTCAAAGTATGGGTAGAGCCCAAATGTCCATCGATGGATGAATAGATAAAGAAGATATGGTATATATATACAATGGAGTATTACTTGGCAACCAAATAGAATGAAATCTTGCCATTTGCAACTATGTGGCTGGAACTAGAGAGTATTATGCTGAGTGAAATTAGTCAGTCAGAGAAAAACAAAAATCATATGACTTCACTCATATGACGACTTTAAGAGACAAAACAGAGGAACATAAGGGAAGGGAAACAAAAATAATATAAAAACAGGGAGGGGGACAAAACAGAAGAGATTCATAAATATGGGGAACAAGCTGAGGGTTGCTGGAGGGGTTGTGGGAGGGGGAATGGGCTAAATGGGTAAGGAGAATTAAGGAATCTACTCCTGGAATCATTGCTTCACTCTATACTAACTAATTTGGATGTAAATTTAAAAAAATAAAAAATAAAGTTAAATTAAAAGATAAAATAATAATACACAGCTTATTTTATCATATGCTAAAAATTAGCTTCTGAATTGACAAAATACAGACAGCAGATTTTTTTATAGATCCCTTAATTATTTCTATGTTTAAAAAAATGGCTGTTTTTCATAAAATCATGAAGCCTGATGCTTTCTTTTGTACATTCATTCTTTTAAACCCAAATACACTTATCCAAGTTATTCAAATTTTTAATAGCAGTAAGTTATAGAGAGAGAAAAGAAGAAAGAGGAAAAGCAGAGAGAGAGAGAGAGAGAGAGAGAGAAATCCAGAGAGAGAGAGAGAGAGAGAGAGAGAGATGGAGAATAGAAAAACCTAAATAGCATATAATGTAGGCTAAATTATTTCTACTTTTTTTCTCTCTATGGAGTCTATATGTCAGTTGAGTTCTAATAATTATTAAAAGACCAATTCTGTTTATTTTCTCTCTGTGTCCGAAGATACTTAACCAAAACTTAGATCTCTATCACAATACAACAAAGAGAATCTCTAGGGGAGACTCACAGAAATGATACAAAATGATAAGATATTGGGCTACAGGATCTGAAAGTCCATCATATCCTCAAATTCAATGATATCCTCTTAGCTTTCACATACCAGGTGGGACACATAAGTAGTTGGTATTCCCTGGAATTAGTATAAAAGTTGACAAAAAGTCTCAGATTCTCCCTGAATAGGCTCATTCAAGATCCTAACTTATATAAAAAGAGCAAACTAAATAAAAACATCTTTCTGACCATATATTCTATCATTTCATCTAAGTCACTTGTGGCTTACCACCAACTCAGAAAAATTAATCATCTGTAGTAATATATGTTCAAAGTAGAAACATAGATTCTGAAGTTAAACTGTCCAGGTTCCCACCTCAATTCTGCCACTTGTTAGTTATGCTCCTTGGGTAGGTTGCTTGACTATATCAACTCTGTGATATAGTTCTATTTAAAATATGGATAATACTGGGTCACCTGGGTTCTCATTTGGTTAAGTGCCCAACTCTTGATTTTGTCTCAGACCACGTTCTCATAGTTCATGAGCTCAAGCCCTGCGTTGGGCTCCGTGTTGACAGCAGGGGGCCTGCTTGGGATTCTCTTTCTCCCTTTCTCTCTGTCCCTCCCCAGCTCACACGCACAGTCTCTCTCTTTCTCAAAACAAATAAATAAACTTAAAAAAGTAAAATATGGATAATAATATTACTTACCTCATAAAGCTATTGTGAGAATTAAATAAATTATTATGTGTTTGAACATTGTCTGACACATAATAGATGTTATATGTATGTTTGCTATTACTACTATCATCTAATCTTTTAATTAATTTCTCTTAAAGTAGGAAAATTGAGTAGAGTTAGTATGAGTTTGTAACTCACAGCCTTCTTTTCTCTTTGCATCTCTTCTTATCAAAGATATAAGTTGGTAATATTGTAACAGGGTAGAAATGTTAAACTCAAATTAATTTTACCTTTCTCTTAGCATCTTAAGAAATAATTCTGCTCATTTTTGTAAAAAAGGAATATTTTTCTGGGACTGGATAAAAACAAATTCCCTCCTTTCCAAGAGGAAAAGATTAGAAAAGATAATTATGGTTTATGATAACGTATCTTCAAGAAAAGGAAAAGTAGTTTTTAGACAATGGTGAGGAGTCCAGTTATAATGGTTTCCTGAGATTCTACCTGATAAACCATCAAATTCTGCTGTGTGAGTAATTAAAGAATAGGAGTTCGATGTGCATCAATAAGTAGACGCAGGGAGATTGGAGAGCCTTCGGTGGATAAAAAGAAGTAGCTGATTAGAGAATGATCATTAAAGTCCTTTCTGGAAAGCACCAAGTGAGTGGGAAAAAGAAAGAACATTAAAAGTATATTATTTTGGTGTCCATGAACCATTTTGAAAGAGTATATTTGACCACAAATCAGTCATTGTATAGATTATAAAGGGACTTTGTATAAATTATTAGTGTTTGCTTCTAAATATTAGAATGCAAAGGATCTATTTACTCCTTCTATCAAAAGTAGCCTGATTTTCCTTGGAGAAGGAGTTTACCTCTCCCCAGAGTGCAGTAGCAATGTTATTGAGGTGGGCCTGGCAGACTTAACCCAGTCAAACCATCTCATCACATGGTTTGGTATTTAAGAATGAAACATAACCCATTTCAAGCCAGGGAGATCACATGGAAGTACAGTTTTTCTTCAACTGCATGAATTGATCAGATAATGTAAGGTGCAGGACTTCAGTCATCATAAAAGAAGGTAAAGGGGCCACCATGTAGAACTGTGAAAAGAACACTAGTGCCATGGAAGATGGAGCAAGGAGAGAAAGGAAAAAATGAGATGGTTAGTGACTTATTCACTGTGCCAAGTACATAAACATCCTTTTTTGAGACTACTGAGTTTATGAAGTCAATAAATTCATTTGTGGTTTTTGATTATACCAGTTTATGTTGAGTTTTCTGTTATTTGCAATTAAAATAGTCCAGCCAACACAAATAGTAATTTCACATCCATATCCTAGGCTTGCACTTGACTAACAAGTGTTCAGGCATATAGTAATTTTGTTTATTATGAGCCACACATCCTGTTAGCTGACCCCTCTGCTGAAAAATGTCACAAATTTTTAATCTAATTCTATCTGATGAGTCCATAAGAATCTCTGAGAGGTTAAATAAAGCATGCTAGAGTAACCAACACGAGGATAGAAAACTGGAAAACATTGCTGCAAAACATTTTTTTCCAGTCATTTGTAAGCATCCTAAGTTCTAACCTAATAGTCATAGCAAGCACATAGTAAATCTAGCTTTATCTACTCATTTAGAGGTAGCACTCCACAGGTCAAACACACACACACACACACACACACACACACACACACATGCACACACACACATTGAACTATTATCCTACTGTACCAAAAGAAAGGCATAGAAGTGGCCTATATTCCAATTTTCAACCACAAATCTTAGTCATACATGGCCATATCATTATTTCTCCTGTATTACTTGGAACAGTAATCACTTTTTCTTTCCTGGAATAATAGGAAAAACGGATGGTCGTAGCAAAATTCCATGTGTTTGGACATGTGAGGCCTGTTAGCCCACAAGATAACCCCTCCCAAAGGACTCATCTTCATATTCTAAAACATGAGTTTGAGGAAGATAGCGGCTTAGGAGGACGCTGGGCTCACCGCGCATCCTGCTGATCACTTAGATTCCACCTACACCTGCCTAACCCAGAAAACCACCAGAAGACTAGCAGAACGGAGTCTCTGGAGCCAAGCGCAGACGAGAGGCCCACAGAAGAGGGTAGGAAGGGCAGAGAGGCGGTGAGCGCTGCACGGACTGGCGGGAGGGAGCCGGGGTGGAGGGGCGGCCTGCCGGCCAAGCAGAGCCCCTGAGTCTGGCTTGCAAAAGCAGAGGGGCCGGACGGAGTGTGTTCTGACAGCAAGCGGGACTTAGCATCTGGGAGGTCATAAGTTAACAGCTCTGCTCGGAAAGCGAGAAGGCTGGAGGACAAAGGGAGGGAGAGTTGCTGAGCCCCGGGACGACAGAGCTCAGTTTGGCGGGGAACAAAGGTGCTCACCAGCGCCATCTTCCTCACCCATCCCCCAGCCAAAATCCCAAAGAGAACCAGTTCCTGCCAGCGAACTTGCTTGCTCCACGCAAACACCCAACGCTGTGCTTCTGCGGAGCCACCCCTCCAGCAGCGGGTTTGACTCCCTTCCGCTGCCACAGGGCCCCTCCTGAAGTGGATCACCTAAGGAAAAGCGAGCTAAGCCTGCCCCTACTGCCCCCGTGCACGTTGCCTACCCACCCCAGCTAATACGCCAGATCCCCAGCACCACAAGCCTGGCAGTGTGCAAGTAGCCCAGACGGGCCACCCCACCCCACAGTGAATCCCGCCCCTAGGAGAGGGGAAGAGAAGGCACACACCAGTCTGACTGTGGCCCCAGCAGTGGGCTGGGGGCAGATGTCAGGTCTGACTGCGACTCTGCCCACCGACTCCAGTTATACACCACAGCACAGGGGAAGTGCCCTGCAGGTCCACACCACTCCAGGGACTATCCAAAATGACCAAATGGAAGAATTCCCCTCAAAAGAATCTCCAGGAAATAACAACAGCCAATGAACTGATCAAAAAGGATTTAAATAATAAAACAGAAAGTGAATTTAGAATAATAGTCATAAAATTAATCGCTGGGCTTGAAAACAGTATAGAGGACAGCAGAGAATCTCTTGCTACAGAGATCAAGGGACTAAGGAACAGTCAGGAGGAGCTGAAAAATGCTTTAAACAAAATGCAAAATAAAATGGAAACAACAACGGCTCGGATTGAAGAAGCAGAGGAGAGAATAGGTGAACTAGAAGATAAAGTTATGAAAAAAGAGGAAGCTGAGAAAAAGAGAGATAAAAAAATCCAGGAGTATGAGGGGAAAATTAGAGAACTAAGTGATACACCAAAAAGAAATAATATACGCATAATTGGTATCCCAGAGGAGGAAGAGAGAGGGAAAGGTGCTGAAGGGGTACTTGAAGAAATAATAGCTGAGAACTTCCCTGAACTGGGGAAGGAAAAAGGCACTGAAATCCAAGAGGCACAGAGAACTCCCTTCGGACGTAACTTGAATCGATCTTCTGCACGACATATCATAGTGAAACTGGCAAAATACAAGGATAAAGAGAAAATTCTGAAAGCAGCAAGGGATAAACGTGCCCTCACATATAAAGGGAGACCTATAAGACTCGTGACTGATCTCTTTTTTGAAACTTGGCAGGCCAGAAAGGATTGGCACGAGATCTTCAATGTGTTGAACAGAAAAAATATGCAGCCTAGAATCCTTTATCCAGCAAGTCTGTCATTTAGAATAGGAGGAGAGATAAAGGTCTTCCCAAACAAACAAAAACTGAAGGAATTTGTCACCACTAAACCAGCCCTACAAGAGATCCTAAGGGGGATCCTGTGAGACAAAGTACCAGAGACATCACTACAAGCATAAAACATACAGACATCACAATGACTCTAAACCCATATCTTTCTATAATAACACTGAATGTAAATGGATTAAATGCGCCAACCAAAAGACATAGGGTATCAGAATGGATAAAAAAACAAGACCCATGTATTTGCTGTCTACAAGAGACTCATTTTAGATCTGAGGACACCTTTAGATTGAGAGTGAGGGGATGGAGAACTATTTATGATGCTACTGGAAGCCAAAAGCAAGATGGAGTAGCCATACTTATATCAGACAAACTAGACTTTAAATTAAAGGCTGTAACAAGAGATGAAGAAGGGCATTATATAATAATCACAGGGTCTATCCATCAGGAAGAGCTAACAATTATAAATGTCTATGCGCCGAATATCGGAGCCCCCAAATATATAAACCAATTACTCATAAACATAAGCAACCTTATTGATAAGAATGTGGTCATTGCAGGGGACTTTAACACCCCACTTACAGAAATGGATAGATCATCTAGACACACAGTCAATAAAGAAACAAGGGCCCTGAATGACATATTGGATCAGATGGACTTGACAGATATATTTAGAACTCTGCATCCCAAAGCAACAGAATATACTTTCTTCTCGAGTGCACATGGAACATTCTCCAAGGTAGATCATATACTGGGTCACAAAACAGCCCTTCATAAGTTTACAAGAATTGAAATTATACCATGCATACTTTCAGACCACAATGCTATGAAGCTTGAAATCAACCACAGGAAAAAGTCTGGAAAACCTCCAAAAGCATGGAGGTTAAAGAACACCCTGCTAAAGAATGAGTGGGTCAACCAGGCAATTAGAGAAGAAATTAAAAAATATATGGAAACAAACGAAAATGAAAATACAACAATCCAAACGCTTTGGGATGCAGTGAAGGCAGTCCTGAGAGGAAAATGCATTGCAATCCAGGCCTATCTCAAGAAACAAGAAAAATGCCAAATACAAAATCTAACAGCACACCTAAAGGAAATAGAAGCAGAACAGCAAAGGCAGCCTAAACCCAGCAGAAGAAGAGAAATAGTAAAGATCAGAGCACAAATAAACAATATAGAATCTAAAAAAACTTTAGAGCAGGTCAACGAAACCAAGAGTTGGTTTTTTGAAAAAATAAACAAAATTGACAAACCTCTAGCCAGGCTTCTCAAAAAGAAAAGGGAGATGACCCAAATAGATAAAATCATGAATGAAAATGGATTCATTACAACCAATCCCTCAGAGATACAAACAATTATCAGGGAATACTATGAAAAATTACATGCCAACAAATTGGACAACCTGGAAGAAATGGACAAGTTCCTAAACACCCACACTCTTCCAAAACTCAATCAGGAGGAAATAGAAAGCTTGAACAGACCCATAACCAGCAAAGAAATTGAATCGGTTATCAAAAATCTCCCAACAAATAAGAGTCCAGGACCAGATGGCTTCCCAGGGGAGTTCTACCAGACGTTTAAAGCAGAGATAATACCTATCCTTCTCAAGCTATTCCAAGAAATAGAAAGGGAAGGAAAACTTCCAGACTCATTCTATGAAGCCAGTATTACTTTGATTCCTAAACCAGACAGAGACCCAGTCAAAAAAGAGAACTACAGGCCAATATCCCTGATGAATATGGATGCAAAAATTCTCAATAAGATACTAGCAAATCGAATTCAACAGCATATAAAAAGAATTATTCACCATGATCAAATGGGATTCATTCCTGGGATGCAGGGCTGGTTCAACATTCGCAAATCAACCAATGTGATACATCACATTAATAAAAGAAAAGAGAAGAACCATATGATCCTGTAATTGATGCAGAAAGGCCTTTGACAAAATCCAGCACCCTTTCTTAATAAAAACCCTTAAGAAAGTCGGGATAGAAGGAACATACTTAAACATCATAAAAGCCATTTATGAAAAGCCCACAGCTAACATCATCCTAAATGGGGAAAAACTGAGAGCTTTTTCCCTGAGATCAGGAACATGACAGGGATGCCCACTCTCACCGCTGTTGTTTAACATAGTGTTGGAAGTTCTAGCATCAGCAATCAGACAACAAAAGGAAATCAAAGGCATCAAAATTGGCAAAGATGAAGTCAAGCTTTCGCTTTTTGCAGATGACATGATATTATACATGGAAAATCTGATAGACTCCACCAAAAGTCTGCTAGAACTGATACATGAATTCAGCAAAGTTGCAGGATACAAAATCAATGTACAGAAATCCGTTGCATTCTTATACACTAATAATGAAGCAACAGAAAGACAAATAAAGAAACGGATCCCATTCACAATTGCACCAAGAAGCATAAAATACCTAGGAATAAATCTAACCAAAGATGTAAAAGATCCGTATGCTGAAAACTATAGAAAGCTTATGAAGGAAATTGAAGAAGATATAAAGAAATGGAAAGACATTCCCTGCTCATGGATTGGAAGAATAAATATTGTCAAAATGTCAATACTACCCAAAGCTATCTACACATTCAATGCAATCCCAATCAAAATTGCACCAGCATTCTTCTCGAAACTAGAACAAGCAATCCTAAAATTCATATGGAACCACAAAAGGCTCTGAATAGCCAAAGTAATTTTGAAGAAGACCAAAGCAGGAGGTATCACAACCCCAGACTTTAGCCTCTACTACAAAGCTGTAATCATCAAGACAGCATGGTATTGGCACAAAAACAGACACATAGACCAATGGAATAGAATAGAAACCCCTGAACTAGACCCACAAACATATGGCCAACTAATCTTTGACAAAGCAGGAAAGAACATCCAATGGAAAAAAGACAGTCTCTTTAACAAATGGTGCTGGGAGAACTGGACAGCGACATGCAGAAGGTTCGAAACTAGACCACTTTCTCACACCATTCACAAAAATAAACTCAAAATGAATAAAGGACCTGAATGTGAGACAGGAAACCATCAAAACCCTAGAGGAGAAAGCAGGAAAAGACCTCTCTGACCTCAGCCGTAGCAATCTCTTACTCGACACATCCCCAAAGGCAAGGGAATTAAAAGCAAAAATGAATTACTGGGACCTTATGAAGATAAAAAGCTTCTGCACAGCAAAGGAAACAACCAACAAAACTAAAAGGCAACCAACGGAATGGGAAAAGATATTTGCAAATGACATATCGGACAAAGGGCTAGTATCCAAAATCTATAAAGAGCTCACCAAACTCCACACCCGAAAAACAAATAACCCAATGAAGAAATGGGCAGAAAACATGAATAGACACTTCTCTAAAGAAGACATACAGATGGCCAACAGGCACATGAAAAGATGCTCAGCGTAGCTCCTTATCAGGGAAATACAAATCAAAACCACACTCAGATATCACCTCATGCCAGTCAGAGTGGCCAAAATGAACAAATCAGGAGACTATAGATGTTGGAGAGGATGTGGAGAAACGGGAACCCTCTTGCACTGTTGGTGGGAATGCAAACTGGTGCAGCCACTCTGGAAAACAGTGTGGAGGTTCCTCAGAAAATTAAAAATAGACCTACCCTATGACCCAGCAATAGCACTGCTAGGAAGTTATCCAAGGGATACAGGAGTACTGATGCATAGGGGCACTTGTACCCCAATGTTTATAGCAGCACTCTCAACGATAGCCAAATTATGGAAAGAGCCTAAATGTTCATCAACTGATGAATGGATAAAGAAATTGTGGTTTATATACACAATGGAGTACTACAGGGCAATGAGAAAGAACGAAATATGGCCCTTTGTAACAACGTGGATGGAACTGGAGAGTGTGACGCTAAGTGAAATAAGCCATACAGAGAAAGACAGATACCACATGATTTCACTCTTATGTGGATCCTGAGAAACTTAACAGAAACCCAGGGGGGAGGGGAAGGGAAAAAAAAAAGAGGTTAGAGTGGGAGAGAGCCAAAGCATAAGAGACTCTTAAAAACTGAGAACACACTGAGGGTTGATGGGCGGTGGGAGGGAGGGGAGGGTGGGGGATGGGTATTGAGGAGGGCTCCTTTTGGGATGAGCACTGGGTGTTGTATGGAAACCAATTTGACAATAAATTTCATATATTGAAAAAAATAAAGTAGTACAGCAAAAAAAAATAAAAATAAAACATGAACTTGAAATTCATTATTTAATATTGTAAATAAATCTTTGAAATTCAAGATACCAAAATGGTTTCTAAACATATGTCAAATTATTTTTATAGTAGCTAGAGTAAGAGCCTCAGTAGATACATGCGTTCTTTCCTTCTTAACAATTTGGTATATTGACAAAAATATATTGGACCAACTCATGACATTCAGGACAATAGTTGAATAATCATGCAAAAAGCTAATCTCAAATCTTCTAAAGAGTTTTAGAACTTTTACATGATTGTAAAGGATGAAAATAGAAAATTATAATCAATGCCTACTTTGCATTCTCTCATATCACTTTCTAAATTTATCCAGAGGTTTCACATTTCAAATTGTGGTGTGTGTGTGTAAGAAAGAAGCAGAGAGACAAAGACACACACACACACACACACACACACACACACACACACGGGATTGTTGTTGCTTTTGTTGTTTTTGAATCATTGCTATAGCTCCTTCTAGTTGGTAAACTACTAAAGGTCAAGGACAAAGTCTATTAGGCTGATAAATGGGAGGCTCTCAATATATATTTGTTGAATGTATAGATGAATAAATGAATAAATAAGTGAATAGTATCATCCTCTATTCTGCATGAATCTAACAATGAAGGCAAATGCTGCAATGACATTAGTGTGTCTATATTCTTGTTAAGTGATCTATATTTACTGTACAAATATTAAACACCTAAAAATAATAGCCAGCAGAATAATGATGTTCAGACAAGCACATACAGCAGCATTGTCTTTGACAACTCTTGCTCTTCTAAGAGAACAGCAGGCTTCAGAACTATCTAGAAGTGGACTAAAGGGTTATGCTAAGAAACAAGCTTAACTGTCCCAGGGAGTGAGAGGCTTCCTGGGACTTGCATTTTAAACACTATCTCTGGGAAAATCCTGTCAAAGGAAAAATGCATCAGATGCAGTTAAGGCAAGGAAGAACTTATTCAAGACTCCTGCAATAAGAGAGGATGAACTCATCTCTACTGAAACAAAGGTGAAAGGGATTTTCTTTTTTAAATTTTAATGTTTATTTATTTTTGAGACAGAGTGCAAGCAGGGGGAGGTCGGAGAGAGGGAGACACAGAATCCAAAATAGGATCCAGGCTCTGAGCTGTCAGCACAGACCCTGATGCAGGGCTCAAAGAAAGGGATTTTTTACATTGTTTTTAATGTTTATTTATTCTTGAGAGAGAGAGAGAGCATGAGTGGAGGAGGGGCAAAGAGAGAAGGAGACACAGAATCTAAAGCAGGCTCCAGGTTCTGAACTTTCAGCACAGAACCCCACACAGGGCTTGAACTCACAAACCACAAGATCATGCCTGAGCCAAAGTCGGCCGCTTAACTGACTGAGCCACCCAGGCACCCCTGGGAGAAAGGGATTTTAAGCTGGGGCACCTGGGTGGCTCAGTTGGTTAAGTGTCTGACTCTTGCTTTTGGCTCAGGTCATGATTTCATGGTTCATGGGTTGGAGCCCTGCATTGGGCTCTGCACTGACAGTGTAGAGCCTTCTTGAGATTCTCTCTCTCTCTCTCTCTCTCTCTCTCTCTCTCTTTCTCTGCCCCTCCCTTGCTCACTTGTCTCTCTCTCTCTCTCAAAATAAATAAGCTTTTTAAAAATTTTACAAAAAAGAAAGAGTTTTTAAGCTTTGGAGCAAGCTAGTGGGAAAGTATTGGAGGACATTAGGAGGGAAATTGGTCAAAGGTATTAGGCCCTTTATGTTTGCTAATTATTGTTTTTTGAAAGTAGGCTCCTACCTTCCCACAAAAACTAAGAAATAGCATGCTATCTTTCTTGATGGTCACTTGTCAAAGAGATGATTCTGAGGTCCCCCAGAAAGATATTCCTGGGTTGTGAAACTGTCAAGTGGCTGTGAGAAGATTTACAATTTCAAAGAGGCAGAGAAAATTTTCAGTGGAAAGTTTTCTAAAGTTAATGCTCTAAGAAAGGGAGATTTGGGCCTAGAGTAAAAAAAAAGCATATCTAAAGTTTAGTCAAACTGAGGAGAATGTTAAGGCTATCATGCTCAGTCCCGGGGCACCTGGGTGGCTCAGTTAGTTAAGTATCCAACCTTGGCTCATGTCATGATCTCACAGCTTGTGAGTTTGAGCCCTGCGTCAGGCTCTGTGCTAACAGCTTCAGATTCTGTGTCTCCTTCTTTTTCTGCCCCTCCCCTGCTCTCTCTCTCTCTCTCTGTCTCTGTCTCTCTCTCAAAAATAAATAAACATTAAAAAATAAAAAATTAAAAAAAGACCATCACACTCAGTCCCAAGCAAACTGGGAGAACTGTCACCTACTGGATGTTAGGTGTTGCACAGAACTTCACTAAAAATGCTCTATAGCTAAAATTTGAGATATTCACATTTAGCAAATTCTCACATAAATCTATGACTTGATTAGCTCTGCAGGCCTACCAAGAATATGGCTGCTTTTTTTCTTGGAGGATAACTATCTCAAAATACAAAAATTATTTTTGTTTCCATGAAATAGTTTTTAGAAACACTTATTTTTGGAACTTTTGTTGGGTTTTACTAAAACGAAGGTTTCTTATTCAGTAAAAACATCTTTAAACAAATCACACACACACACACACACACACACACACACACACATAAAGCATTTAAAGAATGAATCTGTGTTCCATGATGCTTTTGCTGAGCAATAAAAATCCCCTACAAAGGGTTTTAATTTATTGCTACACATTCCACCTCCTCATCCCCAACCTTAGCATTGTTTCAGATACTAAGAAAATCAAAGACCTGAGATTTGCTTCTTTCAAAAACATGAATTACAATAATGTGGCCACAAGGTCAACTTTGATCATTTAAACTCTGATGATAAGGACATGATAATTTCTATGTAGCTTGAAATAGCAGGTCTGTTGAAAACAGTCTTTCTGCTGTAATGAAAAATAAATCTCATAAGTTTCCAAGTTAAAATGAGTCAGTATTTTATTTAATAATATTGTATTGTTCATTTCCTATATTTTTAGTTCTTAGGAGAGTTCTGAGGCCATATGGTGAAGGAGTTAGACTCTAGAAATGCATTGAACCAAACATAGAACTAGGAACAAAAAGGAAAACCCTTTTCCAAAATCTGTGGCCAATTCATTGTTAGCTTGAGCCAAAAGAGGGAAATGAGAAAGAGCCTAGATATTTTTGTAAAGAACCAAATAAATTCTCAGTCAAATGTCAACAACCTTCAATGTTTATCATATTAGAAGAAAGACCATCACATCATCAGTAGCTTAAGACTACATTAAATTTATTCAGAGGGTAAAAGAATGAATTGGTAGTTCCAGCGGTTTTTATCCCCCATGTTAATTCCAGGAATTCTATTTCTCTATGGTGTGTGTGTGTGTGTGTGTGCGCGTAACAGTTCTGAGAAACTGTCCAGAGGTGATAAAATTAGAAAAATGTTGCAATGCAGTTACTATATTAAGAGTTGAGAGAAAAACGGAAACCTCATCGAGTATATATAACGAACAGAAAATGGGTGAGTTTGGGTGAGTAAGAATGAATACACACACACACACACATTAATTAGCTCATTCAAAAAATATTTACTGACCAGACCATCTTCTATGTGCCCAGGCCTTATTATAGGTAATATATGAGTAGGAATGTTCTCTGTGGAACTAACATTCAACAAATAGCTTCATGTATGTATCATCACTCCAACACAACAGAAACCTAGTTCTTGCTCTTAAGACACATTGAGTAGGTAGGTTTGTCATCAAAACAACCCTCTTCCATGCCATCTTTCAGAATGAAATTAAAAGAGGCTCTGCCATCTTTAATATATGGCTTCTAAGATCACTCTGGAAGTTGTCTCCATTCTAGCTTGCTGAAATGGAGAAAAATTAGTGGTGGATGGTCAAGGAGAAAGCCAGGGACATTTAATGGTCTAGGCTTGGAAGCAACCCAAGGCTCATCTACTCACTTTATGACTAGAACTGGTCAGCTGGATGCAGGAGGGTGTGGAAAATTTTGTCTTTTGCTTCCCATCAGCGCTTCATAACATGGAAGAGGAAAACGTGTTTTTCGGTAGTCATTTCTTCTATAATCTATCTCTCTTACCACCAAATATTATTCTGTACCCCATCCCCAAGGAGACAATTCAAAATCCAATCCAGTTGCTGTGTTCACTACAAAGTCCTTCTCTATATAGGAGATGCACTATCTTTTCCATCCATTCTAGATGGACTTCTCATAATTTAATGACCTATGAACTAAAAGGTCAATTATTTGCATCCTCCAACCTGACATGCCTATTTTATAAGGTGGAGCAAGGATGGAAATAAGAACTACCATTCAAAATGTTGAAGAATACAAGATAGCAATCACTCATTCATAGCAAGAAAGCATCCTAATTGGCAGTTATTGTGGAGGTCTCTACCCTAGCAGTGATGAAAAGTCCTTTATTTACCCAGAGACTATTATCTGGAAGAAGCTGTTTTCATCTATTGTCCTTCAGAGCCATATCTCAACAGTGGTGTTGAAGAGTATGTCCTCCTTGAAGGATGCACAGATTTCACAACTCCCTTCTTGTTACAATACAAATTTGATAGCTAAGGAGTTGCTATAAGGTTTGAGCCATCCAACATTTCTTTGGAAACATAAGTCTTTCAAAAACAGTAGGGTTCTGATTTACTTGCCTCCAGTCAGCACCAGGTGCCAGTAACTATAACTTATATTTTCTCCTAGATATAATTCTCAAGACTGATTTATTTCTTTGCTTCCATGCCTCTATGTCTCCCTTCATGGCAGCCACCTTGAGGCCACATGAAATGACACGCTTGAGTGGAAAGGAAGAGTTTTGAATTTAAATCTTTCAGAGCTGAGTTCCTCAGTTAATGAAAACCCTGGATGACCCTTTGTTACTTATGCCCTTTTTAGATCTTGTTTCCTACTGTTTAAGTTTAGACTCTTCACCCTTTTGTTTCTGTTCACAAATTAGTCAATTCTTGCTTAAATTCTATAGTGTTTGTGTAGAATATCTTCCCAAATGTAGTAAATAACAAACAACCCATGTTACTAACGTTCTGCTGTCCAACCTCGTGTAGAGTTACAAACTTTGTAGGCATTTACTCTGCCTTCTAAATAGTTGAAGGCTATAGTTCTCTTTAATAATACAGTTAGACTAACTGACATAAAACATGGAACCCAAAAAGTACACTGTTGTAAGCATAATAGAAGATTATTTCTATTCATGTGGAAGTATTAGGTAGTTGAACAGTTTAGTGGGATCATCCTTGTACACACAAATATTCAAGAACCCATTGTGATGGAGCCATTGACATTTTCAACATGTTGTTTGCAAGGGCACCTGGGGATTACCCTAATTCTAGCCAGAGAGAAAGTATAGAAGGGATAAAGAAGCATAAGCAAAGATTTTAGCAGCTAAACCTTGAAGTGTCACACGACATGTCTGCTCACAGTTCCTTGGCCAGAACTACTTGCATGGCTCCACCTAACTGCAAGAAAGATGAGAAATGCACTACTTCCCTTTAATGACTGTATGTTTCAGAAGGGGAACCACATTTTTGTTGTTGTTGATGGACAATTAGCCAAATCTGCTACAACTTGTTGACTTGGTAGTAGATGAGAAGAAGGGGAAGACATTTGGGGTGGTTGGGTAGGGCTGGCTATCATTTGGAGAGACACTTCCGTCAGACAGATTGATATAGGAAGGAAAGTTGAAGTGGAAAGATCCTGGCTTTTTGTTGTTTTAAACATCTCAGAGAGGGCCACTGTGCCTAACGCAGAGTGAATAGTGGAAATAGGGAAAGGTGATACTGAGAGGTAAGCTCAGGACAGATCAAGCAGGGAGAATTAACAGATTTGAATTTAATTTTAAATGTAATAGTTTAGAATATATTTTAAGTAAAAAAATAAATTATTAGACATTTTAAAGACCATGTTGGAGTTTTTAAAAATTCCTGTTTGCTGTATGGAGAATGGTGGTAAATATAATGGTCAGAAGAATGAGACAATCATACTAATCTTGATAAGACACTAAAGAATGTGCAGAAGAAAAGTGGAGAAAAATCTCACCTTATATATATCATTAAGCCATTAATTAGGTCTACTTGGATCGCTTGGATGGTCATTCTTTGTGAGACATAAGAAACTGCTGTCTAAAAACACAAGATGCTTACCAACCTAAATGAAAACTTGAAGGCAAGGATCTCATTTGGACAAAGAATATATGTGTTCTTCTACTCTTTCTACATGTACCCAATATATTTTTCCCCTTTTATTAACCTTTATTTCTTCATATTAAAAATCTGCTTGCTAAATTATTTAAACATTTTATGATGGAAAGTAATAGCATATTTTTCTTTTTCCTTTTTTTTTTTAACATTTATTTATTTTTGAGAGACAGAGAGAGGCAGAGTGTGAGCATGGGAGGGGTTAGAGAGAGAGGGAGACACAGAATCCAAAGCAGGCTCCAGGCTCCAAGCTGTCAGCACAGAGCCTGATGCGGGCTCAAACTCACAAACAGCGAATTCATGACCTGAGCCAAAGACCTACGCTTAACCTACTGAGCCACCCAGGCGCCCCTATAGCATATTTTTCTTAATCGGAACTTCCTTACACAAGGATTAGAGATATCATGGACAGTGTAGAGAAATGAATGTTTTTGTGTTTCTGTACAGTTAGGCTTTTCAGAGAAAAGAAAACTGGAAGGTGGATTAAAGGAAAAGGCTTGCTAGTTAAAAGGTGAGTGGGGGCACCTGAGTGGCTCACTTGGTTAAGCATCTGACTAGATTTTGGCTCAGGCTCAGACCATGATCTCACAGTTCATGAGATGGAGCCCCACATGGGGCCCTGTGCTGACAGTTTGGGATTTTCTCTCTCCCTCTCTCTTTCTGCCCCCTCCCCATGTTTGTGAGTTTTCTCTCTCTCAAAATACATACATACACATACATACATACATACACATACATACATACATAAATAAATAAACATTTTTTTTAAAAAGATGAGTGAATAGTGACAGATCTCCAGAGAGATTTAAAGGATTTACCTCCTTGGTGTTTGTTTACATTTCAAAGGATGAAACCCAGAGTCTTTTTTTTTTTTTTTTTTTTTTACATTTCAAAGAATTTTAAATCATTAGGGAGTAAAGATTTCTCTGCCTTTTTCAGGAGGGAGGGGGAACTGTGTAGCCTATATAAATTCCCACATTCATAATTTGGGGCTTCTTATCCTGTAAGGCAAAAAATTCCCTTGCACATATATGCCCATGTGACCCTGACTGCATCAACCCAAAGGGGGAAGAATAGGGCATGGAGAATTAATGTCATTGCTACAAGAGATAATACCCTGTCCCTAATCCAGAGCCTTGATGTTTACTTTCAGGATAATATAAACAAATGCAGATATTAGAAATGTATTGGATTTATCAAAGGCGATCCTTTCAAAGAATATGTACCACAGATGGATGGAAAATCATGGAAGGGTAAACATACAAGAGTGATATCCACCTCTAAAAATAGCACCCATGACAATAAAGCTCAGAACAAACTGAGACTTGTGAAAAATAATAGGAACACTATAAAGGGATTTATAGATACTCCTTAAGCAAGAAGATGAGCAATGAAGGGAAAGAGGCTGTAATACTAAGACTGAAAGAAAGTCTTTTAATAAGGAAAATAATGTGTTATTTTCACTAAAACAAATCCAAATTCCTTCACTGTTTGATTAGGGTAATAAATTACATATAGTGGAATTTATTTAGGCAAGGCATTTTGACAGTTAGTTATAATACCTTTGTAGAATTTTTTAAATAGGCTAGATTTATACAGTTATTGGGTGATTATATGGCCAAATTATAATTTTGCATTGCATTAATGATTAATAGTGTCTTGTAGATCAGGAAAATGTTCACCACTGGTTGGCCATAAGATTTGATCCTGTTATACATTTTAATTAGACTTGGCTGAAAGAAATAATGTAGTCTTTTGAACAACAGAATTATGATTCAAAATTATCTAAGCTAGGTAAGCCAAACTATAAGAATAAGTGCAATTGATAAATTCTCACTTGGATTCAGAAAGCTAGTTACAAACTGGGGAGCCCTGAATTAGCAGCAGCATAATTTGAACCTATCTTTGACACTGGAACCCAATATTTGTCATAAAAGTTAGACTTTAGCTAAATCACTGTGGCATAGGTTTTGGTCCTAGCATTATGACTCAAGAGCTGAGAGATCTGGAGGAAGCCACTCAGTTGCGTAAGCCTGTCACTTTCTTGTTCCGTGCATGGTATCAATTCAAAAGAATTTCAGAATTGTGATCTATTATTACCATTCCAGCCTTACAACACTGTATCTGGTTCTAGAAGATTCATTTCAGGAAAGACATTGGCAAACAAGAAAGTATCCTGAGAACAATAGCCAGAACATAGCAGAATCCAAAACCTAAGTAATGGTACCCATTTGAGAACAAAGGACTTTTATCTAACTAGGTAGGGAATGTCATCTATACAAAGCAATATTATATTGACATTAAAAGGGCTTGTGTCAGGGGGAACATAGATAAGGAATAACAGAGTTAACTTTGTTAACTGAATATTTAGAAAAAGTGGCATAAATTAGAAAAAAATGTAGCAACAAACATCTCAAGTCCATTTTGAATTGTTTGAATTAATTAGATAATGGGAAGTGTTGCCTTATGGACAACCAGTTTTGCCATAGGAAGAAATTCTAGGACCAACAGATAGATGTTAGTAACACAGAGTAATAACAGTAAAACCTTTTCAACTCTAAAAAGAATTCCCTTAGAAATAAAGAATGCCAAGTTCCTGAAAGTGCTCAAGCTAAGGCTGGAAAACCATGTAACTGGAGATGGGGTTGCTGTAAGATAACCCCCATGAGCTTTTCCAAATACAATTCATTATCCTATTAAATGAGTAAAGCCTATGTGGAGAAAAGGTTAGGAATACAGGAATATCAAAATAATATAAAAATATCAAGTAAAATTTGCAAAGGATAATGTTAGAGTAGAATCTTGAAATCATGTCTCTGGAAAGATTTTTCAGGAATGCAAGAATCAATGGAACAAAATGAATTTTGCAAGAAAAGCACTGAAGCTTGAAAAATAAAAGCTATTTGAAAAGAAAGCAAAATTCCAATTTTAGTTTTCCCAACATAACTATAGATTTATGGGTTGAAATTTCCAAATCACTAACATTTTACAATTTTCAATTCTTAGGTCACCGTGAATATCACATAATACACACAAATAAAACACATTATGCATATCTGCTCATACAAAGATTTGTATGCCCATTTAGAAATAATCTAAATAGGATTTTCACAGATGCTGAGAGCTTTATGGATTTTAAAATTTAGGATAATCCAGAATCATTTCAGCCATTAACTACAATCTAAAATAGATAAAATTTCCTTACTATGTTCAGCTGAAGGCCACACTTATTTACTTTTTATTTTATTTAGTATTTATTTGTTTTTCATGATGTTTTCTCAGTCTTTTTGCATGTTTCATATCATTTGTCTTTAGAAGAGATTTCCATGAGACAAGGCGGACCATCACTATAATTTCTAGTTTATAGATTCAGTGAGTTTCATTCATTTGTTCATTTGGTTCATATTTACTACTCAGAATAATCATGCATGATATCAAATAGTGGCAATATTATGGTGAGCTACTACCAAAGGCAAGTGATTAAAATAACTGGTGAAAGGTGTTAAGTGCTATGAAGTGATATAGCAGAGGCACTTGACCAAGAACTGAGGCAGGAGGCAGTTCATAAAAGAGATATGGTCTCAGTTCGTCCTGAAGTTTGAAGAGGAATTATTCAGAATAAGGAGGAAAAGGTACTCCAGACAAAAGAAAAAGCCCATGTGAAAGTAGAGGTATATAAGAATCGATAGGCACTAGGACTTGAAAGAATAGAATTGTGCTGGCACATAGAGTGCATGGGGGCAAAGCAGGTGTGCAAAAAAAACCCAAAACAAAACAAAACACCCAAAAAAACAAAAGCAAACAAATAAAAAACCCCAAAAACTATATAGCTGAGCAGGAACTATACTTTTTAAAGGCGTATCAATAAATTTAATCTTTGGCCTGAAAGCAGTGAGAAGATATTGAAGATTTTTGTCTGCCTGAAAGTAGTGTCAGAACTTGCTCCGATGTGAAGAATGGACTTACGACTAAGACTGGATCTTGGGGTGACTGGGTGGCTCAGTCAGTTGGGTGACTGACTTCAGCTCGGATCATGATCTTGCTGTTCATGGGTTTGGGCCCCGCGTCGGGCTCTGTGCTGACAGCTCGGAGCCTGGAGCCTGCTTCGGATTTTGTGTCTCCCTTTCTCTGTCTGCACCTCCTCCACTCGCACTCTGTCTCTCGAAAATACATAAACGTTAAGACTAAGACTGGATCCAAGAAGACCATATGGGGGTCCATGACAGTCCATCATATGATGGACCTACCATGAGCATGATAGTGTTCATGTACTTACTAGTACTTACCATGATGATCCTAAGGAAGATCCTACAGTTTCAAAACATATGTTTTAAAGAAAATCCACAAAACTTTGTTACTGGTTGCTTACGGGGAGTGAGGGGGATAAAGGAATCAGAGATCACCTCCAGTTTAGAAAACTGAGTAGATGGTAGTTCCAAGGAAATAGAAGACACTAAACAAATTAACATAAGTTTGGTTTGCTTTTGAACATTTTCAGTTTCAGGAAGTTTGAAAAATAGAGATAACAAGGAAGAAAATACACAGATCTAAGACTCAGCCTAAAGACAAAATCTTATATCTGATAAGTTATTTTCCAAAACATATAAAGAATTCATCCACTCAATAGCAAAAAACAAAACAATCCAATTTAAAAATGGGCAGAGGAACTGGACAGACATCTTTCCAAAACAGACATATAATGGCCAAAAGCACATGAAAAGGTACTCCACATCACTAATCATCAGGACAATGCAAAATCACAATGAAATATCACCTCACAACTGTTAGAATGGCTACTATCAAAAAGAAGAATTAAGTGTTGGTGAGGATGTGATGAAAGGGGAGCTCTTGTGCACCACTGGTGGGAATGTAAATTGGTGCCACCACTGTGGAAAGTAGGATGGAGGTTCCTTAAAAAATTAAAAATGGGACTACCATAAGATCCAGCAATCCCACTTTTGGGTATATATAAAAACAGGATACGAAAGAGATATCTACACTCCCATTATTTTCAATAGCCAGGATATGGAAACAATGTAAGTGCCCATTTATAGATGAATGGATAAAGAAGATGTGGTGTATATATACAATGAGATATTATTATATTATTCAGCCATGAGAAAGTAAGAAATTCTGCTATTTGTGACAACACACATGGATCTTGAAGCATTATGCTAAGTAAAATAAGCCAGACAAAGAAAGATAAATATTGGTTGGTTTCACTTACATGTTGAATCTAAGAAAAGGAAAAGTCATTCTCATAGAAACAGAGAGTAGAAAACCAGTTGTGGGGGACTAAGGGGTGGGAGGAATTAGGAAGAGGTTGGTAAAAGGATACACATTTTCAGCTATAAGATGAACAAGGTCGTAGGATCTAACATATACCATGATGACTGTAGTTGATAACACTGTATTGTGTAATTGAAATTTGCTAAGAGTAGAACTTAAATGTGTTTTTCAAAAAAAAAGATGGTTTTATTTATATTTACATTTCACAGCCACTACCATACATAACACCCAGTAAGTTGATGATGAATTAAAGGATATGAAGAATAATCTGGGTCCATCCATTTCAATGTAAGTTATACCTTCAATTATAAATGGCCCTTGCTGTCTATTTTTACTGTTTTATAAACTGTAAATAGATATAAACTAGTGATATTTTAGGAGGAATGAAGCCAAAGTGTTTAGGAAGAGGGAAGTCAAATACTAAAAATACAGCTCGCTAAGAAAGGAGCAGGGGAGAGAAGGTATATATGCACGTTATCATCTCTGCCTCACCCATTAGCCTCTCTTTTATTCTGTTTCTGAGTCCCTTTATTTCACAGAAAAATACTTCTGAAGATTATATGGAGAAGTGCTGAACTATAAAGGACTAAGGGCAGGGAAGGGAGGAGTGGTCTCTTTGTGGGATGCTACAGACTGTACACAAAAAGCATTGGCAATTGACAACTTGATGGCACAGAGACCGATATCAGAACCCTGCATAAAACTAAAGTATTAACAATGTCTTCCAGTCTCCTTTGAAGAGACTACCTTTTTGATTAGTGTGCCCATTTCTTACATCCTCCATTTCTTTTCAATACTTGGTCAGAGATGGGAAGCAAGGAACTGAATTCACTGGTAGAGGAAAGAGGTTTAAGAGCAGATTTCTAATGCAGATGGAGATGAAGGCCAGACGTATCAAGGGTGCAAAGTCAGTGTATCAGATAATAATAGAAAGCCACATGTAAAACACAGGCCAGGAAATGACTCGATGTCTTACAGTGCTCAGTCATTTTCTTATTAAGAAACATGCTCTTTACTAGCCACAGGAAAAGCTCCTTGCTACTTTTGCCTGCTGGAATGTAGGATACACATTTCATTGGTCTCTCTTCCTGAAATCTGTGGCTTGAAACTTGGAGAGCAGAAAGGTCATTAGATTTAGCTGGCCTAAAATAATAATACTCCAGGAACCAATTTCAATTGTCAAGTAAAAGCATTGGCTTGAGATCTAAAATCCTGTAATTTACTGGAGTGAATTAATTGACATCTTTAAAATGCAAAATTTATTTGCAGCATTTAGGAAAATGTGTAGCCTCTGTGAATTAGGGCTGTGTCTTAAGAGAAAAGTACTAGTTTAAGCCCAACACTGAATTAAAAAAAAAATTTTTTTAACATTTATTTATTTTTGAGACAGAGAGAGACAGAGCGTGAACGGGGGAGGGGCAGAGAGAGAGGGAGACACAGAATCGGAAGCAGGCTCCAGGCTCTGAGCCATCAGCCCAGAGCCTGACGCGGGGCTCGAACTCATGGACCGGGAGATCGTGACCTGAGCCGAAGTTGGACACTCAACCGACTGAGCCACCCAGGTGCCCCCCAACACTGAATTTTAAAAGACATTTTATATTTTGTATAATTTGATAAATTTGATATTAAAAAAAATTAAGTTTTATTTATTTATTTTGGGAGAGTGAGAGAGAGAGAGAGAGAGAGAGAGAGCGCGAGCATGAGCAGGGGAAGGGCAGAGAGATGGAGAGAGGAGAGAATCCCAAGCAGGCTCCACAGATAGTACAGAGCGCCATGTGGGGCTCCAGCTCACAAACCATGAGATTATGACCTGAGCCAAAATCAGGAGTCGGATGCCACCCAGGCGCCCCATAAATTTGATATATTTATCAGTAATTATCTCTTATCCTTTACCTTCAGCAAGGAATGAGATTTTAATTTTCAATATACCAACCAAAATTTTCACAAAGGATGTTGTTGAAACTTTAATATTTTATAACACCAATGTAGAGATGTTCCTACCTGCTTCTTCACTTCCAGTATATTCCAGGATTATGTATAGTTATAACTCTCCAAATTTAACTGTCAAATGAAGAGATCAGGATTTTCTTTAAAATTCTAAATTAAGAGAGCTATCATATATAGGAAAATATTATTTTTCCAAGGGATCATTAATAATGTCCAGGACAGATTTTTTTTCATACATGATCTCTTATATATGTGTTTGAAAATTTCTCTTAAGCTTCTATAATATGTGTCCTTGAGGTATGTGCCAAGGAAAGGCAAGGGAAAACCATAGGATGGTTGTGGTAATGAGCTCAGTATTCATTTAAAGGACCCTCACCTGATGTTAGGTCTTCCAAAATCCATATATTCTGAATGAAGTGGTCATTCCTTCTACTTAATAAAAAGTATTTTCAATAATTAATAAATAAACCACGGAGTCCTGATGTAAAAAATTCTGTCAGACCCACTGGGGTAAGGAAGACATAGACATTTTGATTTCTTGGAGCACTTAGTGGAAGGTCATAATCTCTCTCTTTTAATGTTTAGTCATTCATTCTGAGAGAGAGTGAGCAGGGGAGGGGCAGAGAGATAGAGAGGGAGGGAGAGAGAGAGAGAGAGAGAGAGAGAGAGAGAGAGAGAGAGAGAATGAATCCCAAGCAGGCTCCGTGCTGTCAGTGCAAAGCCCAACGCAGGGCTTGATCTAATGAACTGAACTGCAAGATCCTGACCTGAGTTGAAATCAAGAGTTGGTACCGACTGAGCCACAGAGGCACCCCAGGTCATAATCTCTTTAAATGGTGTGGGTTTTGCCTATTGTAGGACAACTCATAGCAGCAGGGAATTTGATATTTCCTAGGGTAGGTTTCAGCTCTCAGAATTTACTTATGGATGTACATATGAATTCTGATCACAACTATGGAGATTATATATAATATAATAAAATTAATACAATATATTTATTTATATTGTATTATATATATAATATGTAATATGTAATATATAATATATAATACATATGATATAATATATATAATATATAATACAATATAATATATAATACAATGCAATATATATACAATACAATACAATATAATAATATATAATACAATACAATATACAATATATTATATTATATCATATATTAATATAGGATATTGATTTTTCTCCTTTGCTCTGGGGAAGATCTAAAGTCATTTGTTCTCAAGCCTGGCTGCTATTGGATCACCTGGGGAAGCTTTTAGAAATTCTGATGCCTGAAATCTACCTCCAGACATTCTGAGTCTATTGGATTAGAACAATGGTATTTTTAAGCTTTCTGGGTGTTTCTAATGTGCATCTGAGGTTAAGACTCATTGTTTTTGGCCACTGTGCAAAGCCAGACCTCTTTGGTCCATGACAGTGACTACTTCTTGAATTTTGATCTTAGACGTAGAAATGCCTAAGTTTGAGTTCATTCTCAGCACCCACTAGCTGGGAGGGGCCTTGTTAGTTTCTAATGTTGAGATTACTTTATGTGAATTATAGAAAATAATATCAGCTATCTCATGGGATTGTGGGGAAGACTAAATGAGATTCTACAATTTAAAATTATTAACTAAGGGCTTAGCATAGAATATGTCTGAAATATATACTGTTACTCCAGCTACTGCTGCTGCTGTCATACTTCTCTGATTACTAACCGTGCAATTCAAACATTTCAAGTGGAGAGATGGCCATGGTTGGTGGCTCTTTGCATATTCCTCCCCACAGGGTGAGGCCAGATTTCTACCCAAGTCCCCAGTATGGCTACTTCTCCTGCCAGCACATTTGACTTAAACCTCCTTCCCATATAACACAAATGTTTTTGAATTGTTTTCTTAGACTTATGTCGCCTACTGAAATGTAAGCCAAGTAAAAACAGAGCAATTGTCTTCTACTTTGCACTATATATTTTCAGTATACTTGTCTATATCAGACTGAAATCTTGAAGTGAGGGTTGAAGTCCAACTCTTCTTCATGTTTATATAACGTCTTGTCTAATTTTTTACACAGGGTAAACACTCAAGGTGAGTAAGTGAATAAATGAGTCAAAAAGTTATATACCTGACAACCCATGCATATCATATCTTGCCTTCTTGGCTTTTGGTATCAGGAAAAGCATCCCAGAATTAAAAGTCTTGGTAGTTCAGATCACACTATATTTTTTCTTGTCAGCTGAAAGCTTAGTGATGGCATAGGCTCTGTCTGTTATTCTCCCCTAGGAGAATTCCAATCACACAGCGGATGCTCAATAAATACCTGGAATAGGACAGTATGAATTTATGGATAAATACTTGGCATATAAGCTCTTTAACCTCTGCCAAATCTTTCCTGAACTTTATGATCCATGTGGATGCTTTCTAGCCTCTGGGAAATTCCATTTGCATCTCTCAAATCAGGGTATCCATACGTGGTGTCTTCTCATTGTTCCAGAAGTACATGCATATCATTTGTATGTATGTATGCTTTTTTTTGCTAAGTTAGACTACATCCTTTTCAAAGAAGGGGTCAAAGGTTTTCCTCCTTTTATATCACCCATACTACTTAGCCAAGGTCTGGACATGCCTTGAATGATGATTAATATAAATGTTTATTGTTCTATTCCCAAGCAGCAAAGTCAAGCATATTGTTGTTATTATTCTTCCCACTTTCCACTTCAGTTTTATGTTATAGGGAAGCTTAAAAAATCACCTTCCATAGGGAAATCTTGTAGGAGATTAAATCCTTCTTTATGCAGGCCAGCGTGGGTGATGAGGGCTGCATGGAAGAGAGGGAATGCATGGCCTGACTCAGGGCTGGTCCCACTCTGTGTCTCAGAGACCTCAGCAAGTAAGTAAACAGGGTCTAAATGAATTCTGCAGACGATACTAAAATGGGAAATGTTGGAATAATAAAATGGGCCCTAGCAAGGAAAATAAAATAAGGTTCAAGTTGGAAAAAAGAACTAACACATCTAGAGGAAAAATAATTCAAAACACAGATTCAGTAGGAGAGACAAACTTGGAAAGCAGCACATGTGGCAGGCTACCCTCACACAGTCCAAAGCCTGGGTTGACATTTCAGTGCACTCATTCCCCTTCCTCCCCCTCATCCCTGAAAGGGTAACACTCTTCTATTGTTCGACAAAATTGGAGGCTGACATTTTCATATCCCAAGTTCAACCCTTGTGACTTGAACAGGTAAATGTAACCGGGAAAGATGAGACATAAGTAATGAATTGGACAAAGAAAAATGTAAATATTTATCCACAATGATAATGTCTCAGAGCAGAACAAGAATAGATTATCAGAACAGAAACTAGGTGGCAAAACACACTCTACAAAATAAAATATTACTATTAATACTCCATCACACTTTCAATCACGTTTATTTTATGGCCACAGCACAAGGGCTCATACTTAAAAAGATGAACTGAGGTTCAGAATGTGTTACCATTTTGGGTTTTTCCTCATATTCAGAGTGCATCTTACCTGTAGCACCACTACTGGCCTTTTCATGGCCTTCACCTCTCAAATGTCAGCCACACCACTTGCACTTCTACCAAGACAGAGTGAAAGAATTGACATTTCTAGAGGGCTGGGATAGGCTATTCTTACTACTACTTTCTGTAGTATGAAATTATTTTAATGCAAGCTTGCAATTAATTCTCAAAAATTGATTATGGCCTCCAATAGTCTATTTAACCCATATCATTTATCATTTCAGTTAATTTTTACTATGTTTCCCTACCTATCCATATTAAGAGTTAAAAGGAACAGGGGCACCTGGCTTGCTCAGTTGGAGGACTGTGCAGCTCTTGACCTCAGGGTTGTGGGTTCTAGCCCCAGGTGGGGTGTAGAGATTGCTTAAATAAATAAAACTTTAAAAAAGAAAGAGTTAAAAGGAACAGAGGAATCTCTGTATCCCAAGTATATTTGGAATCTTGCACAAATTCAGATTAGCATGAAAACCAGACAAAAAGAAAAGACAGACTAAATATATTGAGAATTTCATCATTAGCCTGTTGCCTGATTCTCATTTGCTCCACCCTTATTTCTTTTAGGCCAAGGGTATGAGACTGCAATTATTTTCAAGGTTTCTAAGAAAAAAATTGTTTACTATCATTACTATAATAAGCAAGAACCCTGGCAGTTTTTAGGTGTGAATAAATTTCACACAAAATGATAACAATGTATATTTTCATTTTCTTAAGGGATATTTGGGCTAAAAGCTATCTTGGACTTCCACGTCTGAACAAGATGAAGTAAAAGAGTCTAAATTTACTCTGTTGCCTGAAACAACCCAAAATGGACAAGCCATATGAAAAAGGGTTTACACGATACTACACATTAGGCAGTGAAAAACACTGATCTGTGAAAAAAGGGACAACAAACAAATGAGACCTACCATTGCCCCAGCATGTTATTTAGGAGACTTTTCAGGTCACAATACAGGGAGGAATCCAGATACAGACTGGCAAACTATGTAAAATGAGAAAACAGAGCTGAAATTCTGGGGAGAACAAGGCAGCCACAGTTCCCAGGAAGAGGTACCAGAGAGGAAAGAGAGTCACAGAGAGAGATCTAGTTTTGAAGAGGGTCCATCTTGAGTATCCAGTTGAGTAGTGATCAACAAAGCCATGTGAGGAAACTACCCAAGACAAGAGGAAAAATTACCAAAAAAGATAGAGATAACATTCCTCAGCACTCATACAGGAGAAGGGATCATATCTGTTCTCACTAACCAAATTGGAAAACCTCAAAATTCATGGGTCAGTAGGTAGAATACACAAAATGGTCTTGCCTCAATAGTGGGGAATAATTAGCCATAGACTAATAACTGTTCTAGTCTTGCCTAATAAATATTAAAAGCAAAACAAAAAATCAACTTTTTTCATGTAACAACTTCATTCTAAGATAAAGCTCAACAACATTTGTGGTAATAAAAAATATTCACTACCAAACTGAGTAAGATTCACAATGTTTAGCATCCAATAAAGAATTACCAGGTAACAACAAAGCAGTAAAATATGACCCAGAATGAGGGCTAATTAACAAAACCAAGCCAGAACTGACACAGATGTTAAATTGCAGATAGGAATAGTAAGTATGTATTATGAATATATTACATATATTCAAAAGTTAAATAGGGATATGAAAGACATAAAAAAGTATACTTCTAGAGATGAAAACTGTGTATGATATAAAAAAATACACTGATGGGATTAATGCCAGAGTAGATTAGACACTGCAGAATAAAAGATACATGAACTTGATAGTAAAGTGATAGAACTGTCCAAGATGAAACAAAGAGATGAATACAGCATCAGAGAAACATGGGAAAAATTCAAATGGCTTGGTATGTATATAATTTGCATTCTGGAAGAAGTGGGGAAAAGGAGGGAGGCAAAAGGAAAGAAAGAAAGAAAGAAAGAAAGAAAGACCTAAATGGACACTTTTTTTTTAAATTTGAAAATAATCTATTAAGTACATAAGTCCAAGAATCCCAAAGTATAAGGAACATGCAGAAAACTATACCACGGTACATTATAATCAAATTCTCAAAACCAGTGAGAAGCAGAAAATTTTAAATTCAGGGAGAGAATAAAGACATAGTATGTACAGAAGAATGAAGATAAGGATGAAAGCATATGTCCTGTTGTAAACAATGGAAGTAAGAAGACCGTGAAGCAACATTTTCACAATAGTGAGACAAAAATTGCCATCCAGAACCAGGGGGAAATCAACAAAATTTTTTTATAAAACTAAAACAATAAGGAACTATTGTTCCCTATTGTTCACTAAAACAATAGTTTTATAAAACTAAAACAATAGTTTTAAATAGTTTCTATTTAAAACCTAAATCTAGTTCTTTGAGAAATTCAATCAAATTAATAAACCCCTAGACTGAGATATTAGGGAAAATACAAATTAACAATACCAGGAATGAGAAAGGTGACATCAGTACAGGTTCTACATATATTAAAGGATACTAAGAGATTATGAAAACTTTTTGCTAAAAACTACAATTACTTAAATAAGATGGACAAATTCCTTGAAAGACCCAAGCTACTTTACATAGCTCACTCAAGCTAACTCAAGAAATAGAAACCTTAATTACAGATAAACATAATAGAATTATGTCTATTAGAGTAACTGAAATTTAGGTTAAGAACAACAACAACAACAAAGTTCACACAAAGAAACTCCAAAAGCACATGTTTTCTTTGGTACATTTTATTTTAAAAAATTAAGAAAAAACTAATACCAATTCTACAAGAATTCTTGCAGAAAATTTAGGTAGTACTTCCTCACTGATTCTTTGAGGCCAGGATTACCACGATACCCAAATCAGAAAACCACTGAACAGTATTCCTCATGAAAATAGATGCAAAATTTCTAAATAAAATCTTAACTAATCAAATATAACAATATATAAAGAGTTAATACTTCATGACCAGATGGGGTTTCTCCTAGGAATGTAAAGTTGATTTAAGATTTTAAAATCAGGGCCATCTGGGTGGCTCAGTTAAGCATGTGACTCTTGATTTCAGCTCAGGTCATGATCTCATGGTTTATGAGATCGAATCCTGTGTCCAACTTTGTGTTGACAGCATAGAGCCTGCTTAGGATTCTCTCTCTCTCTCTCTCTCTCTCTCTCTCTCTCTCTCCCTCACTGTCGCTCCCAAGCTTGCACTCTCTCTCTCTCTCAAAAAAAAAATTTGACTTTGAGGAGCCAAGTTGTTGGAACAGCATGGAAGTTTTTTGTGTGCCTTGCGTCCATGAAATACAGCCAGACCAACACTAAACCATCCTACACACCTAGAAAACTGACTGGAGGATTAACACAACAATCTGCGCAACCTGAGCCACAGAATTCAGCAGGTACATGGTGCAGAGAAGTGAACTTGGGGAGCAAGAAGGCTCAGGAAGGGAGGTGCTTTGGCAAGTGGAGAGAGGATGGAGACTGGGAGTGGGGGAAGAATATGGGAAAAGCACTCCTCCTCAAAAGTAGCTGGAGAGAAAGTGGAAAATTGGAAACAGCTGCAGGGACTAAACTAAAAAGGGAGAAGGGAGAAAGAGAGTTTAAATTCCACTAAGACTATAAACAAGGGGAGCACAGAGTCTGCAACTCTGCAGCTCGATACCTGGCGGTGCTCTGGTGGAAAGGCGAATCCCCACAAACAGAGTGGGGTCCGGGAGGTTCTCAGGCCACACAGGGAAAAGCAGCTCCACTGCTGGAAGGACATTTGGTAGAGACTGTTGAAGCCACCTGGTCCCAGCAGATCCCAGAAAATGGTCACATCCGCTGGTGCTAGAACAAGGTCCTTAAGGGTGAAGCCTGGTCCCAGATGTGTGTTGTGATTTTCCATAATCCCTGAAACGCTGCTGCTACACTATCTCGTGAAATTTTTCTGGGGTAGGCTGGCACCTGGCCACAGTCTCGGGGCACCAGCAGCAGCAGGGTCCAGCAGACATTCCTGGGTGCAGCCGGCATTTGGCCATTGCTCGGTGAGACCCTCCCACAGAGGGGCAGAACGGGTCAAAGCCACAGTCCTTCAGAAGTAAGGGGCTGGGGAAAACAGCCGCATCTGAGACAAAACTCGGAGAGAGGTACTGCCTGGGGCTTGGTCATGGGCAGTGAAGAAGTGGGGAGTAGATGAAAGCTGAAGACAGAGGACGGGTGCATGATTGCTCATGGGAGAGAACAGAGTTCCCGTATAGAGACTGGGTACCTGGGTGACGCCATTTTCACTGTTCCCGCACATGCACATACGCACCTAAAAGTACTGCAACAATCCACCCAAGTAGGCTAGCAGCGCCATCTAGTGGAGAACGGAGCCGTTACACTGAGCCCCGCCCAACTGGGCCAACCTCAGTCTTCAAGAACACAAGTCTCACTGCCTACTTAGTTTATGGACTATAAAGTGCTACATAGTCTGACTTCTAGGGGAAAACGAAGTAATTTCAGTCCCATTTCAATCTGTTAGCAGGTCCATCTATTCAATTTTCTTTCTTTTCTTTTTTCTTTTACATTATTCTTTTTCTTGAATACAGAAAGAGAAAAAAATCATTTTTATTTTCCATTTTTTATTTAAAATATTTTTCTTTTTTTTTTACTATATTTTTTACACTTGTGTAAATTTTTTCAAATTCTATTTTACTTCCATCATTTTATTTTAGTCTACTACAGTGTATTCACTTTTTCAAATTTTCAAACGAGTTCTTTTTCTTTTCTTTTTTCTTGTTTCTTTTCTTTTTCTTGAACACAGAAAGAAAAAAATTCATTTTTGTTTTTAATTTCTATAAAAATATTTTTCTTTAATTATTTTCCTACTATATCTTTACTTTTGTGTAATTTTTTTCAAACTCTATTTTACTCCCATCATCTCATTTTAGTCCACTTCAGTGTATTCATTTTTTTCAAATTCTCAAAAAATTTCCTCCCCCCCCCCCTTTTTTTTCTCTAATCTGTCAAACCACTTTCAACAGCCAGACCAAAACACACCTAGGATCTAGCATCAATTATTAGATTTTTGTGTGTGTAATTATTTAATTTTAATATTTTTTAATTTTAATTTTTTTTAATTTTAATTTTTCTACTCCATTAATTCATTTTCTCCCTTAAAAACTACAAAATAAAGGAATTCACCCCAAAGTAAGAACATGAAGAAACGACAGCCAGGGATTTAACCAACACAGATACAACAAGATCTCTGAACCAGAATTTAGAATCACGATAATAAGAATACTAGCTGGAGTCGAAAATAGACTAAAATCCATTTCTGCAGAGATAAAAGTAGTAAAAACTACTCAGAATGAAATTAAAAATGCTATAATTGAGCTGCAATCACAGATGGATGCAGCGGGGGCAAGGATGGATGAGGCAGAACAGAGAATCAGCAATGTAGAGGACAAACATAGAGAATAATGAAGCAGAAAAAAAGAGGTAGATTAAGGCACAAGAGCATGATATAAGAATTAGAGAAATCAGTGAGTCATTAAAAAGGAATAACATCAGAATCATAGGGGTCCCAGAAGAGGAAGAGAGAGAAATAGGGGTAGAAGGGTTATGTGAGCAAATCATAGTGGAAAACTTTCCTAACCTGGGGAAAGACACAAACATCAAAATCCAGGAAGCACAGAGGACTCCCATTAGATTCAACAAAAACCGACGATCAATAAAGTATATCATAGTCAAATTCACAAAATACTCAGTCAAGGAGAGAATCACGAAACCAGCAAGGAAAAAAGTTCCTAATCAACAAGGGAAGACAGATCAGGTTTGCAGCAGACCTATCCACAGAAACTTGGCAGGCCAGAAAGGAGTGGCAGGATATATTCAGTGTGCTAAATCAGAAAAATATGCAGCCAAGAATTCTTTATCTAGCAAGGCTGTCATTCAAAATGGAAGGAGAGATAAAAAATTCCCCTGAATGGGGCGCCTGGGTGGCTCAGTCGGTTAAGCATCCGACTTCGGCTCAGGTCATGATCTCACGGTCCGTGAGTTCAAGCCCCATGTCGGGCTCTGTGCTGACAGCTCAGAGCCTGGAGCCCGTTTCAGATTCTGTGTCTCCCTCTCTCTCTGCCCCTCCCCTGTTCATGCTCTGTCTCTCTCTGTCTCAAAAATAAATAAACATTAAAAAAAATTAAAAAAAAAAAAGTTCCCCTGACAAACAACAATTAAAGGAGTTGGTGATCACTAAAGCAGCTCTGCAAGAAATCTTAAAGGGGACTCTCTGAGTGGAGAAAAGGTGAAAATATATATATATATATATATATATATATATATATATATATATACCAAAAGCAACAAAGATTAGAAAGGACCAGAGAACACCAACAGAAACTCCAACTCTACAAGCATCATAATGGCAATAAATTCATATCTTTCAGTACTCACCCTAAACGTCAATGGAATCAATGCTCCAATCAAAAGACACAGGGTAACAGAATGGATAAGGAAACAAGATCCCCCTATATGCTGTTCACAAGAGACCCACTTTAGACCTAAAGACACCTTCAGATTGAAAATACGGGGATAGAGAACCATCTATCATGCTAATGGTCAACAAAAGAAAGCCGGAGTAGCCATACTTACATCAGACAATCTAGACTTTAAAATAAAGACTGTATCAAGAGATGCAGAAGGACATTATATCATAATCAAGGGGTCTATCCACAAAGAAGACCTAACAGTTGTAAACATTTATGCACCAAATGTGAAAGAACCCAAATATATAAATCAATTAATCACAGACATAAAGAAACTCATTGATAGTAATACCATAATAGTGACAGACTTCAACACCCCACTCACAGCAATGGACAGATCATCTAATCAAAAAATCAACAAGGAAACAATGGCTTTGAATGACACACTGGATCAGATGGACTTAACAGATATATTCAGAACATTTCATCCTAAAGCAGCAGAATATACATTCTTCTCCAGTGCACACAGAACATTCTCCGCAATAGACCATATACTGGGACACAAATCAGCCCTAAGTAAGTACAAAAAGATCAAGATCATACCATGCATATTTTCAGACCACAATGCTATGAAACTCAAAATCAACCACAAGAAAAAATTTGGAAAGGTAACAAATACTTGGAGACTGAAGAACATCCTACTAAAGAATGAATGGGCTCACCAGGCAGTTAAAGAAGAAATTAAAAAGTGTATGGAAGTCAATGAAAATGATAACGCCACAACCCAAAACCTCTGGGGTGCAGCAAAGGCGGTCATAAGAGGAAAGTATATAGCAATCTTCCTTCCTAAAGAAGGAAGAAAGATCTCAGATACACAACCTAACCTTACACCTTAAGGAGCTGGAAAAAGAACAGCAAATAAAACCCAAAACCAGCAGAAGACAGGAAATAATAAAGATAAGAGCAGAAATTAACGCTATCGAAACCAAAAAAACCAGTAGAACAGATCAATGAAACCAGAAGCTGGTTTTTTGAAAGAATTTACAAAATTGATAAACCACTAGCTAGTTTGATCACAAAAGAGAAAGGAAAGGACCCAAATAAAAGCAAGAATGAAAGAGGAGAAATCACAACCAACACAGCAGAAATAAAAACAACAATAAGAGAACATTATGAGCAATTATATGACAATACATGTGCAATTTGGAATAAATGGACAAATTCCTAGAAACATATACACTACCAAAACTGAAACAGGAAGAAATAGAAAATTTGAACAGACCCATAACCAGTAAGAAAATCAAATTAGTAATCAAAAATCTGAGGGGTGCCTGGGTGGCTCGGGCAGTTGAACGTCCGACTTCAGCTCAGGTCATGATCTTGCAGTCTGTGAGTTTGAGCCCTGCATTGGGCTCTGTGCTCACAGCTCAGAGCCTGGAACCTGCTTCAAATTCTGTGTCTCCCTGTCTCTCTCCCCCTCCCCTGCTCATGCTCTGTGTCTCTCTCTGCCAAAAATAAATGAACATTTAAAAAAAATAAAAAAAAAATAACGTCTGCCAAAAAACAAGAGCCCAGGGTCAGATGGCTTTCCAGGGGTATTCTACCAAACTTTTAAGGAAGAGTTAAAACCTATTCTCTTGAAGGTGTTCCAAAAATAGAAATGGAAGAAAAACTTTCAAACTCCTTCTATGAAGCCAGCATTACCTTGATTCCAAAGCCAGACAGAGACCCCACTAAAAAGGAGAACTATAGACCAATTTACCTGATGAACATGGATGCAAAGATCCTCAACAAGATATTAGCCAATCGGATCCAACAATACATTAAACAAATTATTTGGCACAAAAGTAGACACATAGACCAATGGAATAGAATAGAAACCCCTGAACTAGACCCACAAACATATGGCCAACTAATCTTTGACAAAGCAGGAAAGAACATCCAATGGAAAAAAGACAGTCTCTTTAACAAATGGTGCTGGGAGAACTGGACAGCGACATGCAGAAGGTTCGAAACTAGACCACTTTCTCACACCATTCACAAAAATAAACTCAAAATGAATAAAGGACCTGAATGTGAGACAGGAAACCATCAAAACCTTAGAGGAGAAAGCAGGAAAAGACCTCTCTGACCTCAGCCGTAGCAATCTCTTACTCGGCACATCCCCAAAGGCAAGGGAATTAAAAGCAAAAGTGAATTACTGGGACCTTATGAAGATAAAAAGCTTCTGCACAGCAAAGGAAACAACCAACAAAACGAAAAGGCAACCAATGGAATGGGAAAAGATATTTGCAAATGACATATCGGACAAAGGGCTAGTATCCAAAATCTATAAAGAGCTCACCAAACTCCACACCCAAAAAACAAATAACCCAGTGAAGAAATGGGCAGAAAACATGAATAGACACTTCTCTAAAGAAGACATACAGATGGCCAACAGGCACATGAAAAGATGCTCAACGTCGCTCCTTATCAGGGAAATACAAATCAAAACCACACTCAGGTATCACCTCACGCCAGTCAGAGTGGCCAAAATGAACAAATCAGGAGACTATAGATGCTGGAGAGGATGTGGAGAAAAGGGAACCCTCTTGCACTGTTGGTGGGAATGCAAACTGGTGCAGCCACTCTGGAAAGCAGTGTGGAGGTTCCTCAGAAAATTAAAAATAGACCTACCCTATGACCCAGCAATAGCACTGCTAGGAATTTATCCAAGGGATACAGGAGTACTGATGCATAGGGGCACCTGTACCCCAATGTTTATAGCAGCACTCTCAACAATAGCCAAATTATGGAAAGAGCCTAAATGTTCATCAACTGATGAATGGATAAAGAAATTGTGGTTTATATACACAATGGAGTACTACAGGGCAATGAGAAAGAACGAAATATGGCCCTTTGTAGCAACGTGGATGGAACTGGAGAGTGTGATGCTAAGTGAAATAAGCCATACAGAGAAAGACAGATACCATATGTTTTCACTCTTATGTGGATCCTGAGAAACTTAACAGAAACCCTTGGGGGAGGGGAAGAAAAAAAAAAAAAAAGAGGTTAGAGTGGGAGAGAGCCAAAGCATAAGAGACTCTTAAAAACAGAACACACTGAGGGGTGATGGGGGGTGGGAGGGAGGGGAGGGTGGGGGAATGGGTATTGAGGAGGGCACCTTTTGGGATGAGCACTGGGTGTTGTATGGAAACCAATGTGACAATAAATTTCATATATTGAAAATAAAATAAAATAAAATAAAAAAATAATAAAAATTAAAAAAAATAAAAAAATTATTCACCACGACCAAGTGGGATTTATACCTGGGATGCAGGGCTGGTTCAATATCTGCAAAACAATTAATGTGATTCATCACATCAATAAAAGAAAGGACAAGAACCATATAATCCTCTCAATAGATGCAGAGAAACAGCATCCTTTCTTGATAAAAACCCTCAAGAAAGTAGGGATAGAAGGAGCATACCTCAAGATCATAAAAGCCATATATGAACCACCCAACGCTAATATCATCCTCAATGGGGAAAAACTGACAAATTTCCCCCTAAGGTCAGGAACAAGACAGGGATGTCCACTCTCGCCACTGTTATTAAACATAGTATTGGAAGCCTTAGCCTCTGCAATCAGATAACACAAAGAAATAAAAGGCATCCAAATTGGCCAGAGGAGGTCAAACTTTTACTCTTCACAGATGACATGATACTCTATATGGAAAACCCAAAAGATTCCACCAAAAAACTGCTAGACTTGATTCATGAATTCAGCAAAGTTGCAGGATATAAAATCAACACACAGAAATCGGTTGCATTCCTATACACCAACAATGAAGTGACAGAAAGAGAAATCAAGGAATTGATCCCATTTACAGTTGCACCAAAAACCATAAAATACCTAGGAATAAATCTAACCAAACAGGTGAAAAATCTGTACACTAAAAACTATAGAAAGCTGATGCGAGAAATTTAAGAAGACACAAAGAAATGGAAAAAGATTCTATGCTCCTGGATAGGAAGAAGTAATATTGTTAAAATGTCGATACTACCCAAAGCAATCTACATATTCAATGCAATCCCTACCAAAGTAACACCAGCATTCTTCACAGAGCTAGAACAAATAATCCTAAAATTTGTATGGAACCAGAAAAGACCCTGAAGAGCCAAAGCAATCTTGAAAAAGAAAACCAAAGCAGGAGGCATCACAATCTCAGACTTCAAGCTATACTACAAAGCTGTAATCATCCAGACACTACGGTACTGGCACAAGAACAGACACTCAGATCAATGGAATAGAATAGAGAACCCAGAAATGGACCCACAAACGTATGGGCAACTAATCTTTGACAAAGCAGGAAAGAACATCCAATGGAATAAAGACAGTCTCTTCAGCAAGTGGTGCTCGGAAAACTGGACAGCGGCATGCAGAAGAATGAACCTGGACCACTTTCTTATACATGCACAAAAATAAACTCAAAATGGATGAAAGACCTCAATGTAAGACAGGAAGCCATCAAAATCCTCGAGGAGAAAACAGGCAAAAACCTCTTTGATCTTGCCCGCAGCAACTTCTTACTCAACACGTCTCCAGAGGCAAGGGAAACAGAAGCAAAAATGAACTACTGGGACCTCATCAAAATAAAAAGCTTCTGCACAGTGAAGGAAATAATCAGCAAAACTAAAAGGCAACCAATGGAATGGGAGAAGATATTTGCAAACGATATATCAGATAAAGGGTTAGTATCAAAAATCTATAAAGAGCTTATCAAACTCAACACCCAAAAAACAAAGAATCCAGTGAAGAAATGGGCAAAAGACCTGAATAGACACTTCTCCAAAGAAGACATCCAGATGGTCAACTGACACATGAAAAAATGCTCATCACTCATCATCAGGGAAATACAAATCAAAACCACAATGAGATACCACCTTACACCGTCACAATGGCTAACATTAACAACTCAGGCAATAACAGATGTTGGCGAGGACGCAGAGAAAGAGGACCTCTGCTGCATTGTTAATGGGAATGCAAGCTAGTGCAGCCACTCTGAAAAACAGTATGGAGGTTTCTCAAAAAACTAAAAATAGAACTAGCCCACGACCCAGCAATTGCACTACTAGGCATTTATCCAAGGGATACAGGTGTGTTGTTTCGAAGGGACACATGCACCCCCATGTTTATAGCAGCACTATCAACAATAGCCAAAGTATGGAAAGAGCCCGAATGTCCATTGATGGATGAATGGATAAAGAAAATGTGGTGTGTGTGTGTGTGTGTGTGTGTGTGTGTGTGTATACACACACACACATACATACACAATGGAGTATTACTCGGCAATCAAAAATAATGAAATCTTGCCATTTGCAACTACATGGATAGAACTGGAGGTTATTATGCTATGAAATTAGTCAAAGACAAAAATTACATGACTTCACTCATATGAGGACTTTAAGAGGCAAAACAGATGAACATAAAGGAAGGGAAACAAAAATTATATAAAAACAGGGAGGGGGACAAAACAGAAGAGACTCATAAATATGGAGAACAAACTGAGGGTTATGGGAGGGGTTGTGGAGGGGCGATGGGCTAAACATGTAAGGGGCACCAAGGAATCTACTCCTGAAATCATTATTGCACTATATGCTAACTAATTTGGATGTAAATTAAAAAAAAAAGATTGGAAATCAGTCAGTACAATTTACCATATTGACAAGAAAACAAAACTAAAACAAATCTGAAATAGAATCATCTCAATGAGTACAGAAAAAGTATTTGGCAAAATCCAGTATCTATTCCAGATACAAAATTCATAAAAGTAGAAACAGGAAGAAACTTTTTAACTTAAAAAGGGCAACTATGAGGAAATTTTATAGCTTCATTATACTTAATGGTAAAACATGAATGCTTTGCTCCTAAGTTCAGGAACAAGACAGGGATATCCATTCTCTCTTATTTATTTATTTATTTATTTATTTAATTTTTTCAGTCTCTCCTATTTAACGTTGGACTGAAGTGTCTAACAAGTGAAAGGAAGCAAGAAAAATTATCAGCCAGATTGGAAAGGAAGTACAACTGTTACTACTCATACATGACCTGAATGTGTATATAGAACATCCAAAGCAATCTACAAAAGTGGTACTGGAACTAATAGGTGAATTTACAAAGTTTTATTAAATGAGGCACAAAATATAGGCAAAAGTCAATTGTCTTTCTATAATATCAATAAATAATCATAAATTAAAATTAATAACTAATACCATTTACAGTAGCAGCCAAAATATGAAAGTAGGGATGATTTTTCTTTACATTTTTTATTTATTTTTGAGAAAGAAAGAGAGAGAGAGAGAGAGAGAGAGAGAGAGAGAGAATGAGTGGGGGAGGGGCATAGAGAGAGGGAGACACAGAATCCAAAGCAGGCTCCAGGCTCTGAGCTGTCATCACAGAGCCTGACACGGGGCTCAAACTTGCGAACTGCAAGATCATAACTGGAGCCGAAGTTGGACGCTTAATGTACTGAGCCACCCAGGCACCCCTGAAAGTAGGGATAATTTTGACAGAAGTCATGAAAAATTTATGCAGTGAAAATTATAAAATATTGCTGACAGAAATTAATCAGGTCATAAATAGAGAAATGTACTAGGCTCATGGTTCAGACGACTCAGTATTATTAAAATGTCAATTCTTTCCAAATTCATCTATAGATTTAATATAATCTCAATCAAAATCCCAGTCAGTTTTTTAATATAAATGGATAAATTTTTCAAAATCCATTTGGAAACACAAAGAAAGAATCAAAACAACCCTGAAAAGGAAGAACAAAGTTAAACAATTAAAACTAGCTGATTTCAATAGTTATTTAAGCAACTGTAACCTAACTAGTGTGTAGTGTGGTATTCAACAAGATGGACAAATAGAGTAATGAAACAGAATATAAAGTCCAAAAACAGAGTCACCCAAAAGTCAGTTCTCCAACTGATTTTGAAAAAGATGCAAAGCAGTTTAGTGAAGAAAGGATAATATTATCAACAAATTATATTAGAACAACTAGATATTCACATGCAAAAAATGGGCTTCAATATTAATACAGAAATTATCTTAAAACATATCATAAAACATAAAAGTAAAAGCCAAACTTCTCAAAAACATTGGCAAAATCTTTGTGGCTTTGGTGAGGTACAAATTTCTTAGATAAGACACTAAAAATGTAATTCACTAAAAAAATTAGTTATTCAGATTGCATCAAAATAAAAAACGCCTCGAAAAGCCTTGTTCAGAGACTGAAAATAAATTATTCTATCATTTATTGTTTTTTAGTTATAATTAACCATACATATTCACCATGCTCTTGAACTGGCAATATAAACAGAGAAGAATTGAATATATTATAAGTTACAAAATAGCATGAGACTGATAAACATTAAGTAATATAAAAAACAAAGTTGGCTAATTCTGAGCAGGAAGAGAAAAATTTGTGTTGAGCACAAAAGAAATTTTAAAAAGATGAGATGTGGGCTGGTCCTTGAGTAAATAATAGGGTTTAGATATACAGACAACAGTTAAAGAAATCTGGAAGGAAATAAAGATGAATGAAGATGCAGAAACTAGACTATATGTAATATTTAAAGAAAAAAAAAACAATGCTGGCTGGTGCTTGCTTAGGTAAGAGGAAAGCTGAGTAAGTGGATTACTAAAATATTATGTAGGATCTTGAATGCCAGGCTAAGTTGTCTATGTGCACTGGAGAACCAACAGAGAGCTCAAACCAAATGTGGTCAAATGAGTCATTGTAAAAATTATTTTGACTGTAGTATGGTTTGGAAGGTGTATTAACAACAGAAGTAGAGACGTGAATGACTTTTTTCCCTAAGTTTTATTTATTTATTTTGAGAGAGAGAGAGAGTACAGGACGGGTAGAGAGAGAGGGAGAGAGAGAGAATCCCAAGCAGGATCCCACTGTCAGTGCAGAGCCCGATGCAGGGCTCAAACTCATGAACCGTGAGATCATGACCTGAGTTGAAACCAAGAGTAGGCCACTTAACCGACTGAGTCACCCAGGCACCCCAAGACTTGAAGAACTTTTTGCAAGAATGGTAACCAAAATTTTTCTGCCACTGATATGCAAAAAAACAGCTTTATGTCTATTGTAGTTACTGTGTAAATTACATTGTAATTTTATTTTTCTGGTTTTTTAGCCAGTGCATTTGATGCTAAAACTGTCTTTAGAGTTTAAGAAGTTTAAACTGTTTGAGGAAGTGTCATCATTTCTTCATGAATATAAATCTTCTTGCTATTATTATTTTTGTTAGAATTAAGTATTAGATAAAACTACTTCTGGGGCACCTGCGTGGCTCAGTCCATTAAGCATCCTACTTCGTCTCAGGTCATGACCTCATGGTTCATGGGTTCCAGCCCCGTGTAAGGCTCTGCGCTGACAGCTAAGAGCCTGAAGCCTACTTCAGAATCTGTGTCTCCCTCTCACTCTGCCCCTCCCCTGCTTGCACTCTCCTCTCTCTCTCTCTCTCAAAAATAAATAAATATTTAAAAAAATTAAAACTACTTCTATAGCACCTATTTACAAAGATATGCTCAAAAGTGTGAGCAGAATCTGGTTATTTTTTTAAAAGTCAGGCTAATTGGGTGCTTGGTTTAATTTCATAATTCTGGTATAAATTTCCTAAAAATCCAAGACTCGACGAACACATTGAGTGGGTTCCTCAACCAAAATTAAGAAGAAATCTTGTACTTTTTTGCTTACTCTGCTCAATAGAGATCTGAGAACAACTATGTTAATACGTCTTCCCTTTTATTATCCAGGATCAGAAACTGCTAACAATGCTTGCCCAGTAAAAGCTCATATATTTTTCTGTTAAATAGAGTCACCTGATGATAAACTGTACATCTTTGTTGTTTAGTATAGTTTAGCTTCACCTTTCTCTTAGTCTTTATGTAAGATTTATCTATTTTTGTATGTTTATTTATTTTGAGAGAGAGAGAGAGAGAGGAGACAGTAAACACGTGCACAGGGGCAGGGAGGGGGAGGGGCAGAAGGAGAGGAAGAGAGAAAATCCCAAGCAGAATCCCTCCACACTATCAGTGCAGAGCCTGATGTGGGACTTGATCTGAGCTGAAATCAAGAGTCCAACGTTTAACTAACTGAGCCACCCAGGCACCCCAAGATTTATGTATTTTTATTATTTTTTTTAAGATTGAATAAAGCCAAACACATTGGAGAACCCAAGCCAAACACCAAAGCTGTGCCCTACTTAGCAGAATAATAGTAGACTTTTAATGAAAGAGCTTTATAGTCAGACATACCCAATTTGACTACTACTTCAGCTCTGTGACTCTGAGCAAGTTCTTTTGTCTCTCTGTGTTTCAGTTTCCTCTTTTGTAACATTTGGATTATATATCATTGTACACCTACCTAATAAGATTGTTCTATAGATTAAAAGGAAATGTAATTAACACAGGATCTGAAATGCGTTCACATGTATTCTTGCTGTTTCTGTTAGTATCCAGTTGCTGTGTATATGCTGGGTCCATCTAAAACTCTCCAAAGTCTATAGATGTCCTGTGTGTCATTGGTCTCTGATGCCTCACAGAAGATGTCATAAACCCACTGAGGAGAAGTTGGACATAAAGTTTACTCCTTCTTCCATCTTGGATGAAGATTTGAAATATGAGTTGTTATATTGATGGGAGGGAGGCCATCTGGAAATAAATTAAAAGTTGCAGAAGGAGAAGAAGTTCTGGGGACGTACATAAGTTTTTTTTTTCAAATGTACCCCTCTAAGCCAAGATTGTAGACACTCATAGTCTCATGATGCCTGTGTGCATGGGAATATCAGACCAAACTCCCCTTTCCACTCCAGAAATCTGAAGGATTAAAGCATTAAAAAGAGGTGGTCTTAAAAACGTCAAATTAGGGGGGCGCCTGGGTGGCTCAGTCGGTTAAGCGGCCGACTTCAGCTCAGGTCATGGTCTCGCGGTCCGTGAGTTTGAGCCCCGCGTCGGGCTCTGTGCTGACAGCTCGGAGCCTGGGGCCTGTTTCGGATTCTGTGTCTCCCTCTCTCTGACCCTCCCCCATTCATGCTCTGTCTCTCTCTGTCTCAAAAATAAATAAACATTAAAAAAAAAATTTAAAAAAACCCACCTCAAATTAGGTATAAAGTATTCTCCTTGCTTTGTCACTTGATTTTTAAAGAATTGTCTCCAAGTAAGAAAAGCGGGTAAACAAAAATATTTTTATTGTTGACTATTATTACCATCCTTACCTAATAATAGGTTATTTGTTGAGTACCTACTATGAGTTAGACATGGTAGTAGATACTTAATTTTTGTTATTCCATTCATCCTCCCCCCAAAAAATCAATGTTACAGAGTCATTATTATATTTCTCATTTAGAGATGAAAAAGCTGAGGCTTGGAGACATTGACTAATTTGTCCCAAGGCATACAGCTAGTAAATATCATGTGTGGGCTTCCAACTCAAATATCTGATGCTACAGTCCATATGTTCCTGCTATGGAATGTTTTCAAGCATTGTGTGTCTGGGGCTGAGATTGCTTAAACACCTAGGTCTTAAGCTGATTCAAGAGAATCAGATCTTGACTTTAACATTACTTATATAATTTCAAACAAATAACACAAACTTGTTTTTCTCAACTGTCCTATTTATCTTAGTGTTTTATTACAAGGGAAACATGCAATTTAGTGCTATAAGTTACAGTAAGAATTTGCATGCTCTATATAAGGCTGCTTCTTTATCACCATGATTATGATTTTATAGCCTATTAACGAGGTTAATGAGGGTTTTTAGCTACTTTCAAAACAATTACTTTTAGCAATTAAGACAAGCATCTTATTAAATTGAGAACCTAAAAATAATCATACATTTTTAATGTTGCCATAATTACCTAAGGGGGATTCCAGTTTGATCACAAAGATCATAGAAAAGCATAGAACAAGTTTTCAGACAGTACATTAGCAAATAAGTTCAGCTTTATTAAGAGAAAATATAATACAACCAAATTTATTGCCATTTATCACTTATACTAGTATAAGTTGAGGCAGTTTGAATTTCCTCAACATCAAATCTCAATGAATATATATTAGGGAATGTCTTACTATGGTAAATAGACGTATATATATATTTATTCTAACTCTCTGTATGCACATAGAATCAAATTTTCAATGCTCAGATCATAAGATCTTGATCAGCTTGAGGAATTTGTAAAAAGAAACAGTAGAAGTTGATGTTTCAAATAGATTTTAAGGACAGATCGCAAGAGTCTTTATTGAAAGTCTAAAGAATTTGTATTTTACAGTGTGACGATGGAAAACCACTAAGTATATCTGACTAAAGAAGGTATTCATTGGAAGTTTTGGGTTAGAAATACCAGTGGTACATCAGAAGAATTCAAATAGGGAAGGAGACTGAAGGCAAAAATAGTCCAAGTGGCAATTTAAAGCTTGGGAACTGAAATAATGGCAGCAGTGAGAAAGAAGAAGAAATGAATAAAATAGACAAATCATAGTCAACTCTAGTTGATGGGGACTGAGTCTGCAAAGGAAATGTTGGATCTGATGGCCTGAAAGAATAGATATATCAAAAATAGAAGTAGGACAGTTACCTGAAAGTAAATACAGTTAGGAAAGAAGTGTCTTAACATAGAGAATTTGAGGTGATTTCAAGATAACAAGAATTAGCCAAGCAAAGAGTTAGAAAAATATAGAATTGGAGCCCAGGATCAGGTTAATAGATTTAACATTTACCAAAAGAAGATGTTTTCAAAGAATAATGGAAAGAAACAATAAGAGGCTTGGACTAACATATTTTATACATAAGAAGGATACTAACAATACAGAGACAAAAAGGCCAGAGAAATGGCCATAGCATGATATATATATACATTTAAGAAGACCTAAGAAGATAGACTTTCAAGACTAAGATGGAGAGGATAGGAGTTGTATTCTTTGTCTTCACGATATTAGGAATCAAAGTTTTAAACCAAAGGGACAAAGACAGGCAAATTAAATTACTGAAGAGAAAGCAGAGAAGAAAATAATATTTACTGAGGGCCTATTATGTGCTGATATATGTGCTGGACCTTGTGTGACAGAACTAGAGAACTGAATATTAATTAGAGAATGTTTCTTCCAAGAAACCCCAGGGGCAACTGAACCATCTTATAAATGACTCAGAAGGGATACTAATGGGGAAATTGGCTCAAGTTAGGAGAGCCAATTTTTCATTACCATTGAAAAAAATTTCAAAACCCAACTACTATAGTCAACAGATATTTCATCCAAGTTGTTAGGTGAATTGAAAACAGTGGATTGAAACAGTAGAGTTTTTAAGCAGAGTGATAGGGTGATGTGTGTAAAATGTGTATTGAAAGGTAGATCAGAGTTCAAGGTCACTCTCCACTACTTATAACTGACAACCATGAACAGTTCTCTGATTTTCAATCTATTCTTATAAAAAATAAGATAATTATGATAGAAAGTGTCTATAATATATATAATTTTTATGATCATGACATTGAGTAACTTTACATAATGGAATTCAAAAAAGAATCTTGTCTTAAAGTTTGAAAACAATGAACCACAGGTAAATCATGTTATATAGACCAGGACAGCAGTTAGCCCAGAAATAAGTAATAATGTTCATGTGTAAGTGCTTCCTCCTTACAGTGTTTGAACTCAAAGAGAAGACATGATGTTATTCAACACACACAATGGAAATTTTATCATCAACACACAAGTACATTCAAGTGCATGATAGAATTATTTCCATTCTTGGAGATGAAAAACAATATCCAAAATAAATAAGACACAGTTGGTACGTATAAGGTCAAAGTGAATATATAACAATTTGACGACATAGCACTTGTGACATTAAGCTAGGGTTGGCAGGTGAAGGAGGTTATCAAATTCTGCTCATCAGGACCAATGAGTACCATTACGATTTTTCTTTTTCAACTGGTCATTTTATAAAAAAAAAATTATACTTGTAGGATTCCACCTGAGGACACAAAATTGATAAGATTAAAGTCACACATTAAAAAAAAAAAAGAGGAAAGATTCAAATTGGCAATCACAAAGGTAATGATGAGAGGTTTGCTCCCAAGTTTGATCTCTGCCTTGTGTACTCTGGCCTCACAAACATTACAGCAGCTCCTCCTGGGTAAAATAAAGAATCTTGATTTAGAGTCTACACATTCTCTTCCCAGTTAGACACACATTCAATTGCTCCTAAGGGGATATTTTATGACATCAAGTGTTCATTGCCACAATATAAATGGGAGAAAAGTGGAAGAGAGGAGGACAGGAGCAAACTAAAAACAGAAATTTCATTTGTGTTTAAAGTTCAGGTTTAGAGCCACGGTATCAACAGTTTTAGCTCTGAAAACAAATCTTCAGTGCTCACATTAAAGGCATGGCTGAAGGACTTCATGTATTATTTATCTCGAGCTTCAACAGTCTACATGCCCACAAAAAATATCATTTGAAAAAATCAGGAATCATTGCAATAAAGACCCAAGGAAGTATTGCTATAGAAAATGCACATAGACACTAAATTCTAAAGAGTTAAGATATTATTATATAGCCCCAAAGAGACATCTATTTATTGTACCACATGTCCTTCTGCCTTCTGACATCCAAAGGCTAGAGATATATCTAAATTTAGTTTACATAAATTAAATCCATTGAAAGATCCTTTGACATTACAAAACCACCCACCGCCAACAAAAGACATTTATATCTCCAGCTAGTTTGTGGATGAGCAATTACTCTTTGCTGACCACCCATGCAGCAGAGTGCAAAGATGTACACATCTTCCACACAAGTCAACTTTAAGAGCACAGATTAGTTTGCAAAACATAATGCCCTAGGACAACTGGAGACAAGAAACTCCCTCTATTAAAAAAATACATTTATGGGGCACCTGGGTGCCTCAGTTGATTAAGCATCCAACTTTGGTTCAGGTCATGATCTCATGGTTTGTGGGTTTGAGCCTCGCATTGGGCTCTGTGCCCAGCTCAGCTCAGAGCCTGGAGCCTGCTTCGGATTCTGTGTCTCCCTCTTCTCCCCGACTTGCACACTGTCTCTTTCCCAAAAATAAATAAACATTAAAAAATACATTTTTACTAAGCCAGTCATATAGTTTAAGAGTTTTATAATTTACAGGCATGAAGGTGGCTAAGTCGGTTGGATGTACTACTCTTGATTTGGGCTCAGGGCATGATCCCAGGGTTGTGGGATCAAGCCTTGCAGCAGGCTCCACATTCAGCATGGAGCCTGCTTAAGATTCCCCCTCCCTCCCTCCCTCCCTCTGTCTCTTTCTGTCCCTCTCTCTCTCTCTCTCTCCCACTGCCCCTCTATCTCATTTGTGCTCTCTCTCTCTCTAAAATAAAAAAAGAGTTTTATAATTTAATATTATCTGGGCAAGTTATGCAGCTGAGGAAGGATATCTCAGATTATACCTGGTACTGCAATATTTTCTCATAAGGTCCTGGAAATGTATATCAATATTAATAATTTCTAATGGAGTTTAAAATATATGTAAGATTGAAATGTATGACAACCTATGTATGTTTTCTAGGGCTACCATAACAAAGTACCACAAATTGGATGGCTTAAATAACAGAAATTTATTCTTTCACAGTTCTGGAGCCCAGAAGTCTAAGACTGAGCTGTTGGTAGGACTGGTTCCTTCTGAGGGTGGTGACATAAGTCATCTCTTGGCGTGTAGATAGTATTCTCCTGACTCTTTACATCATCTCCAATCTGTACATGTCCTTGTGTCAAAATTTCCTCTTTTTATAAGGACATCAGTCATATTGTATTAGGAGCCCACCCTACTCTAGTATGATCTCTTCCTAACACATCTAATTACATCTGCAATGACTATTTCCTTTTTTTCTTTATTTTTTTTATTTTTTAATATATGAAATTTACTGTCAAATTGGTTTCCATACAACACCCAGTGCTCATCCCAAAAGGTGCCCTCCTCAATACCCATCACCCACCCTGCCCTCCCTCCCACCCCCCATAAACCCTCAATTTGTTCTCAGTTTTTAACAGTCTCTTATGCTTTGGCTCTCTCCCACTCTAACCTCTTTTTTTTTTTTTTTCCTTCCCCTCCCCCATGGGTTTCTGTTATGTTTCTCAGGATCCACATAAGAGTGAAAACATATGGTATCTGTCTTTCTCTGTATGGCTTATTTCACTTAGCATCACACTCTCCAGTTCCATCCATGTTGCTACAAAAGGCCATATTTCATTTTTTCTCATTGCCACGTAGTATTCCATTGTGTATATAAACCACAATTTCTTTATCCATTCATCAGTTGATGGACATTTAGGCTCTTTCCATAATTTGGCTATTGTTGAGAGTGCTGCTATAAACATTGGGGTACAGGTGCCCCTATGCATCAGTACTCCTGTATCCCTTGGATAAATTCCTAGCAGTGCTATTGCTGGGTCATAGGGTAGGTCTATTTTTAATTTTCTGAGGAACCTCCACACTGCTTTCCAGAGCAGCTGCACCAATTTGCATTCCCACCAACAGTGCAAGAGGGTTCCTGTTTCTCCACATCCTCTGCAGCATCTATAGTCTCCTGATTTCTTCATTTTGGCCACTCTGACTGGCGTGAGGTGATATCTGAGTGTGGTTTTGATTTGTATTTCCCTGATAAGGAGCGACGTTGAACATCTTTTCATGTGCCTGTTGGCCATCCGGATGTCTTCTTTAGAGAAGTGTCTATTCATGTTTTCTGCCCATTTCTTCACTGGGTTATTTGTTTTTCGGGTGTGGAGTTTGAGGAGCTCTTTATAGATTTTGGATACTAGCCCTTTGTCCGATGTGTCATTTGCAAATATCTTTTCCCATTCCGTTGGTTGCCTTTTAGTTTTGTTGGTTGTTTCCTTTGCTGTGCAGAAGCTTTTTATCTTCATAAGGTCCCAGTAATTCACTTTTGCTTTTAATTCCCTTGCCTTTGGGGATGTGCCGAGTAAGAGATTGCTACGGCTGAGGTCAGAGAGGTCTTTTCCTGCTTTCTCCTCTAAGGTTTTGATGGTTTCCTGTCTCACATTCAGGTCCTTTATCCATTTTGAGTTTATTTTTGTGAATGGTGTGAGAAAGTGGTCTAGTTTCAACCTTCTGCATGTTGCTGTCCAGTTCTCCCAGCACCATTTGTTAAAGAGACTGTCTTTTTTCCATTGCATGTTCTTTCCTGCTTTGTCAAAGATGAGTTGGCCATACGTTTGTGGGTCTAGTTCTGGGGTTTCTATTCTATTCCATTGGTCTATGTGTCTGTTTTTATGCCAATACCATGCTGACTTGATGATGACAGCTTTGTAGTAGAGGCTAAAGTCTGGGATTGTGATGCCTCCTGCTTTGGTCTTCTTCTTCAAAATTACTTTGGCTATTCGGGGCCTTTTGTGGTTCCATATGAATTTTAGGATTGCTTGTTCTAGTTTCGAGAAGAATGCTGGTGCAATTTTGATTGGGATTGCATTGAATGTGTAGATAGCTTTGGGTAGTATTGACATTTTGACAATATTTATTCTTCCAATCCATGAGCAGGGAATGTCTTTCCATTTCTTTATATCTTCTTCAATTACCTGCATAAGCTTTCTATAGTTTTCAGCATACAGATCTTTTACATCTTTGGTTAGATTTATTCCTAGGTATTTTATGCTTCTTGGTGCAATTGTGAATGGGATCCGTTTCTTCATTTGTCTTTCTGTTGCTTCATTGTTAGTGTATAAGAATGCAACTGATTTCTGCACATTGATTTTGTATCCTGCAACTTTGCTGAATTCATGTATCAGTTCTAGCAGACTTTTGGTGGAGTCTATCGGATTTTCCATGTATAATATCATGTCATCTGCAAAAAGCGAAAGCTTGACTTCGTCTTTGCCAATTTTGATGCCTTTGATTTCCTTTTGTTGTCTGATTGCTGATGCTAGAACTTCCAGCACTATATTAAACAACAGCGTTGACAGTGGGCATCCCTGTCGTGTTCCTGATCTCAGGGAAAAAGCTCTCAGTTTTTCCCCGTTGAGGATGATGTTAGCTGTGGGCTTTTCATAAATGGCCTTTATGATCTTTAAGTATGTTCCTTCTATCCCGACTTTCTCAAGGGTTTTTATTAAGAAAGGGTGCTGGATTTTGTCAAAGGCCTTTTCTGCATCGATTGACAGGATCATATGGTTCTTCTCTTTTTTTTTGTTAATGTGATGTATCACGTTGATCGATTTGCGAATGTTGAACCAGCCCTGCATCCCGGGAATGAATCCCACTTGATCATGGTGAATAATTCTTTTTATATGCTGTTGAATTCAATTTGCTAGTATCTTATTAAGAATTTTTGCATCCATATTCATCAGGGATATTGGCCTGTAGTTCTCTTTTTTGACTGGGTCTCTGTCTGGTTTAGGAATCAAAGTAATACTGGCTTCATAGAATGAGTCTGGAAGTTTTCCTTCCCTTTCTATTTCTTGGAATAGCTTGAGAAGGATAGGTATTATCTCTGCTTTAAATGTCTGGTAGAACTCCCCTGGGAAGCCATCTGGTCCTGGGCTCTTATTTGTTGGGAGATTTTTGATAACCGATTCAATTTCTTCGCTGGTTATGGGTCTGTTCAAGCTTTCTATTTCCTCCTGATTGAGTTTTGGAAGAGTGTGGGTGTTTAGAAATTTGTCCATTTCTTCCAGGTTGTCCAATTTGCTGGCATATAATTTTTCATAGTATTCCCTGATAATTGTTTGTATCTCTGAGGGATTGGTTGTAATCATTCCATTTTCATTCATGATTTTATCTATTTGGGTCATCTCCCTTTTCTTTTTGAGAAGCCTGGCTAGAGGTTTGTCAATTTTGTTTATTTTTTCAAAAAACCAACTCTTGGTTTCGTTGATCTGCTCTACCGTTTTTTTAGATTCTATATTGTTTATTTCTGCTCTGATCTTTATTATTTCTCTTCTTTTGCTGGGTTTAGGCTGCCTTTGCTGTTCTGCTTCTATTTCCTTTAGGTGTGCTGTTAGATTTTGTATTTGGGATTTTTCTTGTTTCTTGAGATAGGCCTGGATTGCAATGTATTTTCCTCTCAGGACTGCCTTCGCTGCATCCCAAAGCGTTTGGATTGTTGTATTTTCATTTTCGTTTGTTTCCATGTATATTTTAATTTCTTCTCTAATTGCCTGGTTGACCCACTCATTCGTTAGTAGGTTGTTCTTTAACCTCCATGCTTTTGGAGGTTTTCCAGACTTTTTCCTGTGGTTGATTTCAAGCTTCATAGCATTGTGGTCTGAAAGTATGCATGGTATAATTTCAATTCTTGTAAACTTATGAAGGGCTGTTTTGTGACCCAGTATATGATCTATCTTGGAGAATGTTCCATGTGCACTCGAGAAGAAAGTATATTCTGTTGCTTTGGGATGCAGAGTTCTAAATATTTCTGTCAAGTCCATCTGATCCAATGTATCATTCAGGGCCCTTGTTTCTTTGTTGACTGTGTGTCTAGATGATCTATCCATTTCTGTAAGTGGGGTGTTAAAGTCCCCTGCAATGACCACATTCTTATCAATAAGGTTGCTTATGTTTATGAGTAATTGTTTTATATATCTGGGGGCTTGGGTATTTGGCGCATAGACATTTATAATAGTTAACTCTTCCTGGTGGATAGACCCTGTGATTATTATATAATGCCCTTCTTCATCTCTTGTTACAGCCTTTAATTTAAAGTCTAGTTTGTCTGATATAAGTATGGCTACTCCAGCTTTCTTTTGGCTTCCAGGAGCATGATAAATAGTTCTCCATCCCCTCACTCTCAATCTAAAGGTGTCTTCAGATCTAAAATGAGTCTCTTGTAGACAGCAAATAGATGGGTCTTGTTTTTTATCCATTCTGATACCCTATGTCTTTTAGTTGGGGCATTTAATCCATTTACATTCAGTGTTATTATAGAAAGATATGGGTTTAGAGTCATTGTGATGTCTGTATGTTTTATGCTTGTAGTGATGTCTCTGGTACTTTGTCTCACAGGATCCCCCTTAGGATCTCTTGTAGGGCTGGTTTCGTGGTGACAAATTCCTTCAGTTTTTGTTTGTTTGGGAAGACCTTTATCTCTCCTTCTATTCTAAATGACAGACTTGCTGGATAAAGGATTCTCGGCTGCATATTTTTTCTGTTTAGCACACTGTAGATATCGTGCCAAGCCTTTCTGGCCTGCCAAGTTTCAAAGGAGAGATCAGTCACGAGTCTTATAGGTCTCCCTTTATAAGTGAGGGCACGTTTATCCCTTGCTGCTTTCAGAATTTTCTCTTTATCCTTGTATTTTGCCAGTTTCACTATGATATGTCGTGCAGAAGATCGATTCAAGTTACGTCTGAAGGGAGTTCTCTGTGCCTCTTGGATTTCAATGCCTTTTTCCTTCCCCAGTTCAGGGAAGTTCTCAGCTAATATTTGTTCAAGTACCCCTTCAGCACCTTTCCCTCTCTCTTCCTCCTCTGGGATACCAATTATGCGTATATTATTTTTTTTTAGTGTATCACTTAGTTCTCTAATTTTCCCCTCATACTCCTGGATTTTTTTATCTCTCTTTCTTTCAGCTTCCTCTTTCTCCATAACTTTATCTTCTAGTTCACCTATTCTCTCCTCTGCCTCTTCAAGCCGAGCCATCGTGGTTTCCATTTTGTTTTGCATTTCGTTTAAAGCGTTTTTCAACTCCTCGTGACTGTTCCTTAGTCCCTCGATCTTTGTGGCAAGAGATTCTCTGCTGTCCTGTATACTGTTTTCAAGCCCAGCGATTAATATTATGACTATTATTCTAAATTCACTTTCTGTTATATTATTTAAATCCTTTTTGATCAGTTCATTAGCTGTTGTTATTTCCTGGAGATTCTTCTGAGGGGAATTCTTCCGTTTGGTCATTTTGGAGAGTCCCTGGCGTGGTGAGGACCTGCAGTGCACTTCCCCTGTGCTGTGGTGTATAACTGGAGTTAGTGGGCGGGGCCGCAGTCCCACCCGATGTCTGCCCCCAGCCCACTGCTGGGGCCACAGTCAGACTGGTGTGTGCCTTCTCTTCCCCTCTCCTAGGGGCGGGATTCACTGTGGGGTGGCGTGTCCCGTCTGGGCTACTTGCACACTGCCAGGCTTGTGTTGCTGGGGATCTGGGGTATTAGCTGGGGTGGGTAGGCAAGGTGCACGGGGGGTGGAGGGGCAGGCTTAGCTCGCTTCTCCTTAGGTGATCCACTCCAGGAGGAGCCCTGTGGCAGCGGGAGGGAGTCAGATCCGCTGCCGGAGGTTTGGCTCCGCAGAAGCACAGAGTTGGGTGATTGCGCGGAGCGAGCAAGTTCCCTGGCAGGAACTGGTTCCCTTTGGGATTTTGGCTGGGGGATGGGCGGGGGAGATGGCGCTGGCGCCTTTGTTCCCCGCCAAGCTGAGCTCTGCCGTCCGGGGGCTCAGCAGCTCTCCCTCCCTTTGTCCTCCAGCCTTCCCGCTTTCCGAGCAGAGCTGTTAACTTATGACCTCCCAGACGCTAAGTCGCGCTTGCTGTCGGAACACAGTCTGTCCGGCCCCTCCGCTTTTGCCAGCCAGACTCGGGGGCTCTGCTTGGCCGGCGAGCCGCCCCTCCGCCCCGGCTCCCTCCCGCCAGTCCGTGGAGCGCGCACCGCCTCGCCGCCCTTCCTACCCTCTTCCGTGGGCCTCTCGTCTGCGCTTGACTCCGAAGACCTGCAATGACTATTTCCAAATAAAATCACATTCTAAGGTATTGGGGATAGAAACTCCAAATATCAGTTTTGAGAAGGGCACAACTCAACCCATAATACAACCCTAACCATGAAGTTAAGAGTACTGAAGGGGTGCCTGGGTAGCTCAGTCTGTTAAGAGTCTCACTCTTGATTTCCTTTCAGGTCATGATCTCATGGTTCATGTGATGGAGCCCTGCGTTGGGCTCTGTGCTGAGAGTGGAGCCTGCTTGGGATTCTTTTCTCCCTCTCTCTGCCCTTCCCCTCACTTGCACACATGCGCGCTCTCTCTCTCTCTCTCTCTCTCTCAAAATAAATAAACATTAAAAAAAGAGTTCTGAAAACTACATAACATTTCTTATTTTTTAATTCTTATAGGTCTACAACAATCATACTTAATTTATACATTCCTGGATTTATACTTTCTCTGTGGAAATTAAGTACACAAAAAGAGCTTTAATGTTAAAAACCAGAGAACAAGAGCAGGAGAAATCATCAAAAACATTAAAAACAAACTATTAGAATAAGATGTGCTAGAATAAGTTTTCATTTTGGCTCCCAAAGTATGTTAACAATTATTTATGGAAAATCTTTAGTAGCATTTTTAGCATTTGGAAAATCTGTAGATAACAAATGGATGCATAAACCTGGTTTTGGGTCAAGATTGATAGACACAATTATCACTTTTTCAGCTCTGTATAGTACTAGTTAACTTCACTGAGGTTCAGTAAATGCCACAAGCTATTGTAGTTTTTAAAAGTATTACGCCTTTTCCCTTTCTTTCTTTCTTTCTTTCTTTTCTTCTTTTTCTTTCTTTCATTTAAGTTTTATTTAGATTCCAGTTAGCATATAGTGTAATATTAGTTTCAGGAGTAGAATTTGGTGATTCATCACATACATGTAACTCTCAGTGCTCATCACAAATGCCCTTAATACCCGTCACCCCTTTATCCCATCCCCCTGCTCACCTCACCTCCAGCAACCCTGTTCTCTATAGTTAAGAGTCTGTTTTATGGTTTGCCTCACTTTCCCCCCCCCCCTTATGTTCATCTGTTTCATTTCTTAAATTCCACATATGAGCGAAATTGCGTGGTATTTGTCTTTCTAACTGACTTATTTGGCTTAACATAATACACTCTAGCTCCATCCACATCATTGCAAATGGAAAGTTTTATTCTTTTTAAAAAAAAATTACATTTATTTTTGAGAGACAGAAAGACAGAGCATGAACAGGGAAGAGGCAGGAAGAGAGGGAGACACAGAATCCGAAGCAGGCTCCAGGCTCCAGGCTATCAGCCCAGAGCCCAACGTGGGGTTCGAACTCACGATCCTCAAGATCATGACCTGAGATGAAGTCAGATGCTTAACCGACTGAGCCACCCAGGCGTCCCAAGATTTTATTCTTTCTGATGATAATATTATAATATACTAGTATTCATATATATATATATATATATATATATAATACCTTCTTTATCCATTCATCAGCTGATCCACACCTTCCTTTTCCATTTATTCATCCATAATTTGGCTATTGTTGATATACTGCTACAAACATCAAGGTGCACGTATCCCTTTGAATCAGTATTTTTGTATCTTTTGAGTAAATGCCTAGTAGTAAAATTGCTGGATCACAGGGTAGTTCTATTTTTAACTTTTTGAGAAACCCCATACTGTTTTCCAGAGTGGCTGTACCAGTTTGCATTTCCACCAACAGTGGAAGAGGGTTCCACTTTCTGCACATCCTTGCCAATATTTGGTTTTTCCTGTGTTGTTAATTTTAGCCACTCTGACAGGTATGAGGTGATAGCTCATTGTAGTTTTGGTTTGTATTTCCCTGATGATGAGTTATGTTAAGCATATTTTCATGTTCTATTTTTGTTCTATTTTACCATGTTCTGGTAGCCATCTGGATATCTTCTTTGGAAAAATGTCCATTCATGTCTTCTTCCCATTCCTTAACTGAATTATTTGGGGTTTTTAGGTGTTGAGTTTGATAAGTTCCTTATGGATTTTGGATACTAACCCTTTATCATAGATCTGTCATTTGAAAATATCTTCTCCCTTTCTAAATATCGCTGTTTAGTTTTGTTGATTGTTTCATTTGCTGTGCAGAAGCTTTTTATCTTGATGAAGTCCCAACAGTGTATTTTTGCTTTTGTTTCCCTTTCCTCCAGAGACATGTCTAGTAAGAAGTTGCTGCAGCTGATATCACAGAGGTTACTGTCTATATTCTCCCCTAGGATTTTGATGGTTTTCCTGTCTCACATTTAGGGTTTTACACAAATTTTCTCAATAACTACAACTTTCTAATAGATATTGCCACTTTCCCTGCATCCATTTAAGGACATATGTCTTTGGGAGGTTAAGTCACTCAGCCAGAAACACATAGCTTGCTCAGAGGCCCTTAAAACTCTTAAAATGCTTCCCATGTTAGAGATGACAATATTTTAGAGAAAACTAGGAATGTATACACCTTCTAGTTACCTCTTGCTTGTGAAAATTATTCAACATTAATTTTTAATATTACAATATTACATAAATAATCTTTTCAAACATAAAAGGCAAACATTTGGATAAATGAATTCCCCAAAAGTGGTAAATTTGATTTCTCTTTCAAAATAAATTATTAAACAACTCAAAGCTACATTACTTACCTGGATGATATATCAGATTGTATAATCTGCATCATCAAAAAGGCTAGAATATTGAAAGGTAAATGTTTTGAACAAAGAGGGCTGTGAGCTATAGTAGAGATTACTATAGTGAGATTGCTCACCCACATCCAGTTATCCTCTCTTACTTGCTGCTTCCTGCTTTCATATATTAGATGGGAACTTGTGACCTCACAGGGGACTGTGAGAAGTGGTGTATATCACTTCCGGTGTAAGGCATAAATAGCTTCTGCTTAACCCTCTGGCACTCACATGCCCTGGGAGTTTTGTGCTCTGTCATTCTGGATTCGCAAGGTGCAGTCTGAAAGGAAGTTGCCCTGCTGTGGCACCTGCAACAGACTTTGTATGTCAAGCCACTAAGTATATTTGTCACCAGAGCATAGTCTAATCTACCCCAACTAATAACACAAACACCAATATTTAGAATTTATTTCTCTGTCACTTTTAAGCTTTCTTAAGATTTGTCAAAAAATGTAACCATTCCACCTGGACAGTCAGAGAAGCCCAACACGCAGGTGACTTCTCCCTAGAGAAATCAGATTGGCAACATGTAAAAGGATTTCATACCTACTTGCATGGTATGAAATCCATTCTTCACTTCACAACTGTTCTAAATGTATGGGACAGATGGAGAAACAAACTGCCATCAAAAAGTTGCCAGCTTTGACATTCCTAGGACAAAAAAATGCTTCCAAAAGGGCATAACTCCACAAGCCTTCACAATCTGGAGGACTAATTCACTTCATCGCCTTCATCAAATATTTAGGAATAGTACAATGTTCACTGGGATAAAACTAATGGAGAAAACAGGGAATGTTCTGGTGCCTTTGTGCAAATTAGGCATTTTATTTTAACTTTAGAATTTTGCACAAAAGCACCAAAAACTTCTTTTGAATTTAAGAAACTGACAGTTGACCGACTGGATTGCTCTAAAGCTATTGTGCCTAAGTTATATAACTGTCCATAGAGACTATAAAATTTCAGACATTATACCTGGAAAAAATACATTTGTTACAACCTGGATTTTCACTGAAATATTTGAACTCTCAACTAATATTGCGGGATCTGGAGCCTGACTGTATTTGACGCCCAGCTATCCCACTTAACAAGAATGTGTCTTTGGACAGATAAATTGTTTTTGCTCTTATACAATGGCAATTATCCCCACATTATAGTGCAGCGAGGCTTAAGGAGTCTTACATATGATAATCCATATACCGCAGGGCCTGACAAATAAAGTGTACACCGTGCCTTTTAATTAGTATTACACAACACCTTTAATTAGTATTACATGAACAGAATTAAATTAAAATGCAAATAACAAACTACTTGTATTAGTTTGAGGATGAGCAGGCGTGTTGCACCAGTGAGTCGCTGAGGTTTTTGGGTTTGTCTTTTGAGCTCAAATCTGTTTTCCTACTTCTTCAACATTGGGTAAATAATTGAGTGAACGTGGGCGAATTATTTAATTGCTGAATTCTTCAGTTTCTCCTTCTGTCAGCTGATAAGAACAGATACTACACTTGATCTTGGCCAAAAGGCCGAGAAACGATGTCAGCTGAGGTTGAAAAACATAGCCCAACTTAGAGGAATGTGAGAAATAAATGTGAAAAACCATGAAAGGTCCTTTTATCACAACATTACTTTTTCCAAAAGTCAAAAGGGATAGTGTATATACATCATTAGAAAAGTGTTTTTAAACCTAAGTACAAAAATATGTATTTGATCATTATGTTGTAGTCATTCCCAAGATAACTAAGATCTAGCATTTGATAATATGTGAAGCCAGACTCAAAACACCAGTATTTAGAAATATTATGGAAAATTACTATATGCTTCAAGAAACGCTTAAATATCAAGTATAAAAAGGATGGTAAGTGGCGCCTGGCTGGCTTAGTCAGTAAAGCATGCGACTCTTGATCTCAGGGTCTTGAGTGGAGAGATAACTTTTTTTAAAAAAGAATGTTAATACTTTATATCTAATAGCTGGAATATTTTGCATGGCTTATATCAGATGTAGTAAAATGCATACAGAATAAAAGCTTTATTAAATACCTTATAAGAAACAATTAAATCAACAATTAAAAACAACTCTGCATTGTTCAGCATTTTCGATAGTTACAGGATGGGGTTGAGACAATACACACAGTTGAAATAAACTATATGTGATTTGGGAAAGGAGTTTAAAACACACACACACACACCAGAATAGAGCTGGGAACACAGAGCAGGAGCAAATGTAACTTCCTAAGAGTTTTTCTTTGGTTAGGCTGGGTACTGTTAAAGTAGAGAAAGAAGCCAGGAAATCACATTTCTATTTCACTACCCATCTTTTTAGCAGAGAAACACTCTTTCAATACCCAGGAAAATATGTACATGCCACCTCTCCTGCCTCCATTTCAAAAAAAGTTCATGAACATGGAGCTGAGTTTATCCATGCTGCTGAGCATCTCCAGGCTGCATATCCATGCTGCTGAGCATGGATGCTGCTGAGCATCTCCACATGGCCCTAGCCCAGGAAGAAAGAAGCAGCACCAGGGGGCAAGGGTCCCCAAAGTGGCTTTCTCCATGCATCTTAAATACAATAGTAGTTTTGGGTTTGTTTGTTTGTTTTTTAATTGTGGATACCAAGAGACTTAACAATTTTTTAAAAAAAATTTATAATGTTTATTTATTTTTGAGAGAGAGAAAGAGAAAGAGAGAGTGGGAGAGTGAGCATGAGCAGGGGAGGGGCAGAGAGAGAGAGAGAGAGAATCTGAAGCAGGCTCCAGACTCTGAGCTGTCAGCACAGAGCCCAACACGGGCTCGAACTCACGAGCTATGAGATCATGATCTGAGCTGCAGTCAGTAGCTAAACCAACTGAGCCACCCACGTGCCCCACAAATTTTAAAAAAGCCATTCCATAGCGTGCCTGGGTGGCTCAGTCATTAAGCATCTGACTTCGGTTCAGGTTATGATCTCTCTCTGCCCCTTGCTCACTTGCACCCTGTGTCTCTCTCTCTCAAAAGAAAGAAAGAGAGAAAGAGAGAAAGAAAAAGAGAAAGAAAGAAAGAAAGAAAGAAAGAAAGAAAGAAAGAAAGGAAGGAACTCATTCCATAGCTCACTTATTCAACAATAACAGGCTGGGAAGATGCATGCACATGGGTCTAAGATCAAGCTTCCTTGGCTTTCCAGACTCATTTTCAGAGGCTCACATGTTCTGAGTAACAACGGATTTTCCCCAGAGTTTCACAACTGCACCCTGGGGTTCGAGTAGCAATGGGAACACTGTCAGTAAACTTGTCCCCTACCCATTGGAGGCCCAAATTGAAGCTGGGAAGTCCTCTCTAGATATACCACTTACAACACCTGCATGTTCATGACTATGAGCCTACAGTCAGGAGTGGGTCTGCCCCCACTAGAACTCCAAATCCATCTTTCCCAACCTCTTCAACTGCATCACCAGGACTAGGGCATCACTTAAGGTTTCTTCCTGCCCAACCGCACCCAAATCGCAACCTGGCCAGCCGTAGCACTAATCCCTTCAAATTTTTAGGTCTTTTTATACATTTATTCACCCCCAAGAAGTCCCAGATGCAGGGGACAAGTCTCACTCACTGTATGCTAGCCTCTTCATCCACTTCTCCCACCCCTTGGCTACCCCCAAATCCCTTCTACTGGGCCCTCTGAAACACATTAGAGAAACCCCAGTTACCCTCCACCTCTTTTCAGAATGTTCTCTCCACACTTGTCTCCAGAAGATCTCATTCCTCCTTGAGGCCCCTAACTCCCCTACATCTTTCACCAGTGGTGTCTGTTGTTGCTACAACAGTGAAGTAGACATCTTCACTGTTCATTGTTGCTCTCAGGCTATTCTTCCTCCCTACTTCCTAAAAAAAAGCCTGCTTTAAATCTCATAGCATTCATTTACATCATCCACAATCTATCATTTTTGCTGCATGTGTTTCCCTCACATTTTTATGTCTCTCCCTTATATTTTTCCATGACTTAGCTTGTAGCTCATTATCAATCTCCAACATTGCTCCTCGTATATTCTTGTGGGTTCAAGGTTTATGCTGTTGCCTCTTTTCCACCTTAGTCTTTCATTTCCATCAATTCCTCTCCTACAATGATCTTGTCTTCTACACTTCCACAATTACCACCTGCCATGGTCACACCCCAGTTCTCGTCAATGCCAATAACATCAATTTCTTTGTCATCTCAGTTTATAACTCACATTCACTGACCCCCACTTTCTATCATTCTATCTCATTTCCTGTAATAATACAGATTCCAAAATACTTAGAACATACTGGGATCTCTAATCCATCGATTTTGTAACTTTTCACCACCCCCATATCTTCATACCTTCTCTCTCCTTTTTATTTAGCTTGAATTCCATGGTTTAACATAATCAGCACCTTGCTTATACCCTTGGACTCCCCCCCCCTTCACACTTTATTGTACTTTCTTGGCAAAAGCATAACCCTTGTTAAATTCAGTTCTATACTTATTCTGGTCCTACATCCACAGTTAAGAGAAAAATCTCTCAATTGTGCTGACTCTTCTCATTTTAATTTCATGACTATGAATCTCAAGTGCACATTTAATGCTGCACATTCACAATATGTCCTTAATCAACCTATGTGATCACTTTCTACTTCATTAGCCTATTTACTCTTCCTCTCCCCAGATGACTATATCATACCTTTTTTATTCTGTTCTTAAATCTCTAACAGTCTCACCCCAAAATTCACTCTGAGCCAATCATGCTCCTTCACATTTCTTGACAAAATTTAAGCATCAGAAGAGAACCTCCATAGACCTCCAACACCAGCTACACCCACCTACCTCCCCTACCATCTATCTGCACTCACATAATCTGCCTCCCTACCTGGCATCACAGATATAAACTATCGTTTCATCTCCCCAAACTCCATCCCTATTTGTTCTATTTGTTCTCCAGATCCTACCTTTACTTACTTTCCTGTGGCAGTTTTTTACTCTTCTCTATTATACCATATACCATTGTGTGTGTGTCTCTCTCTCTGTCTCGCTCTTTCTCTCACCCTCCCTCTCTCTCCCCCTCACCTCTGCCCTTCTCCCTCCCCTCTCTCTCCCTCTCTCTTTCTCTTATCAATATAATATTATGCTAATATGTCTATCAATTTAAAATACCTTTTCATGACTGCACCAGTTCTCCAGTATTTATTGTCCCATTTCCTTCATCCACTGTGCAGCAAAACTCTTCAAAAATGTTGTCTATACTTCCTTTTCTAATTCCCCCTGCCCAATTCTACTTCAGGCTTACTCCATTGTTGATTTTGCTCCAACTCTTCACCAAATTTGTTTTTTGTCGAGATTAAAAATGATTTCTCTATCACAAAATGATTAATTCTTAGTCTATAGCACATTTCTGATCTGTCAGCATTTTTGGACAAAGCTGATTGTTCTCTACATCTGAGCCTCCAGGACACCATATTCTTTACTTCCTTTCTCACTGTTCACTCCTTCTCAGTCTCCTGTGTTCATTCCCCTTCTTATTCCAGAACTCCAATTTTGTAATGCTGCAAGGCCGAGGTCTTGGTCCTTCTTCATCACTCAGTGCCTTAGTGATTTCATATAGCCTTATGGCTTCAAAAAGAATCTTTTTGTGGATGACTTTAAAATATATATAGTTCAAGTTGGAACTTTTATCCCAAATTTCATATTCATATACCCAACCACCTACTATCCCTAATAGAGAGATATTTTAATCAATACATCCATAGAGTGGATGAGGAAAGAAGAGAGTGATTGAAAGTTGGACATTAAGAGATTCTAAAAATAAAACAAAAGAAATCATCATGACAACGTCACACATTTTGATATTAGAGGCTAGTCACTGAATTATGCAAACATAAGTATTATAGTAATGCCAACCTAAAAATCCTATAACATGTCATTATTATTATAAAGTGGATGTTAATAAATGCAATCAACTAAGTATTAATCATTTCATGCTGTTTTGAATCTTCTCCTTTTCTAAATATTTAATATTCTTCCATATTTCACTTTTCATTCAATTTGAGTGAAATTGATGTAGATGATATTTTTAATTATAAAATCTAAAAATTCTCCCAAAACATCTCTGAACTAAAAGACAAAACAAAACAAAACAATAATCTTGTAATGATTTTTTCACAAAAGAAAACCTTTTACAACCTTTATAACTGATGATTATATGGAGGTCAATTTGAAATCCTTCACAAAGCAGTGATCTTAAAACTGTGAGAAATGGAAGAAATATATTATGTCTGTGTTTGAACATTTTATAAAGTAATGATAATATCTATATATATTCATGGAATCTTATTTATACACATGATAAACACACATATACATAAACATCCTCTTGAAAAATATAAACTCAGTAGGCTTTTTTTTCCTGGGTTAAGCATTGAATGGAAACACTGAAACACTCCAGTGATTTTGGTTAATTCATTTTACCTTCAAAGACAATACCTTTAATCTGAAATACTGGCTCCAGTTTTCAGCATTGAATTCCAAGTAAGCCTTAGATTCTTATATATTTTTAAAAATTTTAATGTTTATTTTTGAGAGAGAGAGAGAGAGAGAGAGAGAGAGACAGAGCATGAGTTGGGGAGGGACAAAGAGAGAGAGGGAGACAGGCTCCAGGCTCTGAGCTGTCAGCACAGAGCTCAGCTCGGGGCTCAAACTTGGGAACGGCAATATCATGACCTAGACCAAAGTTGAATGCTTAACCAACTGAGCCACCGGGTGCCCCACCTTAGATTCTTATATTAAAACTGGATAAAAGAAGTAAGTATAAACTCTCTATATAAACTCCCCAATCCTTCATCAATGATCTATTGATTAAACATGAGAGGTTACATCATTACTAACTGACATTAAAATTGAAATTCTCCTCTTTTTGCAAAAACTTTCTGGTATTATTTCAAACTTATAAACTCATAAATTTTAAAGCTGTTTCTGGTGTTTCATTAATCTGTTTCCAACTAAGGCTAGATCCTAGCTGTAATTTTATTAGGATTCAGAAGTGATATTTTTCAAGATAAGGTCATGGAGTTTACCTTAGGAATTTTCCTTCTTGAAGTGGGAAGCCCTTGGAGAATTATATTAAAGAAGCAAAAGTAAAAAGAATGACTAGATAATTGCTTCCTCCACATCAAATGAAGATTGTCTGGCCAATTTTTGTTGTTCATAGAGTTAATGAGACCCAACAGATGTTTAATCTGATAGGAAACAGAATCTGTACCTTGGTGTGAAAATACAAGCATTCCATCCTTTGCCTAGTCATCTTCGCTATAGAACATTGTCAGAAGCTCACTCCATTCCAGCCTGCCCTCCTATTTGTCTGTTCTTGTTGATGTCACATTCCATTACCACTACAAAATATTTCAAACCATTTTCTTCCCTCCCTTTTCCTAAAAATACTAACACAGTCAAAACTTCAACAAAGGTGAATGCTTTAATCTCTGCTGTCAAGTCAGCAATTCACACTTGCCCTCTATGGCAGAAAGCACACTCTTCATCCACCCGTGATGGTGAGTTAGAGCAGTGCTGTTCATACGGTTACTGCCGGATTCCTGTGTCAGCACTCTCCATGTTAATCCATCTGTTCACTCCTTCCCCGTGGTTGTAAAGTCAATTAGTGAAAATCGACTGGAACCGAGATATGGAGATTCTATTGACTTGAGTAAGGAGCTTATCTTCTTTCCTTCCTTCCTTTTTTTTTTTTTCTTTTGAAAATGGAATTATAAACTACATAATGAGCCCTTGCAGGTGGAATGGTTTCATCAGACAGCCCATGCCCATAGACGATTAGTCATGTATCATGAGCTATCTATATATTCAGGCAGGTGGAGCAGATACACTCAGCCATGGCATGCAGCCTCATCAGTCATGTAGACCTACTTAGCTACCATGTTATCCTAACACACACTTTTGGAAAATTCAACCACTTGCCCCAATATTTCTGAGAATGAATATCATCTGTACTATTAAAGATGTATTTTTTACCAAACAAAATATTTTAAAATTATGGTCAGATGTATACTTCATAGATTTGATTAATCTAATGATGTAATAGTCTATTAATAATGCCTGCTGATAATACTTGTTATTAAACATGTTTATTTTGATTCATTCCAGGACTTCTCATAGTTGGATGTTGTTGTTTTATTTATAGAAAGAAAAGAAATCCATGTAGATAAACAAGTGTCTAAGTAGCACATGTATCTTTGAATATCTATGCTCACAAGTTTAAGGAAGGCACACTAGGTTTAAGCTGTTATTGAATGTCTTTTGAAAGTAAATGACTTCAACTAGGGAAAGTATATTGTAGACAAATCACTTTGAGATAGGCACAATAAAATATACATATGCACTTAACACACATGCACATGCATACCCATGGAAGGAGGTATTTATAGAAGTACATCTGTACATATAGTAAAGTTCAGTTATCTTAAGAAATTTGTGAACTATTCTCCTCTTACTCTAAGGAAAGGCAATAATGCTATCTTAAAGGAATGTATGACTTTGTATCAAGGATTAAAAGATTTAATCCTTTTGGGAAATTAAAAGATTTGTACCAAATAGAATCTTGAGCCCTGCTCTGGCCACATGTCTACCTAGTAGCTAGATTGAGAACTGAAATGTGATTGAAGAACAGACCTTTCACAGACTGATGAGATTTCACGAAGCCTTACTGATGAGTCAGCGTAACATGCATTTAATGAGTGTCTATTATATGAAAAGTATTCTCTGAGGATGCTATGCAGCAGGAAATAAGTTCTATGTGTAGTGACTGAGATTCAGTAACATAGAGTAAGTTGAAACAAGGAAATAGTAGAATGTAATCTTGCTCTAAAGAAGATACAGTCAGCACTAAAACAAAGTAATCAATGTAGACTTTATAAAGGAAAAAGAACATAAGCTGAAATTGAAGGATGGTTAGTTTCATGAAGGTCTGAGGGAAAGGTCAAAGTTCTAAGTAAATGAACCCTTACATGTAAAGACATAGTGCATTGCAGGAACTGGATTATTGAATGAAAATAGACAGTGTTGTGCATTAAGGAGACAATTTTATCTGTTAAGATATTAAAAAGTATGCAGGTAAAAGATTCCACGGTTGATTTAACAGTGCTAGTATCTTTCAGTATCCAATTTTCCCATCCTTCATATTCCATTTCCCTGAGCTTACAGACATTTGTTTCCTTTGTTGTCTCGTGGTCACGAGATGGCTAGTATAATTTCAGACACCAGGTTCTCATTCCACAACAAAGCATAAAGGAAGCGGGTGGAGGAACCATTGCCTATATGTCCCTCTTTTACCCAGAGAAACATCTATCTCAAAATATTCCAAGCTTAATTCCTCTATATTTAATTGGCCAGAGCTTGGTCACATAACCACCTCAGACTAACCTCTGGCCAAAGGAAAAGGAATCCACCATGATTATAATTCATCCCCTGGAACTGTGCAAGGTGATTCCTGAAGAAAACCGAGGTTCTTTCAGCAAGGAGCAAGGTCTATTTAGTAAGTAACCAACAATCTATGCCATTATGGGTATTTCTGGCATGTGGCATACATGGAAATCATATTACCTAAAACTGGAACGATTTGAACTGGAGAATGAAAATATTGACCATCAATCTAAGAGGTTGATTTTTAATTTGATTGCCAATTGGAAGACTTTTAAATCAAAAGCTTTGTTGGTTTGTTTCTTTATTTTTCAGCTTAATTTTCTTTTGGTTTGGTTTCATTCCACTGGTAGGAAAATTACTCTAACAGCAGTGTATAAACTGGATCAAAACTGAGAGTCTGGTAGTAAATGAAGGCTGGGAGAGTTTTTCTGATTACAAGTAATGACCAGTGGGAGATGGGAGTAGAAAAATTATTCAAATGGCATTGCGGAGGAATAATTGAAGAACATGGGAACTCGCTGAATGAGAAAATAAGTAGGAGGGCTCACAAAAGGACTATAAATCTTTAAGCTTAGGCTTTTAGAAACATAGTGCTTTCATGAATACAATAGGGGGGTCAAGAAGATGATTCCACAAGGAAGCTAATGAGAGCAGTTTTTAGCAGACTGAAATAAGCTGAATTATCCTTTGGCTAATTATTTTGCCAAAATTACTACCATTTACAATACAACACAATGTAACAGTAAGCAATCTAGTAACCAGGAGGCAAATACTACTAAAAAAAGCTGAAAAAAGTCCTGAGTTTAGCATTAAACTTATACAGTAAATTATTAATAAAATGTGTTCACACAAAAAAAGGTTATTAAAGAATAGTGTAGGGGCGCCTGGGTGGCTCAGCTGATTAAATGACCAACTCTCGGTTTTGGCTCAGGTCATGATCTCACAGTTCATGGGTTCGAGCCCCACATCAGGCTTTGTGCTGATGGTGCAGAGCCTGCTTGGGATTCTCTCTCTGCCACTTTCCTGCTCTCTCTCTCTCTCAAAATCCATAAGTAAACTTAATTTTTTTTAAAAAAGGATAGTATGTATAAAATATTTGGTTTGTTAACCTACACTCTGCACCTGATGATAGAGTATAAATTGCGAGTTGCCTTAAGGGAGAAAAAGTTAAAAAATGGAATATTTTTAGCAGCTGCATTCTGACAATGAATTTGAAAGTTTTTATTTTTAATATTGCATTTATATATATGTTTTGAAACAACACTAAAAAGGAACAAGTTAATTTTAAGTGCAGTCTGTATAAATCATGATATGAATCTGATATGGACAAAATAAAATTTATAGATTAAACAAAGAAACATAGTAATATTTAATAGGTTTTTCATTATTCTCCTTGTGAAGCCAATGCATTTGCTAAAACATGTTATTACATACCTTAAAATATATACAAATATAAATTATATTAAAGCATCAAATAAATGGAAAGAATGACCGGAAAATAGTTTAATTGATCAGGAGAAATCATTCTTAAACTTAAAATATTTAATTATGCTAACTACTTTATATTAGCTATAGGCTAAATTATAATAGCTTCTATTTTAGACAAGAGTAAACTTAGGATAAATAATAATATTTAATCTTTCTGAGCCCACACATCTAATAAAAGAATGACTCCACAGCCCATTATCTAAAACTTCTGTAATTTTGTGTATATATTATATGTATGTATTCAAAGTTTGTTTCTTTACAATATTGCTATAAAGGCCTACACATAATGACACATAAAGCTGGTATGCACCTCTTAGAATAGCAGTGGCCAATTGAGAAAAGAAAAGCTGTAATGCTGGAAAAATTTGCTCCAACAGCAGAGGCCCACAGAAAGTCATATTATGGCTGAATTTTCAGCCATACCTGGCCATACAGATGCCAAAACACCAGTAGTGTTTGCCCTTATTCCTTGAGCTAACATTATGATTTCAGGGTAATTATGTTTTCTGTGTTTCACTTAGTAAGCAATTAATAAAGCATAAAGCTCTTATTTCTACTCGTGTGTTTATATTGTTAATACATTTTTATGATTAATAGGTCCTCAAGATAATATTTAAGATAATAAATAAGTACTTGTTAATTTGCACTTTGTTAATAACAAAAAAGTTTTTGCTCCTGCATATTATTCATGCACTTGGCTCTTATATGGAGCTATATTCTATTAGTCTTTTTTATTATTAAAAACTAATACATTCTAGTTCATGGGAAGACTTCAATGTTTGTTAAACTGAACTCAACTACACCATATATGAATCCCACTCCTGGTGAACCTCAGTATCACTTGACTTCAAACTGTACATGAAGGGATTGACCATAAACTAAATCTCTTATCTAAAACAAGACTAGGGGTGCCTGGATGAAAAGATGCTCAACGTCGCTCCTTATCAGGGAGATACAAATCAAAACCACACTCAGATATCACCTCACGCCAGTCAGAGTGGCCAAAATGAACAAATCAGGAGACTATAGATGCTGGAGAGGATGTGGAGAAACGGGAACCCTCTTGCAGTGTTGGTGGGAATGCAAATTGATGCAGCCACTCTGGAAAGCAGTGTGGAGGTTCCTCAGAAAATTAAAAATAGACCTACCCTATGACCCAGCAATAGCACTGCTAGGAATTTATCCAAGGGATACAGGAGTACTGATGCATAGGGGCACTTGTACCCCAATGTTTATAGCAGCACTCTCAACAATAGCCAAATTATGGAAAGAGCCTAAATGTCCATCAACTGATGAATGGATAAAGAAATTGTGGTTTATAAACACAATGGAGTACTACGTGGCAATGAGAAAAAATGAAATATGGCCCTTTGTAGCAACATGGATGGAACTGGAGAGTGTGATGCTAAATGAAATAAGCCATACAGAGAAAGACAGATACCATATGGTTTCACTCTTATGTGGATCCTGAGAAACTTAACAGAAACCCATGGGGGAGGGGAAGAGAAAAAAAAAAAGAGGTTTGAGTGGGAGAGAGCCAAAGCATAAGAGACTCTTAAAAACTGAGAACAAACTGAGGGTTGATGGGGGTGGGAGGGTGGGGAGGGTGGGTGATGGGTATTGAGGAGGGCAACTTTTGGGATGAGTACTGGGTGTTGTATGGAAACCAATTTGACAATAAATTGCATATATTGAAAAAAAAATAAAATAAAATTAATAGAAAAAAAAAGACTAGGGGTGCCTGGGTGGCTCAGTTGGTTAAGTGTCGACTCTCGATTTCAGCTCAGGTCGTGATCTCATGATTCATGGGATCGAGCCCTAAGTCAAGCTCTGCACTGACAATACAGACCCTGCTTGGGATTCTCTCTTCCCCTCCCTCTCTTTCTTTTTCTCTCAAAATAAACAAATAAACTTAAAAAATAAAACAAGACTCAAAATTGTATAATACTTAATAAATACATGGCTAATTATGAGTCATTGGTCCATCTTCCTAAATAAAAGCTCTAAGAAGTTTCCAGTGGAAACTTTATGCTCCTTTTTCCTGCTGCTCTAACACCTTTGAGGGATATAGGAGGCATTCGGGGGTTCTTTAGCTGTACCAATACAGTTTTTTGATGGCGAGTTCTAAATTTTTTAAAAATTTATTTATTTTTGATAGAGAGAGGCAGAGCATGAGCAGGGGAGGGGGAGAGAGAGACACCCACAGAATCCGAAGCAGGCTCCAGGCTCTGAGCTGTTTGTTAGCACAGAGCCTGACGCGGGGCTCGAACCCACGAACTGCGAGACCATGACCTGAGCTGAAGTCGGACGCTCAAGCGACTGAGCCACCCAGGTGCCCCTGTTGATGGCAAATTCTAAAGAATAGTAAAAGAAACTAGAAAGAAAAGAATGTGTTTGAAATGTCTATCCCCTCTTCCTTGCCATTCTGATATCTACTACCATTACCACGCTAGACGTACATGCAACTCACTTTTACACTTATTAGTTTAGGGTCAATATCTTTATTTGTGAACAGGCAGCTAGAGAAAATAGTTCAATTGCTTAGGATACTGATATTACTTTAGACAATCATTCTCCTCAAACTCCTCATCTCTAAAATGGTAGTAGTCAAAATAATTCAAGAGAGATGTCTCGATTTTCATATACATATACATTAATAAGAGTATTCTATTATCACCTGATGTTGCCTACATGTAGGTTAAAACTTCAGCATGAAAAAGTATGTCGTTTTCTCACATAGATATGGTTGACATTTAACAGGGTCATTGTACAACCTTGGCCATTGATTAAATCTAGCTCCATTAACAAACGGAGGTGGGACCAGCTATAGTTCTTGTAGCTGCTCTATATCCTGGCTTCTCCCTCAATGTATTGTGACTCTAACCTCTTCTGCAATGAGGACATTATCTCCCTCAGCTAGAAAGCCTTTTATGACTTCTTTTGAGTACCATGCTGTCAGTTTATTTGTACAGGGCTGAGCATATGGCATTTCCAGCTCAGTTCATAAGACCACCTATTCCACTTGGCAGTGGTAACCAGGAAAGAACAGAGACGCTCATTCTTGATATCCTGCTGCCAACTTTTTAGAACACTGGAGAGAAGCACATTCAGATTAGAGTTTTGGGATGTCATTAAAGAGAGAGAAAAGATTGGAAGAGGAAGAAGAGAAAATGTTTAGAAAAGAAGGCATGGGAGCTTAGTATTTATCTCTGGCTATTTTTTCAATCTAACAGAGGTGACCCATTTGCCTCTTACAGTTTATTTTCCCCAGTTAGCACTCACTGTTAAATTAGTCAGAAATGAATAAGCAGGAAGTAATAAGTGCCCCTTGGCTTGACTTGTGGAGCTAGGCCTAGAGATCAGTTTAGGAAAATGTGCGTTTTGATTCTTACTAGTAAAAGACTCCATAAATAATAAACTGAAAAGAGAGTACTTCGGGAAAGTTTATTGTTACAACAGAGAAAAGGCATTTCCTTGTAAGAGCACAATGAAGCAAGTGTTTACAAGGCTAAGATTTTAGATCTTGCAAAAGTTCATTCTCTTTTCCTCACAGTTATGTAGATTCCACTTACCTGGAAAGGGGTAAGCAAGACTCACAACACTCAGTTCTGACAATGACAGTCTCACTTCCTAAACTTTGCTCTAAACATCCCACCTTGTAACATCCACCCACAATAGCTATTTTAACAATTTTCAGTGGGATACGTGAATATAATTATTCTATTTTGTGGTAAATAAAATAATAGTTATTATAATGTATGCTTTTTGATATCATTCTCAGAGATACAAGTTGGTTTTTTTTTGTTAGATCTATTTAAGAAGCATCTCACAATAAGATAACCTCTTATAACTGTTCTAATTATTTAAGCAAGATTTTTTTAAAGCAATCTCTACACTCAATGTGGGGCTTGAACTCACTACGCCAGGATCAAGAGTCACATACCTTTCCAACTGAGCCAGCCAGACACCATATTTAAGCAAGATTTAATGGAGATCAAAACAGCATTATAATATATGATAAAATTCAGGCACTTTCCAAAATGATGTGTGATTTGCTAAGACACACAGCACAATAATTGCAATTAATATGGGTTATTATACATCATATTTATAAAACATATAAAAGGAGAGTGTGAGTGACTTTATCCTGTGTGTGTGTGTGTGTGTGTGTGTGTGTGTGTGAGATCTTCTTCCAAAATGTTCAGTAAATTTGCAGTGTCACATAAGGTCAGTGATTGAGACAAAAGCAGTGTCGGCTGTAAATGTTTAACAACCAAATATCTGGGGGGTAAAAACATTGCTTTGTAGCATTGGCTGATCTCTGTGGTGTAAATATTCCCATAATGGCCAATTTCAACCTACTAATGTCATGTCACAGGATGAAGAGTTAGGAAGATACATGCAGTAGCTCACTATTACACAGTATTAACAATATACAGATGCAATATGTGTAAATAACCTCAAGATGATAGATGACAGTAAAATAATTAGGAAGCAATTAGTTTTGAGTCTTTATTACTTTTGTTTTCAATATAATTTAATTGCAAGTTATATAATGTACTATTTAATAATGGAAATGTTTAACAACCTGCACACAAAAATTCTTGAAATGTTCATAACTGGTTCTTCCAAGCTTGTAAGAGCCAGCCCTGTATAGGGCATACATATTCATCTCCATTGACTCCCTAAATATCATGAAAATGGTATCAAAAAGTCAAAGAAAAAAAGGACCACAGAGCAACACGGTGAAAAACCCAGCTGCCAACAATGAACTACCATTTCAAGGAAACTGGGAAGGATGGAAGGATCATAAAAATGTACTGATAATAAACCATATTATTGAAGAAACTGGTCCAAATGGGAATGGAAAAGAGAAGCAACACAGACCCAGCAACATCAAGATGTCTGCAGTTCACAGGGAGGAAAGGCACCTATGCCCAAGAGGGAACACCCCCATATTTCTTCCCGTATCTACCTCTTTCTCACCTGGGGAACCTACATTACAGACTCCCTCCAACTTAAGCAGGTCTGTGGTGAGTTTCCTTTTAAGATGAGAAGCCTGCCAAAAAAAAAAAAAAAAAAAAAAAAAAAAAGACCAACCCAGCTAACTATATTGATCAGCTTTTATTCACACATAGGAAACACAGGTATTTGAATAAAATCAACAATATGAAAGGAAAGGAGTAAGACAAGCAGAATTATTCACCCCAAATAAACAGAGAAAAAAAGGAAGCAGAAAAAAACAACAAAAGATTAGTTAAATTGGTGTCATTAAAGAATATATAGGAGGATATTCAAATCCATAATATAATAACAAGCTGCAATAAAAGCACAAAGTAAAAAACCTACTACGTGCAAGGCAGTCTTCTAAGATTGTATGGATGTCATTTGTTGCAAATTTTTGAGAAAACATAAGAGTTGGTAAAAAAAAACCAAAGAGCTCTAAAAAAGTACAAATACTAGTGACATACTAAATATTGAGAGGACTGTAAAACAGAATGGAAGTGGTTAAAATGCAAAATTCTTATTTCAAAATAGAGTTGTGGAAGTATCCCAAAATTTTGAGCAAAATTACTTGATTGCTAACAGGCAAAAAGGATACATACAGAAAGTCTGAATTTCATCAGATTCTAGAGTTTTATCAAAGAGAAGAAAACGGGAAGATAAAATGTTCAAAATAATAAATGATAAAAATTTTCCTAAGTCAGTCAGAGAAAGACAGATATAATTTCACTCATGTGTGGAATCTGAGAAACACAACAGATGAACATAGGGGAAGGAAAGGACAAATGGAGGGAGGCAAACCATAGAGGGAGGCAAAAAGAGAGGGAGGCAAACCATAAGAGACTCTTAAATACAGAGAACAAGCTGAGGGTTGCTTAAGGGGAGACGGAATGGGGGGGGAAATGGGTGATAGGTATTAAGGTGAAGGGCACCTTTTGGGGGGAGCAACTGGGTGACATATGTAAGAGATGAATCACTGGGTTCTACTCCTGAAGCCAAGACTACACTGTATGTTAATGAACTTGAATTAAAAAAATTTTTCTGAGACACAGAAAAGTACAGCTTTTCATATTAAAAGTTCTCATTAATATAGTTTAGCTGGGATGCTGAAAAAAATAAGTAAGTAATATCCATGCCTGCACCTAACACACTTGCATACATTTTTCAATGCTTTTTCTATGGTAAGGAAAAATGATAAAAGCTCCAAAGAGAAAGAGGTTATCTAAAGGAAGCAATAATCAAACTAACATTATTATTGGATGTGATGATTGAGTAAGGCATTCAAAGCTGTGAGAGCAAGTCATGTATTAAATCTAAAATCCATGTACATTTCAATACTCAATTATGTGAGGAAATACATTTTTCCAATATGTAAATAAAAATAAAAGCCTACAAATTAGACATTCTTTCTAGGAAATAATTATATTTAGTTAGGTATACTCCAATGAAAAGTAAAAATAAAGAAGGTAGAAAATAGACTCCAAGAAACAATGGAACTAGTTAAGGGGTGAGCCAGGTTAGGGTAGGAAACAGAAACTCAGATCTGTAGCTCACTAGACAACCACAGAATAGAAGAGAGTATCCCAAATAAAAATAGGAACAGAAGGGTGAGTAAATAAAAGCATTAAATTCTTTAAAGTTATAAAGGCAACCACTTAAAACATGTGAAACAGTGGTATTATTAACAATAACTGGGGGAGTAAGGAGAGAATCGAAGGCTAGTGTGGGTTCTACATTTTTCATATTTTATACTGGAAAATAAATAGATGTTAGATGATAATTTCACATTCTTTGTTGTTGTGTTGTTTTGATTTTCCTAGAATAAAAAATTGCCTTTTTTTTAACTTGTTTAGTTGGTTTCTTTGTTTACATAAACACCTATGGCCCTAAACTACATCAAACTTCACATTTTACAGACTGTGCCAACGCATCTTGATGTATTACATCAAACTCACAAGGGTGCTGCAAGATATTTTACACTGTTGAAGAAACCAGCAATACTCAACATCTTCCAGCCACCAAGCAAAATACTACCTCAAGTTAGATCATAGTTTCAATATTAAATGGAGCCATAGTTTTTCTGATGATGTCATATCTACATCAGAAAGTGTCCTTTCACTGACATCTTTTTTTTCTAAATGTTTTATTTATTTTTGAGAGAGAGAGAGAGAGAGACAGAAAGAGAGAGAGAGAGAGTGGGGGAGGGGTAGAGAGAGAGGGGACAGAGGATCCGAAGCAGGCTCCATGCTGACAGCAGTGAGCCCAATGTGGGGCTCGAATTCATGAACCATGAGATCATGAGCTGAGCTGAAGGTGGAGGCTCAACCAACTGGACTGACCAGGCGCCCCTCCTTGACATGTTTTGCAAGACTGCTGTGATACAAATCAAGAATTTTGGGAAACTCAGTGTGCCCTAGGAAATGAGGGTGTCGGTGTTCAATCTAATTCCACGTTTTGAGAGTTGTCAGTGCCCAATAGCCACTCACATTCTATTAGTAAATACTTATGTTTATTTAATAATGATATAAAATATATTTCTTTCCATTTACATACATTTTTACTTCTTAGTTTTAATGTCTGTAGATATTACTTTTCTATCCTCCCAATAATGTTTAAGTCAACATTAAGTTCCATCCTCTTTTTTAACTCATATAAATGTTTTCAAATTACACACACATCTTCATTTCAGTAAAATATAATCATATTTTTATTCTCATTCCCTATTTTCTTTTGAAGGGACACTCAAGGAGGGAAGATGGGGAAAACATCTTTCTCTGAGAGATATTTAACTTTTATGCGTTGTTTAAACTGTTAAAAAAAATCACATGTATGTACTACCTTTATATTAAAAAATCAAAATTTTGCCAAAAAGAAAAAGTTTAAAATGATTATTAGTAACCAAATAAAATTTGGTTTAAATAAATTTAAATAAAATTTAAAATTCAGAACTGTATGAACACTAGAATGATATATATATATGATTATATATATAATTATATATAATGATTAAATATGATTATATATAATATACGGGCATATATATGGTATATATATGGAATATGATTTAGAAATTAAAAAGAATAAAGTGTTGTTGATAACATGCTACAATAGGGAGGAACTTCATAAACATTTTGCTATGTAAAATAAGATAGACACAAAAAGTCATATATTGTATGATTCCACTTATATTAACTGTCCAGAATAGGGAAATCCATAGAAGCAGAAATTATCCTAGTGATTGCAGGGGCTGGAGGAGGGAGGAATGGAAAGCGATCATTATGATAAATGAGATTTTTGGGGGGAACTAAAGATGCTCTAGAATTAGTAATGAAGGTTATGTAACATAGTGAATATACTAAAAGCCACTGAATTGTGTACTTTAAAAGGATGAATTTTACAGTATATGAATTGTATTTCAATAAATAAATTGTATGAAAAAAAGGAATATTAAATCAGTCTCTGAGCTTTATCGATTTTACCCCTTGAAACAGTTTGATATCTAACACGCCTTCTTGGATGCAACTGGAATTTGTTTCACTTGAATTGAGTATTTAAAAGACCTTTTTTTCCACTTACAACTTTTTAGACTCCAGAGAATCCCTAAGACACTTTCAGGCAGAAGAATGGATTCCTTCTCTTCAATTCATGAGGTAAAGCCTCCCTTCCAATTTTCCAGCCCACAGACAGGTATTCCTATTACTTCAAAATAAAAAGAAGAGTAAAGAAAAAAGAAAGCAGGAGAATATTCATTCTGGAAAAAAAAATAGATGTTTTCTTTCCCAAGGAAAGACATTTTGGCCACATATTTTTATTTCAGCCATAGAGTGCTTTAACATATCTATCCAATCTCCCTGGTATTATTTTCCACCATATTTTTTCTGCTTTTATGTAAACACAAAAAGAATAAATTTATCCTTTTCTTAAGTTAATGTAGTTAAGTACTAAAATCTGGTACTTCAGACAAGACTGAAATGTGTGTGTAAAACTTGTATTCTTAATAACTAGATCAGGGAATGGAAACTTTATGTAAAGGGACAGATAGTAAATATTTAAAATTTTGCAGGCTTATGGTCTTGCAACTACTCAACTCTGATGTTATAGCATGAAAAGAACCATAGATGATATATACAAGAATTAGCATTTTAGAATTTTATTTGCATTCTAATAAAACTTCTTTTACAAAAATAAGTGGTAGGCCAGATGTAGCTTATAGACCATAGTGTGCTGACCCCTGAACTTGACAAAAACACTTGAAAAAATTTAAAAAGTTGAGAAATTGATAAGAGACATCTTCACATTTATAGGAAAAATATTTATTGGTTTATCCTCATAATAACTATTGGTATATTTAATATAATTTATTTCATATTTTATCCTTTTTGTTCATAGATCTGAGAGTTATCTAAAATTGTAACTACTGAAGTTATTAATTTGTTAGATCATCCCTCTTTTAGTCCCATTTAAAGAATCACATGTGTTTTTTTTTTTTTAATTTTTACAAGGTTTTATTATAATGATTTTTATTGATTTCATTATAAGAACTATTCTTGTGAGAAGTATGTCAGGAGTCACTGTGGCTTCCATTTGATCCCCAGATCATGTTTTAACGACCCTGTGTGTAATCTTAGAACAATAGGAAACTGTGTGTAATACCCACTTCAATCACCAACACTTCATTAGAAAGAAAATGTTTGCACATGTTCCAGCAGCACAGCCAGAACAAGTGTAGAAGAGAAAACCTCACTGGTTCCATTTCTTATTTCTTCCCATTAAAATTCTCTGAGCTGATGATCAGAAACTAAAATTATGATGACAAGGTGGTTTCGGAAACTGGCAGCCCATCAGATGTTTTTGCCAGTGTTTTAAAAATTTTGAGACATCATCTGGTCTACCAAGGTCCTGATAAATAATAGTCTTTCCACAACAGGAGTGTATCTACAACTGAATGATCTTTCTGCACTTGCCCCTATTATGTCCTCACACAATTTGAAAAATGAATGCTGGTTGCAAAAATATTCTGTGGAATCAAAGAAGAAATGTAAATGGACTATTGGAAATTGAATCCAATTTCACCCCAGTGAAATCCAATTTCCAGTGATTTATTAGCTCTTGTTCTCTTAAAGGTTTTAGCTAAACAATAGAATTTCTGACCTTATACCAAGGAACATGGCTTTAAAAAGTGAGACTATCAATCCTCCCTCTAAACTTTAAGGGAAGATTCTGTTCTTCAGGACACTAAATATTTCCTAGAAATGATATAACCAAGAATGGAAGAAAGCGTAATATTTTATAAGCTAAATGGATCTCTAAAATTGATATAAAATGCCTCAAAATGTTTGAAATCTGCTGGAGATTCTTTGTCCTCCCCCACCCCCAACCTTTATGCTTTGGCCTGACATTGGTTGCAAAACCACTGTTAATTTGAGGGAAAATATCACTTAATATGGAATCTAACATTCTGCTTAATATTAAGATTTGACCACACAGATGGGTTGCCTGGGTAGCTCAGTCAGTTAAGTGTCTGACTTCAGCTCAGGTCATGATCTTATGGTTTGTGGGTTCGACCCCCGCATCAGGCTCTGTGCTGACAGCTCAGAGCCTGGAGCTTGCTTTAGATCTCTCTCTCTCTCTCTCTCTCTCTCTGCCCCACCCCCACTTACCCTCTGTCTCTCTCTTTCAAAAATAAATAAACATTAAAAAAATTTTTTTCAAAAGATTTGACAACATGGAAATTAGAATATAAATGCATAAAAATGCAACATCTCAAAATGTACATTTGGCAGACCTAAATTAAATCAAAATTTTCAAGCTGACCTATAATTTTAGAAGTTACAATGTGTCAGTAGATTAGACATTTGTAAAAATATACATCCTTTCATGTTCATTGTTAAGTAGTTGCAGTTAAGTAGTATGCCTAGTGGTCAAGTAAAATTCTAGAAAATTATACCATGATTCTGTTTTTTCAGAAAATTTGACTTCTTTCCATTTTGTTTCTATTATAAATAATACATAAATGAACACACTGTTTCATTCAGTTTTTCCTTTTTTATGTTTCTTTCCTTTACAAAAAAAATCTGTTATTTAATGTGTAAAAAATATAAATTTTGGGGAAACTTTTGAATATATTTTGCTAAACTGCATTTTAAAACTATAACTTACACTAGCACTACTTTGGATTTACTAGTGTTTTACATTTGTCTAGAGTTGTGTTCTCTATTTTTTTTTTTTTTTTGCATATTCGGTTTAAAATCATTCAGCAAATTGGTGCAGCCACTCTGGAAAGCAGTGTGGAGGTTCCTCAGAAAATTAAAAATAGACCTACCCTATGACCCAGCAATAGCACTGCTAGGAATTTACCCAAGGGATACAGGAGTACTGATGCATAGGGGCACTTGTACCCCAATGTTTATAGCAGCACTCTCAACAATAGCCAAATTATGGAAAGAGCCTAAATGTCCATCAACTGATGAATGAATAAAGAAATTGTGGTTTATATACACAATGGAGTACTACTTGGCAATGAGAAAAAATGAAATATGGCCTTTTGTAGCAACGTGGATGGAACTGGAGAGTGTGATGCTAAGTGAAATAAGCCATACAGAGAAAGACAGATACCATATGGTTTCACTCTTATGTGGATCCTGAGAAACTTAACAGAAACCCGTGGGGGAGGGGAAGGGGAAAAAAAAAGAGGTTAGAGTGGGAGAGAGCCAAAGCATAAGAGACTCTTAAAAACTGAGAACAAACTGAGGGTTGATGGGGGGTGGGAGGGAGGGGAGGGTGGGGGATGGGTATTGAGGAGGGCACCTTTTGGGATGAGCACTGGGTGTTGTATGGAAACCAATTTGACAATAAATTTCATATATTAAAAATAAAATAAAATAAAATAAAATAAAATAAAATAAAATAAAATAAAATAAAATAAAATAAAATAATTCATTATTTTTTTACCAGTGTTTTCTCAGTGCTACTTTGTGTCAGGCATTGCTCTAAATTCAGAGGAGCTACATATGAAAAGACACAAAAAGTTACTGTTTTCATGGAGCTTACAATCTTGACTTTGGAATCTACACCAATGTACCTTTTACTTTTGATTTGCTTTTAAGAAAACATACATTTGGTTAGATCAAAAACTATTAGTGCTTCATTTCCATGAAATAATTCAATCTTCAGAATACACTTGGGAGACTGGATGGTTAGTTAGATAGATTCCTTTTTTCTTTTTTTTTTTTCAGAGAAATTAGAGAGCAAAGAAGTAAATGTTTCCAAGATCACACAGCCAGAAAAAGGTGTAGACAAGACTGAGACCAGGAGTCTGACTTCAGAGACTTTGTACCTAAATGCTTATGTTCTATGTCTCCTCCATGATTATCAGCTGAAATGGGTATTTTTAATATACCTTTGTAACTGTTTTAGATATCTTCTCATATTTACTTATTCAAATGTTGATATTACTCTTATAAATGTCTAATAACAATATCATATTTAAAGGAAATGGTTAACAGTGTTAGCTTTGCACTCATACAGACCTGAGTTTGAATTCAGCCAGTGTACCTCTACCTTTGTTGTCTTGGGCAAAGTACTCAGTCTCTCTAATGCTCCTTTTCCCCATCTACAGGTATAAAGCCAGGCCTCCTTGGAGGGTTGCTGTGACGATCAAATGGGATAAGAAATGTAAGCTTTTAGTTCATTGCCTAACACCTAATGACTGCACACTACATTTGGCTTGTTAATATAAATACCAAATGACCTCAAATAATTGAAAATAAGAATTTTACTACAGGAGGAATGAGGCATGGAAAATTTTGGCATAGCACAGATACTGGGGTATCAGAGAGTGTGGGACTTTGACCAGTCAGAGCCTAGCACTAGGAGTTAGGTAGGGAAGGAGAAAAGAAAGAAGGAATCAAAGCAAGCTTTATAAATTTCAAAACTGCATTGATAGAGGAAACACTTATATGACTAAAATCTAAGACAGGCTTTCTAGCCCACTGCTGTCTGGCTTATATATATATTTATATTATATATATATATTATAAATATAATATTTATAATGTATCTACATTACATCAATGTATATGCATCTTTGCAAATGATTAAGACAGTAATTTATGACAATTTGAATGTAGGTACTTGAAGAGATAAAAGTATGCTGACAATCTCCCTAGAACTCCATGGCATCTCAGTGAGCTCGGTGGTTATTTAAAGATCATTGCTTGATTAATGTTTCTAGGTCTTAGAGTTTCCTCAGGTACAAATCCTAAATTTTCTTCTCTAGAATCCTTCTTTATGAATACATATTCTCTTTCCAGACAATAATCTGGACAAAGCTTTTTATATCCTCTCTACATGGGTAGACTACATATTTTTTCAGGTATCTTAAAGATATGAGTGGATTTAAAATTATTCTTCCTCCCACTCCTTTTTTTCCCTCTATCCACAAATATGCATGATTAAAAAGAAGTTAGAGAGGCACGGAAAATTCATTTTTCATTCATACAGAATTGTGGATGCATTCAATTCAGTCAAACAAGAAAGGAAGTTTGAGAGAGGGAGAGCAATCCTTCTAATGAGCCTGGTCCGTCCCCATTGTCATCGTGGTTTACTCAGTATGATGATGTACCAGTTTATGATTTCCTGACTGTTAGAGCTCTAAGGCCAGCCTCATCTACTTTACCTCCCATAGAATAGATATCCACATGGAATGAAGGGAAGAGAGTGTCTACAATTGGGTTATACAGAAACTGTATCATTTGGCAAAGAGGTGGAAGACAGTGATAGAGGAACTGATAAATGTACCCACTAACATGACACAGGTCTCCATGATTTTGAGCAGCTTCCTAACAAGCTACTTTCAACTGAAACTTCAGAGCTAGCAGCAACAATAACATGATGCCCACATTTTAAATCATTCTCTCCTTGTTAACCATTAATGCTGTGCAAAACTTTAGCTTTTGTGATAACTAAAGTGGTCATGTGCTGGTGACCATACGAAATTTTATTTAGTGCCATTATTCCTATTCCAATATGGGAAAAGTGTGTCACATAGGGAGGGTAAATCATTCTCATAAGCCCACAGTGTCAATTAATGGCCAGTGTTAGTGCCACAAATCTTGATCTTTTCTACTTGCTGCTTCTCTCATGTTGCCTGTCCTTTTCCCCCACGTCTCTCTGAAATTAAAATCAAGAAAGCTCTTTACGCAGCCCTACATTGATGCTCAGTAGGTAACGGCAATGATAAGACTTCCCAAATCCCTTTCTGAAGTGGGAATAATATAACTAAAATCAAAATGAATGAACACCATTGCAAAAGCATGGGAGTTTTAAGAATGATCTCACACGAATGCAAAGATCTAGGGAGGTGTACCTGGGCTGAGGCTGACCGGGTTGCAGCTGTCTTTCAAAACAGTTCAATAGGGAATCTCAGAAATTAAGGGAACCGCACTGTAACAACAGAAACTAAAATGGACTCTAAATGTCCTCAAAGAGCCAAAGAGATGTGTGGTCACGCCAAAGTGACCCTGATACTTGGAGGCTCTATACATCGGGAATGTCTGCATCTGCCCTTGATGTACAGCAAACAAGTGCCAGTTTTTAGGTTATCATCCTCGGTTCCTAACAATGTGGATGAGTTATAGGAGAGGATGTAATGTGTAAGGCAGGGACAAAAGTAGAATAGACTTCTCCATTTGGGAAGGATGGAGGAAGAGGATAGGTAGCAAAACTCATTAAATGTATATTCATTCATTTTCCTTTTTTTATTATGGAATCAAACTGTAACCTCAGAAATATGTTGCATAGAGATCCTTTAAAAACACTTTGCACATTTTTTACATTATCTCCTTTTATCAGTCAATCTAAAAAATATGAGTATGTGTGTGTACATACACATATATATGTATACATGTATGTATACATACATATAGACACCTTTGTACTTATAGATGCCCACATAGAAGTGTATACACATATAAGTGTGTAATCACACACATGTACACATAGATTTATGTATTTGTAAACATACTGATCTTGAGTACTCTGATTCAAAAACTATGTTTGATATCAGAAAACAGTAAAGACATAATCTCAGACTTCATGGAGCTTATATACTGAAATTTTATCAATGTAGCTAAAATTAATAACTCAGGAAACAACAGATGTTGGCAAGGATGCAGAGAAGGGGAACCCTTTTGCACTGTTGGTGGGAATGCAAACTGTGCAGCCACTTTGGAAAACAATATGGAGGTTCCTCAAAAAATTAAAAATAGAACTATCCTATGACTCAGCAATTGCACTACTAGGTATTTATCCAAAGGATGCAAAAATGCTGATTTGCAGAAGCACACGCACCCCAATGTTTATAGCAGTGTTATCATCAATAGGCAAATTATTGAAAGAGCCCAATGTCCATTGCCTGATGAAAGTATAAGGAAGATGTGGTATATATATACAATGGAATACTACTCATCAACATAAAAAATGAAATCTTGCCATTTGCAACAAAATAGATGGAACTAGAGTGTATTATGCTAAGCAAAATAAGTCAGGCAGAGAAACATAAATATCATATGATTTCACTCATATGTGGAATTCGAGAAATACAACAGATGAACATATGGGAAGGGAAGGAAAATTAAGATAAAAAAAGAGAGAGAGGCAAACCATAAGAGACTCTTAAATACAGAGAAAAAACTGAGGGTTGCTGGAAGGGAGGTAGGTGGGAAGATGGGCTAAATGGGTGATGGGCATTAAGTAAAAGAAGAAAGATTTATATGATCTGAAGAGAAACCAAAGTATTGGGTGATGTGCATTAAGGAGGGCACTTGTTGGGATGAACACTGGATGCTATATGTAAGTGATGAATCATTGGGTTCTACTCCTGAAATCAATACTACACTGCATGTTAACTAACTCAAATTTAAATAAATAATTAAAAATAAATTTATCAATATTTCCACAGGAAGAATTACAAGATGGTCAATTCTAGTTAATACGTTGTCATAAAATATCTAGTTTTTGATAAACAAAAAATATACATAAATTTATTACATTCTTCCTAGTAATTCATAAACTATTGATCAGTTGTAAAAATAATTTTGATTCTTCATGGCATCCAATCATAAATGGACTATTAAGTTAGCCATCAATAAAAAAGTCATAGATATGCCATAGATAAGCCAAAAAACAAATGAACATTAATGAAATCTGGATGGTATTCTGCAATCTTATAAAGCACATAAGATATCTGAAAGAGAACTACTAATATATGTGGCTACATGAACTTTGAAATATTTACAAATTAAAAAAGAAAGCGAAAAACTAAGAAAAGTATTTATAGATATAAGATAGACCAAATGTTCATGTTTTTAATAGATGTAAATCTTGGGCAAGTAAATAAATAAAACCTAGTATATAAAATGTTTAATAGGGTGCCTGGATGGCTCAGTCGGTTAAGCGTCCAACTTCATTTCAGGTCATGATCTTGCGGGTCTGAGAGTTGGAGCCCCGTGTTGGACTCTGTGTTGACAGCTCACAGCCTGGAACCTGCCTCAGATTCTGTGCCTCCCTCTCTCTCTCTGCACTCCCCTGCTCACATTCTGTCTCTCTCTCAAAAATAAATAAGGATTAAAAATTTTTTTTAAATGTTTAATAGACAAATGAAAAGATGAGGTTTTTTTTCCTAAAAAATAATGAATACATATAAAAATTCAAACTCACTAATAATCTAAGGACTGCATTTTAAAATATAATAATTATATTTTACAAAACTATATCATTTAATATATATTAAAAATAATATTTGATAATGTTATGAGAAATCCCAGACCTTAAAAACAGTGCAAATTGCTACAATTTATTTAGGAAAAAAAAGGCAATTTGTACCCAGAATCTTGAAATGTTTTCACTTTGCTACTTCTAGTGACCTTTCTTCAAGAAACAATCTTTAGCATAATGTATGAAAAAAATAAACAAGGATTTTGTTCCAACACATTGTGAAGCATAGAAAAATAAGAAAACAATCTACTCATTTCCAATTTAGCATAATGTTTAAGAGCTTCAAGAAGTCAGACAGACTTGACCTTTAGCAAATTATATAAATTTCCAGAACGGATGGAAGTTATCTAGCTTGCCACATAAGAATAAATTCTGATTGGTGTGTTTCCAGATATCACAGGTGAAGAAAAAGACATCCGTGTAATAACAAGGTTCCAATTATATGTCTCTTTCTATCATTGAAGAATACCTTTTGTTGAAAAGTCACAGTAAACTTTTCCCTTATATTGGCTATAATTTTGCCACATGCTTATCCCCAAACCACACAATATATCACATATTGGCTTTTAAGAAAGGTGCAAAAGCAATTAAGTGAAGAAAAGATAGTCTTTTCAAGAAATTGTGTTGAAAATGTTGGACATCCATATGCAAAAACAAAAACTCAACCAATAGTTCATACCTCATGTGTTATAGAAAAATATGCTCAAAATGGATCTTAGGCCTAAATGTAAAGCATACAACTTTTAAACTTTCAGAAGGAAACAAAGGAGAACATCTTTTGTGACCCTGAGTTAAGCAGAGATTTTACACATGACACCAAAAACATGATCAGCAAAATTTTTGAAAAGTTTTAAATTCAACTTCATAAAAATTAAAACTTTTGTTCTGCAAAAGTTACTTAAGAGAATAGAAAAAAACAAGTCACAAGCTGGGAAAAACTATTTGCAAATCACACATCTGACCAAGTTTTTGTTTTTGTATCTAGAATTCATAAAGAACTCTCAAATTCAGTAGTAAGAAAACAAACTGCCATAACTCAATAAAATGAAATGTGCAAACAATTTGGAAGATACATCTCCAAAGAAATTGTACTGATGGCAAATAAGTACATGAAAAGTTGCTTAACATCATTATCCATTAAAAAATGCAAATTAAAACCATAATGAGATATATACATATATATATATGGCAGAATATGTATATATTCTGTATATATGGCAGTATATATATATATATATATATATATATATATATACACATATATATACATATATATATATGGCAGAAAGAAAGAAAGAAAGAAAGAAAGAAAGAAAGAAAGAAAGAAAAGAAAAACTGAAGGATTCAGAATGACTTGGAAATTTCATATATTGCTAATGGGAATGCAGAATAATAAAGTCACTAATGGAAATCAGTTTGGCAGTTTTTTATGAAGCTAAACATATACTGACCATCCAGCTCAGCAATCCCACTCTTAGGTAGTTACATAATTGAAATAAAAACCTGGATTCACACGAGAACACGCACATGAATATTATACCAGTCTTATTTGTAATTACCAAATACTGGGAACAACTCATATGTCCCTCAGTTGGGAAATGGATGACCCTGCTGTGGTCCATCCACACAGTGAATCCTACTTGGCAATAAAAAGGAACACACTGTCAGACACTCCACAGAAGCATGAATTTCAAATGCATTACTCCCAGTTAAAGAAGCTAGACTCAAAAGGCTACATATGTGATGGCTCCATTTATATGACATTCTAGTAAACACAAAAGTATAGTGACATAGGACAGATCAGTGGTTTCCAGCAGTTAAGAATGGGATAAGACACAGCCTGAGAAACATTTGTAGAATGATGGAACTTTTCTGTATTTTGCTGGTAGTTGTGGTTATATAATTCTATGCATTTGTCAAAACTCAAAAAGAGTAAAAAGGATAAATAAGCAGAAAACAAATGATAGGAGTTTTATATTCTTCCAAACTTAAAGTATGTTTGATGGATTTCTAATCAGAGTAGGGTTTAATATCCTTTACTTTTTCATTCTTTTCTCAATTTACATTTTCCATCAAGTGCTTATCATTTTGAGTTTTAAAATCATGGAATATATTCCACATTGAATAAGTTACTAGCTACATCATTATGAAGAAGTTATGTAATTTCTCTGAACCTAATTTTCTTATTTCATAATAGATATAACAGTATGTGTCTGACAGTACAGATTTTAAAAATTATGTAGACGCACAGAGAATAACTAGAAAAATGCAAGGCAATATTAATATTTTTTATATTGTCAGCAAATATTAACAAAGGCTGCACTCACTGGAAAAAGGTATCTGTATGAATTCACAAATAAATAAGGAAAACAAGGAATGTTGCATAAATTATATTAGTGAATCACGTAACAAGTCTAAAAAATAGACCAATGGACTTCAGGGAATAATCCAGAATTGGCAGAAGGATGAATTAGATAATTTAATATGCATTTTCCATGTCTGATTCACATGATTATGTAAGCAATAAACTTATTTCTTCTATCATTAGGCCAAGAACATGCCAGATAAAAATATGGTTCTTCGAAACATGGAGAGAATTTAATTTGAGAGAAAATTATAAGAGACACATTGTAATGTGTATTACAAAATAAACAAAATTGCTTAAAAAAAACCTTTCCTAATCAAATATTAGCAGCGGTTAGGTTTACAAAGCTAGGTATCTAATCTCCTAAATCTAGTAATGTGGTTAGAACTAAGTAAAAGAGTAAAAGAATTCACCATTGCCCCTAAAAGGTAATCCCCTCAGTGTCTTATCAAGGTCAAGTGAGCACAAGAAATTGCAGGCTTTCCAAATCCATAAAAACATGCAGCTAAAAAGCCACACCTCACAGCACCTGGTAAACATTTAACCCCAGAAACTGAAAGGTGATTTGGGGTAAGACCTCAAAAGTAGATGACTGTTGTTAAACTAACTGGGAGTTCTTTTATTTCATAATTATTTTCCTCTTAATTGTGGCGGTAGCTAAGAATTTAACACGTAAGACTTCATAATAACATTACCCTGCAGAGAAAGGAAGGAAAGAGGGGAGGGAGAAAAGAAGCAACATACACAGGCAATACCTTTCTCTTGTTCGTATCCCCAGAGGAAATGTTTTCAAAATTGAGACTTCCGGGAGAATATTTCTTAAAATCATATTTACCGGGGGGAAAAAAGCTGCTTGAGAGCTGTTCAAAATTTGTAAACAAATGCATTTCATCGGATTCCCTCAGGCCTGTATCCCTTCTTAGAGTTCAGAATGATCAATTCAAGTAACACCTCCCACACTCTTTCTTTTCTAAGAGACTGCTTCTATGCCTCTGCCTAAAAACACACTTCCTCTGGAAGAATCCACTGCAGGCAATATCCAGCAAGAAAGGCGAGTCTTCTTCCCTAAGTGACTAGCTCCTGCCTGCAGACACGGGTCTGGCCTCTCTGCTCCTGCACTGTGGAAGTACTGGTATCGATTCTATGATGCAGGGATTTTACAAGCCAACAGTTCAAGGAAGGAGAGAGTAATAAGATCATTGAGTCCTTTTATGCGAAATAGAAAGGTCTACATCTGGCCAAAAAGTAATTCAAAACACGAAACTATAACATTTTACTCGGTCTTCTATAGAGCCTGCTGCACGGTGACCTCAGATTAAAAAGACAAATGTGTTGTATTCCTACTCTTTTGAGATTTTTTGCCTTATAAATGTATATTTGAGCATGAAAGAAAAGTTGAGCTACATATATTATTAAAATTTAATGCATGAGAAAATTTTACTTTTCTTTTCTAATCAATATGTTCCTTTGATTATTATCCCACTTCAGAGAACTTGAGAATTTTATTTTAATTAAACTTTAACACGTGCCTATTTTATTTTATACAATAGTGTGATAAACTTACCTATAATATGTTTCAAAATTAATGTCCTGTATCTACTCGTGAAACTAAGAAAAGCCTTTCCAAATTGGAAAGGAAAATTATTAAAGAGAGGGTGATTGACTGGGCTGCATTTTGAACTACCAAGATTATATATAAGTAGAAGTTGAAGTCTGTCCTGGAAAAACTATCTACCCATGTATGACAAGAAAAAGTTAATCAAAATTTTAAAATAAAGAGGTTTTAAAAGTAAATAAAAGCACAAACATACTAATAGAAAAATGACAAAGATGTAAACTGGTTATTAACTAAATAAAATTCATCCTCACTTTCAAAGATGGAAAAAAACTCAACATGGGAATAAAATATTTCTTTTCATCTATCAGGCAGTCAAATATTACAAATTGAATGATTAGTGCTCCTGAGGAGACAGAAATCAACACATTATAAACTCATGCATGCACACTTAGTAATATCACAATGATTTCTAGAAAAATCAATTAGAGACATACACTTTAAACTCATTGCCGTATCTGACTTTAAGAGGTGAAACAGAGACAGAAGCAAGGGATTTAATCAAAGCAGACTTTAGACTCGTATGCAGTGTGTTAATTTTGTTCTTCCTTTTTGCTTTACTCTAAGACATTTGCATAGCACTTGTGTGATTAAAAATTGACACAAAAACTTGCAAAGAATTCTTACATTATAATGGCATATATAACTCAGTACTTAGTAAGAATATATACACGCCCATCACAGCAACCTGGTACCAAGAGAGACCTATGCATCAGGAACAGGAAAAGTTGACAAAACTCTAGGAGCCAGCCAGGAGCCTTGGCACAGGGTCCAAGGATGCCCCAGCTTCACCTTCATTCTAGATTCAGTCAGCACTAGGTTGAGATGGCACTTGTTTAGTTAAAGAGTGCAATGGTGGAAATTGTAGGTGTCAGTCAAAACCTAGAAGACGGTCAGAAAGACTGCCACCCATTAATCTCTACAGTTGTATACCCTTCCCTTGGCTGAGATGTGGGATAGGGATCCAAGTCAGAGGAGGAAGAGCCACACCAGGGCGGAGTAGCAGAGATCCTGAGAAGAATGGCAGGATAACTGTATGTTAGGTAAACGCCAGTAGGCAAAACTGGAGAAGGGTGATGCCTTAGTCCCACAGATTAAGACCTCACATAGTCATTCAGGAAACATACCTATTGGTAGCCAAAGACAACCCAGGCAGCCTGGAATTGTCCCCCCCCCCCCCATTACTTAAATACAGGTGTCTTTAGAGCAAGATGATCTGGGGAGCATGTTCAGAGGTGCAGCTTTAATGCCAGGCCATCCCTCACAAGTCTAAGTGGGTCACGTGTTCATTGCCTCCACTAGCTAGTAAGACAGTGATCAGGATTTGAGTGTACAGATGGAGAACCTTGTGGGCAAATCCATGAGGGACTGGAGAAGGAAGGAGAGGCTGGAGAAATGGATCTGGCCATGCCTATATTCTTTTTATTTATGAAAACAATACATGCACACTTCAGAAAAGAACAAATAAAAAGCAAGATTTCATCCTTCCCTTACCCAGTCCCACTTCTAACAGGGAGCCTCTTTCAATAACTTCTGAATTTAAATCTTGATATGGTTACTGTATCCAATTCCAGATAATTCAGTTTTGTCTTAATTTGTTGATTTATCAGCTCTAAAATACATATATGTCTTTGTGCTATGAAAAATGAGAACCTTTGCTTATGATAGTCTTACCTACTTTCCTGTATAAGTTCTGTTAGTTTTAATTCTTCTATTGGCCACTTTTTATACATTTGTTAATTCTAAATTGTTATGCCCTTTTTTAACCAATTCTGAGCATATATAGTAAGTCTCCACAATTTAACATGTATTACTCAGTTTTAGTAACTGCCATAACAAACAAATGTACAGTCCAAGTGGCTTAAGATAAAATGTTTCATTACTCACAAAAATCACAATTCCTCATGCATTTTCTCACTTGGGTTCCAGACTGACAGAGAAGTCAGTATCTTGAAACCTATGAGTTGACACCACAGAGGAAACAGTTTGGCATGTTTCAAACTAGTAATTCAATGCAGTGGCCTAGAGGTAACACTTGACACCTTTGCTCAAAACTCATAGGCCAAACTTATTAAAGGTTTGAATTCATCTTTTTACATTCTTCTTAGATCTCATAAATGCACACAAATATCAGTTGGAAGTTTTCATTTGATTTTTACAACAACAACAAAGTGAGATCAAATTACCACATTTTAGGAGCTATATTTTTATTTTTTATTTTTTTAATGTTTATTTATTTATTTTGAGAGAGAGAGAGAGAGCGAGCACACGAGCAGGAGAGGGACAGAGGGAGGGGAAGAAAAAAAGAAACCCGAGCAGGTTCTGTGTTATCAGTGCAGAGCCCGACGCGAGGCTTGGATTCACAAACTGTGACATCATGACCTGAGCTGAAATCAGGAGTCAGACACTTAACCAAGTGAGCCACCCAGGTGCCCCAGGAGCTATATTTTTAAGCTGGATAATTCTCCAGGTAAAAATATGTAGATGTAACTCACTTTTTTAAGCCAACTGATATTCTATAGTTATGCTATCCCAAATACTACTAGCAACAAGTAGCTATTTAAATTTTTAATTAGTTTAAATTTTTATTAATTAAAATTAAATAAAATTTAAAATGGACTTTCTTGGGGGCGCCTGGGTGACTCAGTCAGTTCAGTGTCCAACTTTGGGTCACGTCATGATCTCACAGCTTGACCCCATCGTCGGACTCTGTGCTGACAGCTCAGAGCCTGGAGCCTGCTTCAGATTCTGTTTCCTTCTCTCTCTCTTCCCCTCCCCTGCTCACGCTCTGTCTCTCAAAAATAAACACAAAAAAAATTAAGATGGGAGTCTCTTAGTCCACTAGCTACATTTCAGTTGCTCAAAATATCCAAATATATATCTAGTATCTGCCATATTGGATGGTGCAGTTATATAACATTTCCATCATTGTAAAAAGTTCTGTTGGTCAGAGCTAATCTATTATATGAACATACAATAATTCATTCAATCACCCCTCTATTAGCAGACTGTATCTTATACCATTCCAAATGAATAATGCTGAATATACATTCTTGATCATAATACTGTATGTACTTGGGATTTCTATTGGTAGAATTCCAAATAGAATGCTTGAACTAAAAAAAGTACATACATTTTAAATGTTAAGAGATATTGTGTATTTATTGTTCCAAAAATATCACTGCAACTTATTCTTCTGCCAGCAATATATCAGAGGACTCTGATGATCTCTAAGCTGTAGGCAACATTCTTCTTTTTATTGTTTTCAGTCTGTTGGGTTTTCATTAAAAAGCCTTTTAATCAATATTTAATTTATATTCCCCTTACCTCTAGTTAGGGTGAGAACCTTTTCATGTGCTTGCTGGCAATTTGTACTTTCTCTACAAAGAATTGCCTATTCATGGTATTTGTATATTTTGCAATTCATTGTTTAATTTCTTACCAAGTGTCTGTTTTTTAAAAATACATTAATATTTTTGCCGTATGTACTTGCTTTTTCACTTTGTTTATTGTAGTTTTGTGACTTTTCTTGTGTGTTTATGAGGTCAAATTATCTTATCCTTAATGACATCTGGATGTTTATCTAGACTTTAACACCTGTACTTGCTGGAATTTGGCTTCTGTGTTCAACACTTGAAAAATTTTTCCTATAATGTCACCAGCGATGGTCTACTCGACAAAGCAATAAATATAACTCAGTCTTTATTTGACGAATCGTCTTTGATACATTGACCATTCCTTTCATTTTGAAACTTCTTTTTTGTCTGAAATCAATCTTTATTCATATTCCTTCTGTCTTGACCACCCCCTTCTCATATCCACTCTCAGATACTCTTGCCCCATTTTTCCCCCTTCTTTGTAACATTCCTTGGATGATCTTTATTAGACCTATTGCTTGACAACCTTCCATATGTCACTGATTTCTATTCTGATAATCCTATGTAACTTTTCTCCTATAATAATTAGCTGCCTATTACAAATCCCCGTTTTGGAAATCTCCCTGATACCTGGAATCCAATATTTCATAAATAGAACCCCTCTTTCTTTATCTCCTCCTCATGCCTTTATGTCAAATCTATTCCCTGCTTTTAAAAGAAACTAGCCATCCATGCCAGAAACTTGCAAGACTTTCTTTAAAGTTTCTTTGTCCTAACCTGTCTCAATCATATGTCCTACCAATTATATATCTTTTTTAGTATTCAATAGGTATATAGCTATTATCCATTGCTATTGACTTAGTTGAGGCTCTGATTTCCTGTGTGATTTTCCAATATCCTTCAATCATCTTCCTACCCTCCATTTTGTTTCTTTCTAATTTGTTTTCTATACTGTCTGTAAAATGATCATAAAATACAATATGACAACAGTTTCTCCATTATTCATAAGTAGAATCTCCCTATGAAACCGTTTATAAGCTGAGATGGTATAAAATGAGGAAGCAATCATCATTAAGTTATATGGAAATTTTTTAAGTATTCCCAGATCCCTCCAAAATAACCCTTTTAGGCCTTTCTGATACCTTAGAACACATCTTTTTTGCTAACAGAGGCACAAAATAAATTGAGATAAAGAACAGATGCTCACAGACACAGTCCAAAGCGGCTTGATGCTGAGCCCCTGAGTGTAGTTCCCAGAGAACGAGCTTGGTGGTGCCACTCTCGCTGCTCGGGCCACCCTCTGCTCCCATACAGGCTTGCTGCAAGGCCAATGCTGAATGCTATTTTTGCTTTTCACTTCTTTTCCTAAAAGTGAAAATCCTCTCCAGATTTCTTTTGGTTAGAAAAAACAGGCACTAATGCCATTCTTTCATAAAAGCAAGGTGGCATAATGCAAACTTTCAAAAAGCAGGGGACACCTGTATCACCTTTAAACGTAACATCCTTAAGTGACCCTTTGTCACTCTCAAGATCAAATTCAAACTTCTCACCATATACTGGGAGGCATATCATCTTGAGATACTATATGCCTTTACTCACTCACCTCTCATATTTCCAGCCATATTTCCAGCCATAAAGATATGTTTATACTCTGAGCGCATCGTGTGTTTCTTCCTTGGCACAGATTTAGCCTCTGATCTTTGTATCTCATCCTCTCCTTTAAATCATCACATAAAAATCACCACTTCTCTGAAGCCACCCCTAACACTCTCACACCTCTACCAGTATTGAGTGCCAATTTTGTTAGGACTCTAAACCCCATGATTACAGTTAACACTCTGTGCTGCTGTGATCAAAATTATTAGCTTTTTGGTTTAGTTTCTTATGACACTCATGAGACTGTGAGCCCTTTAAAGATGAGAATGCCAAAACATTTATTCATTCATTACCCAAATATTTAGATTATATTATATACACTTTATATCTTATTAGCAAATTCTACCCTTTAGAACAGGTTGCATGGAGACAAGGTTAAAAAATAGCCCTGGAGTCAGACGATTTGGTTTGAGTCCTGGCTCTATCACCTATAACCTGTGTAAATTAAGGCAAATAGCTAAGCCTTGTTAAGTGTCAGTTTCCTCATGTCAGGAAAATAATGCCTATCTCACATAGATCTTTTGAGAATTAACTGATATATTTTAAACTTTTAATACAGAGATCAGCACTTAGTAACCACAACACAATAATTTTCATCTTTAATATTATAGCTTTTTATAAATACAGAGTGATAATTTAACATGTATATGGCTATTTTCTAGCCTAATATAAAAATAATGCTCCTGGTTTGCTCTGTGTTAGCTTTGAGAAGTTATCTACACCAAAAAAACTCCTAGAAATAATAAATTCAGTAAAGTGGCAGTATACAAAATGAATACTGAGAAATTGGTTGCATTTCTATACACTAACAACAAAGTCACAGAAAGAGAAATTTAAAAAAATAACACCATTTACAATTACACCAAAAAGAAAAAAATACCTAGGAATAAACTTAAGCAAAGAGATACAAGACCTGTACTCTGAAAACTATAAAACGCTTGTGAGAGAAATTGAAGATGATGCAAATAAATGGAAAGATAGCCCATGCTCAATGGAAGAATTAATATTGTTAAAATGTTCATATTACTCAAAGCAATGTACAGATTCAGTACCATTCCTATCAAAACACCAATGGCACTTTTCACAAAACTAGAACAAGTAATCCTAAAATTTGTATGAACCACAGAAGACCCCAAATAGCCAAAGCAATCCTGAGAAAGAAGAACAAAGCTGGAGGCACCACAGTACCAGATTTCAAGATACATGAAAAAGCTATAGTAATCAAAACAGCATAGCGCTTACAGAAAAATAGATCAATGGAACAAAATAGAGACCTTGGAAATAAACCCACAATTATATGGTCAATTAATCTATGACAAAGGAGGCAAGAATATACAATGGAAAAAAAGACAACCTTTTCAATAAATGGTGCTGGGATAACAGGACAGCTACATGTAAAAGAATGAAACTGGGCTACTTTCTAACACCATACACAAAAATAGACTCAAAACGGATTAATGACTTAAATGTGAGACCTGAAACCATAAAAATCCTAGGAGAGTAATTTCTCTGACATCAGCTGTAGTAATATCTAGATACATCTAGATATACCATTTCTAGATATATCTCATACGGCAAGGGAAACAAAAGCAAAAATAAACTATTGGGACTACGTCAAAATAAAAAGTTTTTGCAAGGCAAAGGAAACCACCAACAAAACAAAAAGACAACTTGTTGCATGGGAGAAGATATTTTCAAATGATATATCTGTTAAAGGGTTAATATCCAAAATATATATAAAGAATTTACACAACTCAACACCAAAAAACAATTTGATTAAGAAATGGGCAGAGGGGGCGCCTGGGTGGCTCAGTCAGTTAAGCGTCCGACTTCGGCTCAGGTCACGATCTCGCAGTATGTGAGTTTGAGCCCCGCGTCGGGCTCTGTGCTGACTGCTCAGAGCCTGGAGCCTGTTTCAGATTCTGTGTCTCCCTCTCTCTCTGACCCTCTCCCGTTCATGCTCTGTCTCTCTCTGTCTCAAAAATAAATAAACGTTAAAAAAAAAATTAAAAAAAAAAAAACAGAAATGGGCAGAGGACTTGAATAGACATTTTTCTGAAGAAGATACAGATGGCCAACAGCATGAAAAGATACTCAACATCTCTAATCATCAGGGAAATAAAAATCAAAGCCACAATGAGATACTATCTCATCCCTGTTAGAATGGCTAAAATCAAAAAGACAAGAAACGAGTGTTGGTGAGGATGCGGAACCCTCATGCACTGTTGGTGAAAATGTCAATTGGTACAGCCCCTGTGGAAGGGCATGGAGGTTCCTCAAAAAATTTAAAAATAGAAATATTATATGACCCAACAATTCTAATATTGGGTATTTACCCAAAGAAAAGATATTTGCTAATATGAAAAGATATATGCTCCCCTATGCTTATTACACCGTTATTTACAATAGCCAACACATGGAAGCAACCTCAGTGTCCATTAGTAGGTGAATGGATAAGGAACATGTGTGTGTGTGTGTGTGTGTGTGTGTGTGTGTGTGCGTGTGCATGTGTATAATAGATTATTACTCAGCCATAAAAAAGGATGAGATAGTGCCATTTGTGATAACATGGATGGACTAGCAGGTGTTATGCTAAGTGAAACAAGTCAGACTGAAAAAGATAAATATATAATTCCACTCATAAATGGAATCTAAAAAAATGAGTAAACAAAAAACAGATTCAGATCTACAAAACAGAAAATAGGGGTGCCTGGGTCGCTCAGTCAGTTAAGAGTCCAACTTCTGCTCAGGTCATGATCTCGTGGTTTGTGGGTTCAAGCCTGGCGTCGGGCTCTGTGCTGACAACTCAGAGCCTGGAGCCTGCTTCAGATTCTGTGTCTCCCCTCTCTCTTCCCCATCCCTCCATTCACACTCTGTCTCTCTCTCCTTCAAAAATAAACATTAAAAGAAAATTTTAAAAATATATAAAATAAATAAAAACATTAAAAAATTTTTAAATAAATACAGAGAATAAATTGATGGTTGCCAGAGGGAAGGGGAGGGAGGGTTGGGAAAAATGTGTGAAGGCTCTTGGGGGATACAGGCCTCCAGTTATGGAATGAGTAAGTCACAGCAATAAAAGGCAGAGCCTAAAGAATAGCATCAATGAGGGGCGCCTGGGTGGCTTGGTCGGTTAAGCGTCCGACTTCGGCTCAGGTCATGATCTCACGGCCCGTGAGTTCGAGCCCCGCGTTGGGCTCTGTGCTGACAGCTCAAAGCCTGGAGCCTGTTTCAGATTCTGTGTCTCCCTCTCTCTCTGCTCCTCCCCTGTTCATGCTCTGTCTCTCTCTGTCTCAAAAATGAATAAACGTTAAAAAAAAATTTTTTTTTTAAATAAATTAAAAAAAAATTAAAAAAAAGAATAGCATCAATGATACTTTAATAGTGATGTAAGACAGATTGTACTTACACTTGTGGTGAACACAGCATAACATATAAAATTGTCAAATCACCAAATAGATAGAAGATAGATGCATAGATAGATAGATAGATAGATAGACAGATAGATAGATAGAGATAGGTGATAGATGGATGGATGGATAGATAGATAGATAGATAGATAGATAGATAGATAGATAGAAATAATCCACACTAAATGACATCTCTTTTTCAAAATATTCATTCTGTTCTTGCTACCCTGAAATACTTCTTAATATCATTTATAATTTTGAGATTTCTGGGTTCTATATCCTATTCATTTGATCTACATTTCTATCTTCATGCAAATACCACAGTCTTATTTATTGGGGCTTTTTAGTGATTTAGTGTGATTTTCTAGCTTGGTTCTCTTTTTACAAAGTTGTTTTATCCATATGTGAACAACAATAACAACAAAATTTCAACCCATACCTTGCACCAAAAACAAAAACTAACACAAAATGGATCTTAGATCTAAAGGTAAAACTTACAATTATAAAATTTCTCAAAGAAAACATAGGAGAGAGCCTTTGAGACACTGGTTTAAGCAAATATTTCTTACATACAACATCAGAAGCATGATTCATAAGGGCACCTGGGTGGTTCAGTCACTTGATCATCTGACTTTGTCTCAGGTCATGATCTCACGGTTCATGAGTTCAAGGCCCACGTTGGGCTTGCTACTGTCAGCCTGTCAGTGCAGAACCCACTTGGGACCCTCTGTCTCTGTCTCTCTGCCCCTCCCCTTCTTGCACTCTACCAGAAATAAATAAATATTTTAAAAAAGCATGTTTCTTAAACACATTGTTAAACTATATGATCCTTTTAATGTACTGTTGAACTCAGTTTGCTAATAGTTTATTGAGGATTATGGCATCTACATTCATCAAATATATTGGCCTGTCATCTTTTCTTGTGGTGTTTTCTTCTGGTTTTGGTATCAAGGTAACACTGGTCTTGTAAAATGTGTCTGGAAGTGTTCTCTCCTCTTTCACATTTTGGAAGAGTTTGAAAAGTATTGATGTTAGGTCTTCTTTAAATGCTTTGTAAAATTCACCCATGAAATCATCTGGTCCTAGACCTTCGTTGGTGTCAGATATTGTGCTAGGTACTGGTAATTCAAATCTGAGTCTTGTCCTCCAGAAATTTATGACTTAATGGTCAACCATGTGCAATGCTACCAAGAGGTCAAGTGAGGTAAGGACAGGGACAATATCCTTTGGTTTTAGCAATGGAGAGGAGTTTCAACCAAGAATGGATGGCAGTAGGGGCGCCTGGGTGGCTCAGTTGGTTGAGCGTCTGACTTTGCTTCAGGTCATGAACTCACTTTCATGAGTGTGAACTCCGCATCGGGCTCTGTGCTGAAAGCTCAGAATCTGGAGTCTGCTTCGGATTCTGTGTCTCCCTCTTTCTCTGTCCTTCCCTGACTCATGTTCTGTCTCTTTCTGTATCAAAAATAAATAAAAAGATTTTAAAAATTTAAAAAAAAAGAATAGATGGCAGCAGGCACAGTTTAGAGGCTCAAAATTAAATGGAAAGAAAAAGGTAAGAAGTAGATGAATGAGAATATTGAATTGAGTGCAAGATCTTTTTATGATCATGAAGATTAAAGAAGTTTTAAATACTGAAGGGACAAAATGAGAGAAATATTGAAAATTGAGAAAAATGAGGGAATAACTGAAACACTAACTCTAAGGTAGAAAAGAATGGGATTCAAAACACAGGTGGTAAAACTGGCTTTTTGTCAGAAGAAAAACAGAAGATCAGTTGACAAACTGAGACAAACAAATGTGTGATTTTGGTTGAGAACCTAATAGAGTTTCTTTCAAAGGTTTCTAATTTTTTGCATCATAAGATGGTCTCTGCTAAAAAGGGAGTGTTTTCCACTGAAAGGGAAAATATTTTGCCAAAAAGAGCGAGAAAAAGAGAATGAGAGAGTCGAAACTTTAAAATTACAGACCTTTAAAACCAATTATTATTACTAATGAGATATGACTTAAAAATAAAAGCACCAGAGTATAATGGCATTGTTAAGTAGCATTAAGATCTCCTTTGTTTGATCACCATGATTGTATAAAAATATATCTACTTGTGAGTTTTCTCCAGGAGAGGAAAAAGCAATTGTCAGGATTCTTCTATGAATGTGCAAAGGAGTTTAGAACATGAACTGTAAAGACTAGTCAGTGATAGCCCAGTCTCAGTAGAGAGGAATGTAGTGGACAGAAGTAGGATGAATGAAAGTCCCCAAGTAGTGAAAGAGCAAAGCATTGGTGGTTCAGTGGTAGAATTCTCAACTCTCAAAGTGGTGATAGAACACGTGTTTGGGTTATCATTGAATCCACAGCTCAAGTGGACTCAGATAGATCTCTGAATTATAATGTCAGAGGTAAGTTTAAGGATGTGACTATGTGGACGATAGAGGGGGAAAAAAAGGAGCAGAGAAGAAGGTTGCTGGAGATATGGAGATGAAGGTTTCCAGAAAAGTGGAACAATCAATCTTGTGGATATTGGTTTCGCTTGGGGCAATGTTAACATGTGAAGTGTTAATGAGTTGGGAATAGGTGTCAACGACTTTGAAAATTAGAAGAATAATCAGAAAGTTTATAGAATTTAATGACAAGATGAGTAGATAATTATAGTCTAATGCATTGACCTTAGAACAGCTGAAATTTTTGCATGAAGGAGAAGACAAATATCATGAACAAAGCCATGGAAGTAACAGGAAAGAGAGAGGTGAAGTAAACACATGGGACATAGCTCCTCCATCTGCTGAGTATAGCACTGTCTGAATTATGTGTTTATTATTTGATATCTTTATATACCTTGAGGGTAGAGACATAACTTAATGATCTTATATACCATAGGAGATGTGCTCTAAATACTTTTTGCTATCCATAAAAAATGTTGAATTTTTCCAGAAAAACTTTTAAAAAATTTTTCAAAAGATACACTTTTGCTGACCACAAACACTTCCCGCCACCATTGCAGACCTGTCAATAATGAGAATCCAATTTGAAAAAGACGAGGCATAGTCTTCTCTACTCTAAGATTGTAAACTCAAATATGAAATTCCATTAGGTCTTTCTTCACTTTCAGGATGCAGTGCAAAGTGCAGGGCAAAAGAGCTCACCTACTCTTCCTAATAATTTTCAATCAGACTATTAAGTCTCTTTTACAACCTGTTTTCACCTGAATCCTGAGTGTTTTAGAAAGTCAGTAAGTCAGTGCTTTTTGTCCTTCAGCTTCAACCTGAAAATTCATTCATAGGAAAGAAAGAAAGGTAGCATTGTGTCACATAACCCAAATAAGCTGATCAGGCAGATGGCTGAAGCATGGGTGAAGAAAAGAACTTCTCCATTGTGGTAACAAACACAATGTAAGAGGCTAAAGAGAGATAACACTGAAATGAGAGATAGTAAATTGGAGTTCAAAACGGTTCCTGTGTCTTCCATGATGTAGCTGTTTAGAAAGTTATATAACATCTTGGGGCTAACATTCCTTACCCATAAAATTGTTAGACAATTATCTGACCACAAAGGTCCATTTTAAGTCCAGGATAAACAATTTTTTAAGCTTTCTAGACCCTAAATAAATTGATGGAATTTATCTAACATAGTTGATTGCATCTAGCTCCCTACCTCAGTTTTCCAATACATTCTCTCCTCTGCCTTGTCATAGAACATCTTGGGTCTCTCAAATTCTGGCTTAAAGCATTCTACTTGGCAAAATTTAGGATAAAATGTCTAAGACTGCACCCAAACTAGAAGAATTAACTTTTAAAAACTGTTTATTCTGGGAAAGAGAGAGAGAGAGTCAGAGAATGAGAGAGAGGTGTAGGGGCAGAGAGAATCCCAAGGGCTTGATGCAGGGCTCAATTTTGCAAACCTAGAGATCATGATCTGAGCTGAAATCAAGAGTCAATCACTTACTAAGTGATTCCCTTAGTGATTACAGACTAAGCAGGCTTCCCTAGAAGAATTAACTTTTGATCACTGCTAGTTAAAGAACTCTAAAATAAGCAACTATCTCCTCTGACTTGAGCATGAGATGGTGTGGTATGCTGAGAAATTGCCTAAGTACAGTACCTGACATGTGGTATGTACCAGTTAAATATTAGTTTTCTTCTTTTGGGGTCATATGGGTCTTTGACTGGAGCCAAAATATATGTATGCTTTTCTCCAGAGTGCAACAGAAGCACCAAATGTTTTAAACTGAAACTGACTCAAGCTCAAGACAAGAATAGAACCATTACCTGGTCCTGCTCCTGCTCCTAGGACTTTATTTTTCATTGAGAGGTGGGGCTTTGTTTGAGATGGAGGTGGGAATTCCTTTCTCTCCTCTAGTTATAGTTTCCTGAAGTGCAAACAGGAAGAATTAAGCTATTCCCTTTAAGCCTCAGTGTCAATTCAATTTCACACATAGAGCAAATTGTTCAGTGTTCTTGTTTTCAGTGTGCAAGCTTAATTTGGCTGTTCCTGACAATATAATTGGTGTATAAAAGCAAAAAAAAAACAAAAACAAAACCCAATTTATACCATTTTGAACAATGTACCAGCGACCAGGGTGTAAATATATATATGTACATATATGTAATAATATACATATACATATATACACTAATATATAGTATATACTATATATGCTATATATGCATATACTAGTATATACATATATATACTAATACATATATAATATATATACATGTATGTATATATTATTTAATGCACACACAGACACATACATCTTCAGAGTCCTTGACAACTCTGTCCTCCCCTCCCTCCCAATTTGGTTGTTCTAATAAAAGAGAAAAACTTAACACTGTAGGAAAAGACAAATATGGGGTGAATGGGTGGCTCAGTTGGTTGAGTGTCTGGATCTTGCTCTCGGCTCAGGTCACAGTCTCATTGTTCGTGGGTTTGAGCCCTGCTGCACAGGGCTCTGTGCTCACGGTGCAGAGCTTGATTGGGATTCTCTTTCTCTCCACCTCTCTCTCTCTGCCCCCCCACCCCAAATAAATAAATAAACTTTAAAAAAAAAAAAAGGAAAGAAAAATAGGGTAAATGACATTTTAAATATCTCTTGAAGGGATTACCAGGAAAATAGCCCAGTGCCATAAAGGGAATTAAGGGAACTGAAAGCCGAATGGGGAGTAGAGCAGAGGGGGGCAAAGCAATTCATTCTGCTGAAGGTCACTAATATATAACAAAACCACATGCAATGTGAAAGAGTCTGCATGTGTCCATACTGTGAAACAGTGGCACCACAGTGTCATAAGAACTGTGTTAATAATGCTTAAGAGTTTAACACAGTTAATCAACATAAAATAGGATTATCTTGTATCAATAAGAACATTAATAATAGATATTGAAATAGTACCTAACTCTAAATTACTAAAGCACTAGCAGGTAATTGAGATTTTTAATATATAAATTTTCCGACAATAATTTTATTTTCATGGAAAAATATATGGACTCTCAGAAGATTTAAAAAGACATGAAAAAATAGAGTGGTATCAGTGTGTGTGTGTGTGACTATTGTACATTTTGGCATAATAAAATAAGTGAGGGATCAAATAAATTTTACTTTTGGGGTATTCTGGAAGATACATAGGAGAAAAGGAAGGGGGAGAGAATTCCTGAATAACAATCTTAGAAACTCCACACTAGTCAGAATAAAAGACGCGTTTTCTCCTGAAAATTTTTTTTTAAGTTTATTTATTTTAAGAGAGAGAGAGAGAGAGCAGGGGAGAGGCAAAGAGAGAGAAAGAGAGAGAGAGAGAGAGAGAGAGCGAGGGAGGGAGAATCCCAAGCAGGCTCTGCACTGTCAGCACAGAGCCTGATGTGGGGCTCGATTTCACAAACTATGAGATCATGACCTGAGCGGAAATCAACAGACACTTAACTGACTGAGCCACCCAGGTGCACCTGAAAATTTTGTCTCAAAATGACCCTGCATCAACTACCCCAGCTGTTATGAATGAATACTGACACAAAAAACAAACAACAAACAATGGATTGATTTAACTTTAGAGGGACATTTACATCCCTTCACTGAATCTTCTTCACAATGTGAAGCGTACACAACAGTAATATTTTATTACTCATTTAACTACTGAGCTAACTCCCCAAAAATATGATTAGATTATCCTTTGCTTATATCCTTTACACTTCTTGTTATAGTTGGTAAAACAATAGTGAATATCCCTAACAAATATTCACATAAATGTCTCACTTCCTATACATTAGTAGCTATCCTACAAAACAAACAAGTTGGAATTGGCCTGGGCCCAGCTTGACTCAACCCAACATGTGCCAGTCTCGTAAGAAAGGTAACATTCTGGTGGAACCACCGAATTTATAAATACAAAGTCTGACCTCTCTAGATTCTTCTATACTTTATCCGGTTCCCTGGAATTCTTCTTGGAGGAACCTGATTGTTTCCATTTGAAATATTTTATCTCTCAGATGTTTCTTCTCAAGAACATCTTCTGGCTATGTTAATATCTCTGTAATTTTTGAGGAAAATGTCTCATATTAACCCTTGTTATGGACATGGACCATTCAGAGGCTATACTGATAAGTGTCTAAAAGACATGTTCTAGAGTCTGACTGTCCAAGTTTAGATCCTGCCTTTATCAGTTACTGGCTGTGTCCTCATGAACACGTTAATTAACCCCCTGTGTCTCAGTTTCCTTGTGAAATAATAATAATAGCATGTTTTCTCAAAAATTTGCAATAAATGACATCCACAAAATCTTAGAAGACTTCCTTTCACATAGTAGGCACTCAATATATATTAAAATAATTAATTTGCTGGTATGGGGGTAAGGCAGAAAGGGAGTGAGAGGAAGGTTAACGTTTTTTCTTTGGTTTCTGATGTTTTTTGGTTATCCGTTGCTCCCTCAGTACATAGCCAGCACCTTCAGAAAGTAGTCTAGTACACATGACTTATAGATTCCTAGATCATTACGTGCTGGATAACTAATACACAATGATTTATTCCTAAATTCTCTTACACTTACATATGCTTCTCAAACTTCTGCTCTGCTCTTGTTTACACAGAAGGGATGCACGTCTTTTCAAACATAAGATCTTGTTGTCCCTGATTAGAAACAAGGAACTTAATACATTCTTTCCATAGAGGTATTGCATCATGTAGCTTGCCATCAGAAAAGCTACATTTTACCTCTACTTTTTTTTTTTATCACTAAAACATTTCCCCCAGTCATCACTAAAGATTTCCCCCAGTCCCTTTATGCATCACTTTAAACAACATTTGGCAAAAAACTTTGGCACAGAAACTTGTTCAAAATCCTTTTCTTTTTTTCAAAATTGAAATAACACCCAGTTGTTTCTCTTTCTTTCCATATGTTCACATGCTCAATTACTTCTGAATTTGTTCACTATACAGAAACAGACTAAAAGGGTTAAGATTAAAGTGAATGAAACCACAAACATAATGAAGAAGATAAACTTAGATTTGTTGATAAAATCCCAGGAGACACAAGCAGATTTGGAAACTTTTTTCTTGAATTCTAAAGAATGAATTTTTTAGCCTCAAAAAATAAAGTACTCTGCTTTACTCAACAGGCAATCAATGGATTAAGTAAGTCACTTCAAAGAAATAGAGCCTGATGACCCTAAATCAGTACATACATCAGATACTTCCCAGGAAGATCCCATTCTGATATACTCAGGAAATCTAGAATTAGCTGATGAAATTTCCTTAATGAAATTTCTTTAACAATTCAGAGGATGATGTTAGCTTCCATAATTTGCCTAGACATCATCATACTCAGACAACTTATAAATACTGGAGGGAAATTCCATTTTCAGTCAAGCTTCTGTCAGTATTTTTGAAAAGCTCCACATTTTTTTTTCTGGAGTTTTTATTCAGTGATCATTGCCAAAACCCTTTGGTTGCTTAGTATCTGGCAGGAATACCTTGAGAATCTGGTTATTTCAATTGAGTGGGTATAGGGAAGGCGGGTAATTCTAGATATGCAAATTACATGAACTTCAAGTTACAGATCAAATTTAAACCTTTGTATATTTGAGTTCATTTGTCTTTGGCAAAACAAGTCTCCCTGTTCCTAAAAGGAAAAAGTACTGAAACATACCTTACTGAGAAGGCAGGTAAAGTTGGTGGTAAATCAAAAAGCTCATAAAACTAATATTTGATGATGTAAATGTAAATGAATTAAAAGCACATGGATGAAAATTTTCTTAAAATATACAAAGTTATATGAAATATACATTGGATTTTTCTTAGCCTGGCACAGTAGAAAATTAATTTAAGATGATTGGAACATTAAAAATGTGGCCAGGTTCACTTGTTCCTCAGACGTGTGCTGAAAGAATGGCATTTCATTTCAAGGCAGAATTCTTGTGATCTGAGAGAGCTTCCATCCATTTATTTTTATGGGTCCTCCAATTGTAAAGAGCCTCTGGGAGACTTCAAAACTCACACACGAGGAATTAAGATCTAAGAAATTCTTGTTACAACTAAGACAGATTTTAAAAAATCTACTTCTGAGTGATCCAAACCTGTATGTAGCTCTCTACTTATGATTTATTAAATTCATAAAAATGTCTCCATAGTTCCTAGATCATCAGCTTACAGCATGCATATTTTATTTGGAATTTCGCTTATGTCCACAAAACTCTGTTCTTTTTGTGCAATGCAAGTTGGTTAGTATTGGTGAAACAACCATTAGAGTTACTCAAAGTTACACATTGTATTTTAATCTTAACCCTCCTTTTTCTTAGCTAACAGCCATGGTCAGAGGGATAGTGTTGCCAGTGGATACAACTTATTAAAAACTACTAATCTCAAGACCTATATTTTACATATGTTCACACATACAGTCTACCCACATCACCACAAACCATGTGGCACTGCAGTAAAGATATGCTAAGGTTTACCTGGGTTTGCAACAGAGTCTTTCTTGTAGATTTGTCCACATTTCATTCCCTGAACGCTGTCTTTTCTCTGTCACACCTTCACAGCCTCTCTGAGCTTCTCACTCATCTACTTCCCGGAGTCCATTTATCCTCCATGACCACTTTCAAATCGTTCTGTTTCCATGAAGAAATTCTAAGGATGGCAGCCTACACTGATTTCTCCCTTTCCAAACATGTATTAATAAGTATTTTATTAATTTATGTTTTTCCCCATACACTTGTTTGTTTTATACATGTTGACTGCTATCTCACCAACCAAGTTTGTAAACTGTTAGAGGGCAGGGTGATGCCCAATACATTCTTTATTACCTTCCTCAGTGCATAGGAGGATGTCTGTGGTGTGTTTCCTATAATTAGAAACTGCTACAGGATCAGTGATGGCCCTTTTTGGTTTGGAGAAGCTATACCCTCTTCTTCCACAGATAGACAAAAATGCCCCCTCATAATAAGTTACACACAGAAGTACGCTGAAGTTCTGGTAATGAACAGAAGGATAAGAAGAGGACTGAACAGGCATACTCACTCTACTTGGATCTTTCCTCACACAGAAGGAAGGCTGCTAGAGCAATGGGGCTATTCCTCGAGAAAGTTAGACCCAACTCATCACAGACATCCTTAGAGTGTTTGTAGATAAACTGTATCCCTTCTTTTCTCTTCTCTCTCACTCTTTGTCAGTTTCTTATTTCCAGATATAATATCTATTTTATTAATCTGCATTTTCTAAGATGGAATAGCAAAGAATAAACAAATCAGCTACTTCTCAAATCAAAGCACTTATCTGGTTACGTTGCGCACATTTACATGGAGATATGATTGGAGAATTTAACTTCTGCTTCATCTAATATATGTGTTCTTAAAAATTTCATCTTATTTTGCTCTTTTTGTTCTATGTGCTTCGGTATTTCCTTTTAATCTGCCTTTTTCTATTTGGGTTATGTTGCTTCAGCTTTTATTTTCTACAGAGTTTTGGATTATATGTGTGCCATTTCTAATTCTACTAGATTTCAGATTTAAAACCTAACAACCAGTTACGTTTTAAAGATTATAAAGCCTCTAAGATCATATTAGAGGCATGATCTGATAAATTAGTGTCCTTTCTATTTAAGATGAAAATGTCATCCACCTTTACTCTACACATAGTTTCTACCCATGCACTCATCCACTTTTTGGTCTTCTCTGTAACTATATGTGGGTTAATTATAAATTATTGAATTATTGGTTTTACATAATATGCCATTGTCATTTTGGACATTCGTATGTACTTTTGTACAAGTGATTGGTGTTAGCGAGCAAAACCAGGTATAGGCTACATTTCATCTAGTTTTTCACTTTATTTTAGCCTCTCAAACACCTTGTAAAGTACAGAGATATTTTACATGGAAGTGACTTAACCGGTATCTGACAGAAGTCAAGTGCAACATGTCTGGCCATAGAGTGTCTAAAGGTAACAGCCCAGCTCTTGACAGTCAGAGATCTCTATTTTTTTTAAAGAGTGTCAGGGTGTTTCACATCAGAAATACAACCATCATGACTCACTTCTTCATTATGATCATAAGAGACGTGCTTAATGATTATGTGTGGGTTGCTAACTTCCACAGCCTCCGGTGACTTCTGGGCTTCTTCATCAGATGTCTGTTTGCACAGCCCTCGAGACTTCAATTTTGCTTTCTTTTTTAGTAATAAGAGTTTTTCCTCAAAAACTTCTTATTTTTTAGGAAAATAAAATGTGTGCTATATTTCTGTTAAGTCCTGGCATATTACAGAAACTCCTTATGAAATATTTAACTTTATACTGTGCTGTCCATAAATGACATTTTAAAAACATTTTCAACCTTTCTTCTGAAAGCAACATTTATATAAAATAATAGCACCAGTCTTAAGTAGATGAGTTTTGACAACCATCAAAACATTCCCACCATCATGATCAGGATATTACTCCAAAAGATCTATAGTCAACCCTGCCCCTCCTCTGGCCCCAGTCAACCACTCCTCTGCTTTGGGTCACTACAGATTAGTTTCACCTGTTCCAAAATTTCATATAAATGGAATAACATAGTAGTATGAACGCCTTTATTCCTGCCTTCTCTCATTCGGCATGTTTCTGAGATTCACCTAGTTGTATATATTAGAAGTTCGTGCCTATTTTCAGCCGCGTAACATTCCATTATATGAACACACCACAATTTGTTTAAAAATTAACTTGATGATAAGCACTTGGGTTGTTTCCATTTTGAAGTGATTATAAATAAAACTATTAAACATTCATGTGCAAGCCTTTGTGTTGATGTACGTTTTCATTTCTTTGGCATAAATACATTAAAGTGGGATTACTTGATTATGTGGTAACTGAATGTTTAACTTTACAAGAAACTGGCTGAATGTTTCCAAAAGGGCCATACCATCTACATTGCTGCCAGCAACATGAAAGAATTCTACTTGTTCAACACAATAGTTTGTTTTGTGTTAATTTTTAAAATTTGAGTCATTCCAGGGGTGCCTGGGTGGCTCAGTCAGTTAAACGTCCAACTTTGCCTCAGGTCATCATCTGGCAGTTGGTGAGTTTGGGCCCTGCGTTGGGCTCTGTGCTGACACAGCTGCTTCAGCTGCTGTCTCTCTCCCTCTCTCTCTGTTCCTCCCCTCTCTCTCTCTCTCTCTCTCTCTCTCAAAAATAAATAAGCATTAAAAATGTTTTAGATAAAATTAAATTAAATTAAAATAAAATAAAATAAAAAATAAAATTTCAGTCATTCTAGTAAGTAAGTATATCATGGTATCCATTATGATTTAACTTGAATTCCCTGGTGATTAGTTATATTGAGCAACTTTTCATATGTTTACTGCCCATTCACATACATTGTTTTATGAAGTGTCTATTCAAATATTTTGCCCATTTTTATTGGGATGTTTTGGCCTCATTCTTTTAAGAGTTATTTATAAATTCTAGACACAAATTCTCTGTCAAATATATGGATTGCACAGACTTTCTCCCAGCCTTTGGTTTGCCTTTTTATTTTCTTTAATTGAATCTTTTAAAGAGTATAAATTTTTAATTTTTGTGAAATCTGAGTTATCAAATTGTTCTTCTATAGCTAATACTTTTTTCTTCTTAAGAAATCATTGTCTGCTCCAAGGTTATGAAGGTTGTCTTCCACATTTTTGGTTACTTTTATTTTCACAGAAAATACTTAATTTTCTGCCTGTGTTCCTTATATTGCATTTTTAGATCTTTTGCAATCCTTTCCAACTGTTAGGCCTAGTTTTTATCAAATATTTTTAATGTGCTGGGCATTTTTAAAAATTTTTTTAAGGTTTACTCATTTTTTAGAGACAGAGAGAGACAGAGCGTGAGGGGGGGAGGGGCAGAAAGAGAGGGAGACACAGAATCTGAATCAGGCTCTAGGCTCTGAGCTGTCAGCGGAGAGCCCGACACAGGGCTGGAACTCACAGTCTGTGAGAACATGACCTGAGCTGAAGTTGGATGCTTCACAGATTGAGCCACCCAGGTGCCCCTGCACTAGGCATTTATAAATAAATTATCTTACACAAATTCTAAAACAGTCCAAGTGAATTAAATATTATTGTTATCCTCATTTTGTAGAAGAGGTATGTAAAATATGGATAACGTAAAAAAGCCAAAGGGCCAGATTTCAAACCCAGGCAATCTATTCCTAGGGCCATGTTATGTGGCCCCTTAGTCCATTTCCTTTACTAGGACTTTCCAACTCACTCTGTTGTGTCTCACCTTATCTTTTATTTTCATCCAAGTTTTTCCTCTTTTTGGAGCTGTTCCTGGTTCCTAATACTTTACAATTCTTTGAGGATTTCAAAAATTTCTTGAACTTTCTTTTTTTATCCTAACATGTAGTTTTTAGTCTATCTTCCTTCACTAATTCTTTATCCTTGCCCATGCCTTCACCACTAAGCTACCAGGTTTCATGTATTTATGTTTTCACCTGTTCAAATATGGTAAATTCAGACTATTTTGACTGTAGATTTACTTTGTTAATATATAGTGTGTTCTGACATTGTGAGATTTTTGCATAACTCCTAAATGTGTACCTGTACATTTTTACCTACCCTGATATATGATTAGTTGGGAGGTAAGTGAAGGTCCATAGCTCCTACTCAAATTCCCCTTTTTCCTGGCAGTTTTACCCCATTGAAGTAACATGCTTTTCTGACCCAAAAGCCTGGTTACTGATATCCTAAATCAATGCAGTCCGTGGAAGCTATAATTTTCATTAAGCATTCCTTCAGAGACTTTTCTAGGTTACAAACCCCACCAATATGGTTTACTTACTAAACAGCAACATGCAAGGGCTGAGACTTCCTCACACATGGAGTGCTTAATATCCAATTGGTTTTTGGAAATTACTATCTGTGAAGGATTACGTGAAGAAGATGAAGAAGAAATGTGAGCCACCAAGTTCTAGCTGCCTTAAGATGAGGAAAGATCAGGATAGAAGGACAGCTGCTCACACCTTAAGTTTCTGAGTCTAAACAATGTCTAGAAGGTATATGGGGTTTACTGAACTTTTCCAGGCATCCTCTGTCACATGAAGCAATGCTCTAGTAAAGTTTTCACAAGCCAGTTCTATCTATATACATATCCATGTAGGAAGATCAACATGCAGGCACTGGAAATAAGTTAACTATTATTTTGTGCTCATAAAATGTCTGTCATGTGTTTTGATTCTTTGAAAGTATTTTACTGAGGGCTTAAAAGAAACACCATCAGGGTTACTTATCAACACCATTTTAAAGCAAAATTTCCATAAACTATTCCTTCTCATCTTTAAACTTCAAGTGCTGTTTTTTTTTTTACTTTATTTATTGTTTATTTATTTTTATTGTGGTCTCACATTTCCTAACACAGCTTGAGTCAATACCTAGTAGTTAGCATTCAGCTGATTTTTTAATTTCACATTTTATTTAGACAATTTTATCTTATTGTATTGTATTTTCAAATGTTTATTTATTTTTGAGAGAGAGAGAGAGAGCATGCAGGAGTTGGGGGTAAGGGGAGAGAGAGAGGGACACAGAGGATCCGAAGCAGGCTCTGTGCTGACAGCAGTGAGCTGCCGTGGGGCTCACTCACAAACTAGGGAATCTTGACCTGACCTGAAGTTGTATGCTTAACTGACTGAACCACCCAGGTGCCCCTTATGTAGACAATTTAAAAAAATTTTTATCATAATCTCATTTGGGGATGCTATTTCTAGCTTATCATTTTTTTTCTTACCTCTACAATTAAACATCAGCTTCCTTTATCGAAGGACAACAGCAATTTCTAGTTTCAAATCTGTTCAATGAAAATGGAATCCGGGGTGCCTGGGTGGCTCAGTGAGTTAAGTGTCCAACTTCAGCTCAGGTCATGATCTCACGGTTCACGAATCTGAGCCCCCCCATCGGGCTCTATGCTGACAGCTTGGAGCCTGGAACCAGCTCCAGATTCTGTGTCCCCCTCTCTCTCTGTCCCTCCCCCACTCACACACACACACACACACACTCTCTCTCTCTCTCTCTCTCTCTCTCTCAAAAATAAATGTTAAAAAAATTGAAAAAAGAAAAAAAAGAAAATGGAATCCATAGTTTTTTATTCTTTTTTTTTTCTTTATAGATGAGAGAGAAATTGGAAAACACTGTTGAAAGATATATGAGATCCTCCAAATAATTTATGTAGATAATTCACCTCAAAGAGCTGAAGCTTTGTTCCCCACATTTTAAGTCACTGGGGGCTGCATATAGTGATGTCCTTCAGGGAAGTATGATATATAATTGTAGAATGATTAGAGAGAAAAATAACCATTTTAAAGTAGAGATAAATCTGACAAACACTACCTTAGGTGATCAAGGCTAACATCAATAGTGATAACTCATGTTGATAGTATGCATCCTTGATATGATATGATGAAAATGACACTTTACCTCTTCCTCCCAATATTTCATAACCCAGGACAATTGTGGGGAAAACATCAGATTAATTCCAATAGAAGAAAATTTTACAAAATATATACCCAGTACTCCTTAAAATTGTCAAGGTCATCAAAGCAAAGGAAGTGTAAGAAACGGTCATAGACAAGAGGAGCCTATGGAGACCAGATAACTAAATGTAATGTGGTATCCTGAATGTCATCCAGGAACAGAAAAAGAAAATTAGGTAAGACTAAGGAAATCTAGTAAAGTGTGGACTTTATTGATAAGAAAATGTTGATATTGGTTCCTTAGTTGTGACAAATGTACTATCCTGATATTAATATTAATAACAGAGGAAAGTGGATGTGGAGTATATGAGAAATCTATTATATTTATAATGGCTCTGTAAATCTAAAACTGTAAAATAAAAAGATCTTAAATAAACGTATATGACATCAATTTATGTAAATAGATGAGAGTCTCATAGTATCAGACATATATCTGGATAAAAAGTAGTCTCCCAATAAATGACTGTTTAATTGATTTCAATTCAATGAAACAAGAACTTACCTGTGCATCAAAAGTCCTGTATGATAGGAGATGTCACATGCAGAGCTCTGTTATCGAAAAAGGTAACATGACTGATGGTTAAAATATAGACTAATTTTCTAGGCTTTTAAATTCCAACAGAGAACCTGATTACATTTGCACTGCTATTACAGGTGCACTACTGAATCTTCTTGGCCACAGATTTTTTTTCAGAGACAAACAGAGGAAATTAAAACAGGAAAACTTTCTGCTTTAGGGTTTAAACATTTATTATGTTTGACAGCAGGTAACAGAGCTAATGCTATCTACTCACTACTTAGTCACCACTTTCTCTTTAACACTAGAGTTTGGCTCCTACTGAAGGTTAACCTCACCCAAACTATGACATTGATGCTACAAATATGTACACAACACTATTCATCATGATGTCTATAATCTATTCCTGTCAATTCAAAGGAGTATCCTTTGTTTACATTAAATTTTTATAACAAACGGTTGAAGTGTTTTTTCAGGATATTATAAAAAGTGGCATGAACTTTTACAAATTAAATTTTTCTCTGCTTAAGACAATTATGTTTTACAATAGCTAAGTTTCACCATTATCCCTCTGCAATGACATTCAATGACGACGTTAATGGTTAGCCAAATTAAAACCAAGAAATCTAATTTGCTCTTTCCAGGTAAAAAAAATAAAAGTGAAGTAGATTTTGTGGTTTAATGTTTATTAAGTTAATATGGAATATTAAGTTAATATTTAATATATTAATATTAAATGAATGCATTCAATAATGTAATATGAAATTTACACATAAAACTAAACATTCCCTTATACATAGCATTTTTCTATTTTTTGTAGCTCTACATTTATTGCTAAAATAAATGTAGTTTATTTGACTTGCATCTAGAATGAAATACAAAGTGTATCTAACATTGTTTGCATAGGCTCTATAATTTACGAGCCTTTTGGAACACTTTTAGTAGCTGCAGCAACTCAGCCTGGGGAGAAATATTAGTTAGCAAACAGCTGTGAGAAAAGTTTATGATGAAGCAAGAAAATACACTGATTTCAAACATAAATGGTTCTACTTACATAAAAATATTTTTCCTGGCAATGGACTGGTCAAACATATAAAAATTAACATAAGTACATATTAATAAAAACGGGGATCACATATGACATTCAATAAGCCTGAATATTTATGAGGCCAGTTTAATAAAAACAGGAGTTGTTGTACCTTGTTTTCTTAGTGGGAGCTGGACCACTAACTAGCACAGGGTACAATCAATGTCAGGATTCTAGCTATTGGGTTGCTGGCTTTTACAAGGCAAAGATAGCAAACACTTATTATCCAAAACATTTTACGGTGCTGAGTTCCTTCAGTTGTAAACTTCACAGAGAAGCTAAATCCATGTGATAAAGTATAGAGGTGCTTTAATGATGGCCATTCAATAAAGACCAATAAAGTGGTTCTGGGTGAGACTGGAACTCTACTTCATTTTTAGAAGTGTACACACACATATACACACACACGCATGCACACAGACACACAAACACACACACACACAAATGTATTGCAGTTTATGTAACATTTTACCTTTTGATTTAATGAAAGAAAGCAATAATACATTAAAAATGGGAAAATTCTTTGACCCATTCCTCCTAATCAGGAGCAGATCTTGGTATTGTTAATACTATAGGTTCTTTTGAAGATAATAGGAAGCAGTATCTACCTTCTAAAGCCACAAACACTTTTACTTAATTATTTGCAGTCTCATTCCCCATATGCATTGATTCTCATTTTCTTCTCATTGAAAGACATTTTAGTGCAAAAGTATTCTTCAAGAGATCTTTGTGTGTTAAACTTCCAAGCCCTTAAAGGACATCAGAATATCCTTGCTGTACACACATTTATTTCAGTGTTACAGCTCTCTCTCTAACTGTTGAGAAATGTGATATGCAGTCAATTCTTATTCTTTTGTAAGTCCTCTAGAAACTTTTATACCTTCCTCTTTGTCTTCCTTGGTCATTGAATTCAACTATAGTCTATCCAGGTGTATTTTTTTTTCTTTTATCTCTAACTTAATTGGTGTAGTAGGTTGTTTGTAAAGATGAGTAATAATTTCTGCTTTCACATTTGTCTGCTATTTTTGCAACATGCCTTTAATGTTCCTCCTTTAAGAAAGAACAGTCTACTTTTCCATCCCTAAATCTAGGCTTGGCCTTATGATTTATTTTGGTAATAGAATATTTGGCCAGCATGATGTAAGCAAAGACTTGAGTAGCACTTGCACACTGGGGCTCTCCCTCTTCTGTAGCTCTTAGAATTCTGAGACCACCGTGTGAAAATGTGAATGTGGCTGAGATGGCCTGTGAGAGAGGCCACTTGGAAGACAACTGAGGGTTCCTGGTTCATAACCTGCCAAATACGGGAGTGAGGGCATCCAAGTCACACCCGTTCCATCCGACAGGTGGCCACAGACCGATGATCGAGCCCAGGAGAGATGAGCAACAGAATCACCCAGATGATCCAAACTCAAATTCCCAGCTCTCCAAATTTTGAACTAATAAATGATCTTTTTGTTTTAAAGCACTAAGTTTCGGGGTGGTTTGTTACATAGAAAAGGCTAACTGATGAATTGACTTTCCCAAAGAACTGCCAGGCCAAAGTTTCCCATATTTCTTTAATTCTTGGGAATTCTCAATTATTACCTATTTAACTATTTCTTTACATTTTAATTTTTAAAACACTTTATTGAGGTATGACTAATGTGTAAAAAGTTGTACATATTTAATTTATACAACCCAGTGAGGTTGGGGATAAGTATACACCTGTGAAATTGTCACCACCATGCAGGCCATAAACATACCATCACATTCCAAAGTTTCTTCCCACACATTTCTTATTATTGTTATTATTAATGTGTGTGTGCGCATGTGTGTGCAGCAGAAATTTAACATAAGATCTACCGTCTTAGCAAATTTTAAGTACACAACACAAAGATGTTAGCTGTAGGCACTACGCCATATTGTTGATGTCCAGAATATATTTATCTTGTAAAACTGAACTTTGTACCCTTTTACCATCACCTCCCCATTTCCCCTTGCCTCCAGCCCTGGCAGCTACATACAATGGAATATTATTCAACTGTATAAAAGATGGATACCCTGCCATTTGCAACAACATAAATAGACCTGAAAAACATTATATGAAGTGAAATAAGCCAAACATAGAAAGACAAATGCTATATAATCTTACCTATATGTGGAATCTCTGTTTTTTATCTCCACTTGAAATTGCTTTTATATGGATTTTTGATACTTTCACTTTTTCATCTCTATTTAGAATTTATTTTCTATCACTTTATTCTTTTATGAGATTTTTCTTTTTCTTTTTCTTTTTTAATTTTTTGATATCTCAATCTGATTTCTATGTGAATAATTTATTCCTCAGCTGACTTATCCCTTTATTACATTGTTTGATTTATTTAAATCAACCATTTTATTTTTCATATTTTGAATTTCTATTCGATGCTTTATCATTGCATCCTACTTTGTGTTGTGTATTTCCTATGCATATGTTTATTTGTCTAGTGAGATTGTTCTTATTTTGCCCTTATTTTATTCTATTTTTAGTCTCTAATTCTACTGAATTTTCTTGTATATTTTTAACTGGAAGTGTCAATCCAATGTATACATTTACCATGATGAAAAACTTTCAAAGGAGTTTTTACGTAAGAAATAGACTAAGTTAAAATAGGAAAACCAGTGTTTATTAACACCAACTGCCTTTAATCTTTAGGGATACATTCAAATGTGACTCTGATGTGATTATTAGGTCTTGACTAAAAGGTCAGAATACAACCTTCTTGGCAAAAGTGAGCGTTTCATCCTGAAGGGACTTGGGGTTTCCACAGCCAGTTGTCAATCTTAGAAAAACGATTAAAACTTGGGAAGCGAACATTAAATGTAGTAGTGAGAAAATATTCCTCCATTCTGAAGTGAGGATCAGTTTAGTAAGAATGTGAAAGAAGCCCAGGCGATGATTGCTGCAGAGCTAGTCTTGACTATCTGAGGGCAGCCTTTTGTTTTAGGAATAACTCTCCAATCACCACATAAAAACAATTATGACAGGACTGTCCATAGCATGGGTCTGCCTCACACAGGGGTAAACTTGTGACCCAGCTGATTCTCTCTCCCTCTCTCTCTTTCTGCCCCTTGCCTGCTCATGGTCTCTCTCTTTCTCTCTCTCTCTCTCTCTCTCTCCCTCTTTCTCTCAAAATAAAGAAATAAATTTAAAAATAATGAACTTTCTCACTTTATATCTCTTAGGATGACTACTAGAAAAGAAAAGAGAAAGTGTTGGTGTGGATGTGGAGAAACTGGAGCCCTTGTATGTTGCTGGTGAGACTATAAAATGATGCAGATCCTGTGGAAAACAGTATGCTGGTTCCTCAAAAAATTAAAAATGGAAGTACCATATGATCCAGCAATTCCAATCCTGGTTGTATATCAGAAAGAATTGAAAACAGATTTATTAACAGCTATTTGTTTACCCCTGTTCATAGCAGCAGTATTCGCAAGAGCCAAGAGGTGGAAGCAGCCTAAATGCCCATTGACAGGTGAACAGTTTTAAAAATGTGGTAAGTAGAATGTTATTCAGCCTTAAAAGGAAAAAAAAAATACTGGCACATGGTACAATGTGGATGAACCTTGACGACATTATGGTAAATGAAATAATCCAGTCACAAAAAGGCAAATATTGTAAGATTCCACCTCTCTTAAGTTAAATTCAAAGCATTTAAATTAGTTTGAAGTAGTTAAATTCAAAGAAACAGGAAGTAGAATGGTCATTGCTAACGACTTGAAAGAGGGGGAAATAGTGAGCTATTTCTTAGTTGGCAAAGAGTTCCAGTTTTGCCAGATGAAATGTCCTGGAGATTAGTTACACAACAATGGTTGTGTTATTATACTTAACACTACCGAACTGCACACTTATAAAGGTTCAATGGTAAGAGGAAACTTACCATTTTTTATGGACATTTTTAATGCTTTGGGTCTCAAGTGCTTCTTAAAATTCTTCTCACATTTGGAGAATTTCTTATATTCTGAGTCCATGCAAGGTACTCATTTTTCCAGTTTCCCTTGTAGCCAGATACAGGCATATGACTTGGCTCTGACATTCAAAATCACCCTTGCAAATCTTCAATTCAGATGCAGTGCAGAAGGTGACATCACACAGGATTTGCACCAGCAATGGTGGGAGCAGACACATGGTCCAGTGTCTTCTGACAAAGCAGCACTGATGGGGAGAGGGTCAGTGGGATGCTTCTGCACTGTGTGCCTGGTGCCAGCCATGGAGACTCTAAGGGGCCAGCCCTGTAGTATAATATGTGTGTTGTTCCCAGCTGGGTTGCATCCAAGTCTGAATCTGTCTCTGCAAGATATTCTGGGATCTACCTAATATCTTCAATAAGTTATCTTTCTGCTTGAATTAGCTATATGCCCTTTACTAGGTTCTTAACAATGGAGAGTCTGAGGCAAAAGCTGATATGTTATTTTTTTTTTATTTGTACCCATATGAAAGCAGTATGACTGAAAGTTTTTCATCTTATTAAAAGAGACAGAATAACAACAACAACAAATACTGAACTGGCTGAGTTCATGTGGGGTAAACAGTAGTGACTATAGGAAAGATTGAAATCCTTGTTAGATAACAATAAAGCAGTTAGGAGACTTTGGCTATGGTGCCTTGGGGTTTAGTGTGCCTCACAAAGCTGGAGCTTTAAAAAAAATTCAAGAGGCACCTGGGTGGCTCAGTTGGTTGAACGTCCAACCTCAGCTCAGGTCATGATCTCATGGTTCTTGAGTTCGAGCCCCTCATTGGGCTCTTGGCTGTCAGCACAGAGCCCGCTATGGATCCTCTGTGCCTCCCTCTCTCTGCCCCTTCCCCACTTGTTTTCTCACTCTCTCTCTCTCTCTCAAAATAAATAATTAAACTTAATAAACTGAACACAAAGTCAATGTTGCTTGCTAATGGCCTCATCCTCTGAGACAAAACAGTTCTGATTGACTAGGTTCTCAATTAATGTGTGGAATTAATATTACATTTCAATAAGCATAATAAGCAAATTGATACATCTGCATCTGGAAAACAGCACATATTTTGCATCTGGGCTCTTAATTAATACATGGATCTGATTTTTAAGAAAACAAATCCTATAGTTCCAGGTTAACACTGATTATACATTGACATTTACATTTTTTTTTAATTCCCTTAACTATTCTTAGAGGTGGTTATTATTTTCTCCTTTTATAGATAAGGAAAATACAATCCAAAGTTTAGGAATCCTACCTAATATCACACAGTTAACTCATGGAGCATTGATATGAGATCTGACTACAAACCTTCAAAATATCATTTTGTTTCTGTGAAAGTTTGAATTTAGTATGTGACTAGTAACTTAACTATTTTATACCTCAATTTCCCCATCCTCAAGAATGATTCAGTTTCCCTCTATTGACATTGGATTCAAAATGAAAAAAATTTCAAGAGAGTACCAATTATAAAAATAGCATTCAACTAAACTTATAATAATTCTTGATGCTTTTACTGCATAAAATTCTGACTTCTTTTTCTTTTTCTCTCTGAATTCCACATGGTCATTTACCTTCCTCACATCTTCAATTCCATTTAAGGAAAAATATAAACTGAAACTTTTTTTAGTGATAAAATAATATTCAGTAAAAAATACCCAATCATCATCATTTTCAGAACTCTTAGGGATTTGCCAGTGCAGAATTCAGCAGGTTCCTCCTAAACATTTTCCAAATGTCCCCAGCTGTGCTTCTCAGAATCAGGCCAGACCATGGCTAGACAGATAGTCACATCAAAGTGGCATCTTATGGACAAAGAGAACTCCCTCCTCCAGAAGTCTACCAGAGGGTCCATGAGGATGAGATCATCCCTGCAAATATTGTTTGCCTTGCTTTTCTCTTTATTTTCTTAACCAGGAGAGTGTTTGTCCATGAAATGGTTTGGCAAGGCCTATTATCCCAGAGGATTTCTTAAACTAATAGTCCCAATGTCAAGCGTAGGAAGAAAAGTAATTATTTTTGAACACAAAATATTCTTTATTATGAATTATCAAATTGTTTTTCATTTTGAGATTTCCAAAGTTTTATTTTTATCCCTATTTGTAATTTGGCCCAAGTATGATACTATCAGTGAAAAACCTATTGACTTGTTTTTTTGTGTTTTGTGTGTGTTTTTGAACCAAAAGTAAAATATTGTTTCGAGTTGAATGGGTGCCTCAATTCTCTGAAAAGCTCTTACACGACCTTACACCTACTTGTTTCTCTTGTTGAAAAGTAAATGATTTCATTAGGGAACACCCTGGAAATGAGAATCAACAGTGGATATGTTTTCCTAAGCATTACCTGTTTGGATCTGAACATGATTGTTCTCCATAAAAGTTCATTTGGAATTTTTACTTCCAAAATAACTGGACTGAAATTAGGAAAAAGCGATCCCATCCCATTCTGTCCTTTTTTCCCCATCCGACTCTCCCTGCAAAGTAACTAGGCTCTATGCCTAAGAAAATAGTCACACACTCACAAGCTGTAAAGGGTAAAAAAAATTACTACTCAAAATGTTAATTCATTGCCAACCACAATTCACTACTTGAACAACCAGCTACTGACTCATCTAATTTTACTCTCACATTCATAAGAACATTTTACAAAAAAGCTCTTGAACAGATTCTTTATAAAATTGCTACTTGCAATTAGCTCATGCACTAGTATTTTGCCTGTGTGACTTTGTACATGCTGCTTTTTTTTAACTGCAACACCCTTATTCACCTGTTTAAATTCTACTGAGCCTTAAACTCTCAGCTCAGAAGCATCTTTCCCGGAAATCTTTCCTTGTCTTCTCTCTACCCTGGTCACTCCTTGTAGATGACTCCTTGTTGCTCCCAGGTGGTTATTACACTAACATCCATTATGCTGCATTTTAGCTGCTAGTCCATCAATCTCCTATAGTAGGTTGTGAGCTCTGTGAGGGTAAGTGCTGTTTGGGGACATATATGATCAACCCCTAAGACAGTGTGTAACACATTTTGTGGTCAATACATGTTTGCTGCATGAGTAAATTAATGCAGGAATTATTTACTCCAGAGGAAGTATCTGTTTCTGGTTGACTCTCCATCATCTATTCCCCACCATCTACCCCACAGCAACTCTCCTCATGCCAACAGAGAACTAAACCCTCCCACATGTTCAGTCTTGTGAATTTGTGGAAAATGATCCACGGTTCCTTCAAGGAAAGGGTTAAAACAATGTGTATTCTACCTCTAGCCACAGGAACTGCTTCAGGGATATGCATGGAATCTAATCTGAGCTGGTGAGAGTTTGCAGCATTTTGAGGGGAGGGAATGCCCTTTTCTTTTGCAGAAACTATTGAAAGAAGGCATTCTGTTTCAATGCACATGATTACAGAAAAATGACTACAACCTCAAGAGCTGCTAGTGACCGTCTTGTAATGAAAACAGGAGAACATCCCTGACAGTAGAATGCAGGAGGAAGCAGAATCAGGAAATAGCAAGAGAAACCATACCCTGCTCACATTATTTAAGACTTGAAAAAAGATGTCTCTAAAGTTAGTCCCTGGACTATTCAGTTAGGAGAGGCAATATTATTTTTAAAGCTGTTTGAATTAAGTTTTCTGTTCCTGCAACATAATTAGCTCTTTTTACTTAAATGGCTCAATTTTTCAACCAATTCTTCCTTTAGTTCAGTCTCCCATTTGATAAAATATTTCATCATCTGCTTCAGTTCTCCCCTAAGGGCATATAGTAAGAGCAGAGTGGAAACAACATGGGTTTTGAATTCAGATAAACAGATGTTTTCATTTAAGTTCTACCTTTTATTATCTGTGGACACTGGGCAAGGCATTTTACCCTTCTGGGTCTCATTTTCCTCAACCTTACCTACCTTAAAACTCACTGGAGGATTTAATGAGGTAAACATATTTAACTTCATGCCTATGAGTTAGACGTTCATAAGATAATTTATATTTTTCTTTCTTCCCTTGTAATTCTCACTAGCTTAAATTGGCTCATGGGAATTCTGACATTTTGAGCCTCTGAAGCATAAATACCTTTTCATTCTACATCTAACAGCTACCATATAAAACCCCCTCATGTCATCAGCATTCAGAACAGCCTTTCATACCATTTATATATTCACACCCCAGTTTTGCCATCATTGTAAACGCCAACTCATCAACTTTCTCAAGTCCAAATCCACACTTTACATTCATTCTTCTTGAACACATGTCTATGTTTAATTCTACTTGCACTTACTGAGCACCTACTATATGCCAGCTTTAGAGAGACACAGCTGAGTAAGACATGGGTTCCTGTCCTCAGGATCCTTACATCTAGAAATAGAGACAGATTTTCTAAATTCGATAAATTCAAAAGACAGTAAAAAATGATGAGGGCAAGAGTTATATGCATGAGTCATATAGGTGCACCCTGAAAAAGAAACTAGTGTGGAAGCAGACAGTCGAATCAGGAGGCAATTATAATAAACTAGGGGAGAAATGACTGTGGTTGACTCAAGATGGTGCCAGTGGAGGAAGTGAGAAATTAACAGATTACAGATATATTTTAAAATTTGAGCCAAGAAGTTGTGCTGATGGACTATATGAAGAGTGTGAGGGAGTAAGAGGTGTCAAGGATAGCTCCCAACTTTAGGGGAAGAGAAATTTCAAGAATATAATTATATTAAGTTTGATGAGGAAGACTGTGGAACAGAAGCTCAGTAGAGATATACAAAAGGTAATAAATACATATATACACACATATATAGATAAATATGGAATATATATATATATATATATGCCTGGAGTTTATAGTAAAGACCTAGATAAAGACATACATTTGAAAGCTATTTGCATATGGAAGGTGAAAGCTTTTGTGATTGAGTAAGGCTATCAAGGAAGCAACTGCAGATAGAAATTAAAAAAGACCCAAAGACTAAGACTTGGACTCTATTGTTAAAAGGTTGGGGATATAAATATACATGCAAAGAAAATAACTGAGATTATATGCAACAAAATTGTAACATTGAAAAGGGAAAGTTATATTTTCTTTCTCTTCATTTGCTAATTTTTTGATAGTGAAAAAGTATTCTTATATAATTGAGACTATTAAAAAATAAAATAAAAACTTGCTAATCATACGTAAATTTTATAGGTAAGAAGACAAATTAGTTGATTGCTTAATTTGGCCTTTTGTGTCTTTTAAGTAATTCCAGATTCTAAGTTGTTTTGTGAGGGAGATGCTTACCATATTCTCCAGACTCTCCTCATCCTCACCAGACTTCAGTGTTATCCCTCTCCCGGTACATTTTTCTAGGATCAATTTAGAAATGCTCCTGGTATTAATTGGACAGAGCCAGTCCCAAACACCAAGGTCCTGTCATCTGTCACCTTGACGGAATAACTGGGGTTCTACTCTATACTAAGGACTAATCTCTTCATGCCCTATTAAATAAGTAAACTTCTGTCTTGTTCTTTATTCTTATAGAACTCCTTACCCTCATCACCTAGGATTAGGATGACCTCCAAGGTGCTTTATACCCCAAATAAAATAAATAGACTACAAAGAAAAACCATTATTTTCTTTAAACTAATGGACTATCTTCTTAAATACTTTTTGTTTTGACAAAATAATCCTTGCCTTTGTAGTTTTCCTAAAATCATGTGGCTGAGTTATAAAGATAAAGGTCAAAAAGTTCATCATTAGAGGTATATAAACAAAAATAACATCTGAATTGTTAATTAATATGTAGTAACACTGTTAAATATTGCTACAAGTTTTTCTTTCAACCTTTTCTATAAAAGACAGTTGGAAGATTTATCCAATATTATCATTCACAGTGAAAATGCCTCATGAATAGACTTATCTTGAAAGCATGCAAAATATACTTATACATAAAACCAAAATTATTTATTACTATTTTATTCAGTGAAACATCCTGAAGGTCTTCTATGTTCCCAAGTGATAGCGCTATTTTTTTAATTCTATATACAGTGAAACAACATGTGGAGACCACTTACATTATATATGAACAACAGGCATTTTATCCACTACATTTTGGAGTATGTGTTCTCCCGGAACATAGACCCTTCAATGCTATTAGGTGACTCATGCTTAGTTTGATGCTTGTATTTTACCAGAATTATTAACTTTATTTATATGAGATAGCAATCATGAGTTAAAATGATAGAGCCCTTCCTGCATATTGCTTTCAAACTGAAACGTAAAATAAATACTATTGATAACATGGAATCAAATGCTTTATAGCAGCTGATAGAGAACTTAATTTGCTTAGATTTTGACCATTGACAGTTGAGCATCTGCTTTCATTTTAATTTCTCAAGTAATGGCACTTCTGATAGAAATAAGAATGTATATGGTGATGGTATAAATGCAGAACAATTTGATCACCATGATTGATCCCATCCACCTATGCAAATTTTTAAGTGCTTGATGAGGTATCAGTTACTCTGAACCTTTCTGACTGCCTACGGCAAGAAAAAATGATTTTACACTCTTTTAATAGATGTAACTATCTCATGAAAGTGAACATCATTGACTCATTCATTTGTTAAAGAGACTTTCACTGAAAAAGTGATTCTTCAGAGAAGTGAGATGGTCGAGTCCACTTGGGGGAGATGGTTCCAAGCAGAGAAACAAACCATGGCAAGAGCAGTGGGACTGGAGTTTGTCTGGAGAGTTTGAGCAACTCTAAGGCAAGGAGTGTGGCTACAACAGAGTCAGCAGAGGCAGAGGTAGCAAATATTAGAGCAAAAAGGTACCTGGAGGTAGCCTTTTGGACCTTGAGAAAATTCCGGGCTTACTTTGAGTGAATCAGGGCAATAGGGGAGAATTTTGAGCAGGGGCATTACATGATGTGTCCTTTGTGTTAAACTTTTAAAGGATCACTCCAGCTGATATATGGAGAAAAGACTGAAGGGAAACAATAATGAAAGCCAGTGAGGAGACTGCCTCCATGATCCCGGGGAGAAATGGTGGTAGCAGTAGAAGGGGTGAGAGCAATCATTTTCTGAATACATTCTGAATAAATTCTGAAAGGATTTGTTGATGGATTGCATGTGGGGATTAAAAGAAAACTAGGGGAAAAAAATCATTCCAAGATTTACATCAGTACCCGCCCCCCCTCACTCCATGTCTCAGGCCTTCGACTTTGGAATGGGAGTTACACTGTCAGCGTCCCTGGTTCTCAGGCCTTTGGACTTGAACTGAATCACACCATCAGCCTTCCTGGCTCTCTAGTTTGTAGACAACAGATTATGTGACTTCTCAGCCTCCATATCTGCATGAGCCAATTCCTATAATTAACCTCTTCATATAATATGTAATCTCCTCAAATATATTGGTTCTGTTCTCTGGAGAACCTTGGCCAAGATAGTACAAAAAACCATGGGATTAAATGAGCTCACCAGAGAAGGGAATGAGGGAAGAGAATGTGATCTCTGAGAAGCAACAAGATTAAGACATCAGGCTGATTAGATATCAGCAAAAGGAACTGAAAACAAGTGGTCAGTGGGATGAGTGGGAAACCAGAAGAGTGTATGTCATTGTTATTACTATCTGCATCAACAACATCACCATCAGCATTAATCAAATGTATAGGCGTCATTCGTCAACTATTCCAACTAACTACCTTACAAAGGAGGTACTATTATAATCTACATAGCAGTTAAATGATTTCCCCAAAGTCAACACAAAGAATAGAAAAGTTGAATTTTAAACAGGTCATTTGACTCTAGGGTGCAGTTTCTTCACTGCTACAAAGTGGCAACCAAAACTTAGGAGAAGAGAGAATGGGAGTCGTAGTAGAAGCACATTCATCATACATTTTTTGTTATTTATAACATTTCCTTATTTATAACATTTCCTTATTTATAACATTTTTGTACCCAAACATCATAATCAATCACTAAAAGAGCTTATAAGGAAAGTTTTCTAATTCATATTCTTTTCCATTGGTACTCCATGTTTATGTATAAATACTAAACTAAGAAGAGGCAATGCCCATGTTCCTACTCCAAATCAACAAGTGTGAGTGCTATATTAAAGATGTGATGCATGTGGCTTTGTTTAAAGCATGCTGAGATGCGAATAAGCAACTGAGGTCAGATTGTTGGCCTAGGGAAGCCACAATGAGACGCTGAACAAGTCACCTGGCCTCTTTGAGCCTCCTTTACTGAATCTGTAAAAGAGAAGTTATACTAGAAGGTAAGTTAAAAATTTTGTCTGTAATTTTTATCTACTCCAAAAAAAGGACTGTGCATTTTAATCACTGAAAGTTCCATGATGCGGATTAAAATATTTTTGTCAAGCCCCACAAAAGTTTCCTATGTGATATTTTCTTCAAGTCTACATATAAGATCATGAGCCGCATATAAAAAGTGATAGAAAGGTTACAATATCTTTTTTGCAAAACATTATTAAAGCATACAATTTTTCTAAATAATTCTAAGGAAAACAGATTTTATTCGATTTTGAAGTCTTTTTAAAGCATGAAATATTTTAACCTTATAATGATAATCAGTGAATATTAATGCCATCACCATCTCACTATCATTAAAATCTCTGGAATGGAATAAGAAATCTATATGTTGGATTGAAAAATCAATAGGATGTCTTCCTACTGTTTAATAATACTTAGTGAACTTACTTTTTTGCATCAATTACATTTGTGAAAACTTAGCAAATATAATTTAAAGAATGACAACTGTGCACACAACATTGTCCTAGACTTATCCTCTTATTCATTTCATTATTATCAAGCCACATGTTTATTTTTTTTATTTTTTTATTTTTTTATTTTTTTATTTTTTTTATTTTTTTTTATATTTTAATATATGAAATTTACTGTCAAATTGGTTTCCATACAACACCCAGTGCTCATCCCAAAAGGTGCCCTCCTCAATACCCATCACCCACCCTGCCCTCCCTCCCACCCTGCCCTCCCTCCCACCCCCCATCAACCCTCA